>NW_024743709.1:2997114-3347114 GCF_018991925.1 Homarus americanus
AGGGTGAGGAGGGGGTGAGGAGAGGACTCAAAACACGAGTTGAAAACCTGACGACTACCACAACCTGATGGATGGCCGGGATCACCAGAGCCCCAGTATCACCAAACGATTCTGATGCCCTCCCATTCATCCCTGTCCTTCAGTTTAACGCGTGAGATAGGTCATGGGGTGGGGGGAGGGTGGGGTGAGAAGGGAGAGGGAATGAAGGGGAAGGAGAGAGAGGGGAGAGGAAGGGTCGTGAGGGAGAGAGAGAGGGTGTAGGAAAGGGAAGTGGAGGGAGGAAGGGAAGAGGGAATGGAAGGGAAGGAGAGAGGGGGGGAGGAAGAGAAGGGAGGAAGGGAAGGGAGGGAGAGGAAGGGAAGGGAGGGAGAGGAAGGGAAGGGAGGGGAGGAAGGGAAGGGAGGGGGAGGAAGGAAAGGGAGGGGGAAGAAGAGAGAGAGGGAAGCAGAGGAGGGATGAAAGGGGAACTAGGCAATAAAGAAGAAAAAAAAAGGTAGAAAGTTTATTTACAGTGAGAAATAACACCCTGAACACCTGCTATTGGGAGCTAGAGTGAGATATACACACTAGCAATAAGGAAGGGAGGGGTGGTGGTGGTGGGTATTCAGAACTTGTCGTGGATGGAAGTTTAAGTCATTTTTCTACGAGACTTTCGCGACGACTGGTAAAGGATACGATCGAGCGAGTGTTGATGTTTACATGTGTGACGTGAGCGTGACGTGACAGTAGTGAAAAATAAGATATATAGAGATCACTTGAAGATTAGACACACCAGTTTATTTTTACCTTAGATTAATTTAGGTTAATTGTGGTTAAGTTAGGTTTGGGTGGATTAAGCTAACCTATGGTAAGTTAGGCCAGGTTAGGTAAGGTTAAGATAGGTTTGGGTGTGTTAAGTTAGTGCATGTTTAGTTAGATTAAGTTAGTTTAAGTGAGGTAAAAGTAGGGTGGTTATGATAGGGTGGTTGATCTTCAGATGAAATAAGCCGAGGTGTCTAATCTTCAGGTGAGTCAATTTAAAATTTTCACAACGTTCCCATTAGGCAAAAAATAAAATTTCCTCGCTCAAATAACCAATGGGATCTTTTAAACCTTATTAATATTTTCCCAGAACTCATAAAAATTTGTCTTTACCAATTACGTGTGTGTGTGTGTATGTGTGTGTGTGTGTGTCTGTGTACGTAAAGAATCAAGCCATTTTAACTGATTGAGAGCCAAAACTTTTGAATTTTTACCCCGAGTTTTTCCTCATTTAAAATTCCACAAGAGTTTCCTTGCAATCGGATCGTGCCTAACACACACACACACACACACACACACACACACACACACACACACACACACACCAATCACACATCCCTCCCCACAATACACTCACCCACCCACTCCATGGTCACACTCCAGTACCGTTCATCACCCTCACACTCCATGGTCACACTCCAGTACCGTTCATCACCCACTCACCCCTCCATGGTCATCAGTCGTTCATCACCCACCCCACCCATGGTCCCTATCACCACCACCATGCCACGTCTCACCCCCCCCATGGTCACCTCCAGAGTTCATCCCCACCCACACCCATGGTCACACTCAGTACCGTTCATCACCCACTCACCTCCATGGTCACACTCCAGTACCGTTCATCACCCACTCACACCCACTGTCTCCAGTACGTTCATCACCACTCACCCACCACCATGGACACCCAGTACGTCTACCCTCCATGGTCACCTCAGAGTTCATCACCCACTCACACTCCATGGTCACACTCCAGTACCGTTCATCACCCAGATCTTCTCTCCTTTATCCTGATGGCACATTACCCTCAGCCGGTACGTGAACAGAAACTCGACTGGACCAAATTCTTCTCACAGGACTGACAGAATTTCCCCTCAAAACCAAGCTTTAAATTTATATAAAAAAAAACAACAGCGACAAAAAAAGATTAAGAGAAGAGGAACACAATATAAAAGAAAAAACAGTCAGGTAAACAAACAAACAAGAACACACACACAGGTAAAACAAACAAGAACAGACAGGGAAATACATAAACAAAAACACATACAGGTAAACGAACATGAACACAGACAGGTAAACAAAACACAGACGGGTAAATACAACACAAGCAAGAACACACATAAACAGGTAAACAAAAAACAATAACACAAACAAATAAATAAACAACACACAGGTAAACAAGAAAACAGAAAGGAAAACACAAAAATAAACACATTAAGATATGCAAATTCGCCAAAAGGACAAAGATTCCATTAAAAAAATCCAATGTTTATATTATCATACATATGGCATCATGTTCCAGACGACAACACGGCCTCCAAGATCACGCCTAAAGTTTCATCTCCAAAAAGAGGAAAGTTCCACCTCAAAAATTATAAAAATTTCTGCCTCAAAAGAGAAATTCCACCTCCAAGACCAAGCCTCAAGTTCCACCTCCAAGACCAGGCTTCAAGTTCCACCTCCAAGACCAAGCCTCAAGTTTCACCTCCAAGAGAATGCCTTAAATCTCCTCCAAGTGACAGTAAAAACTCACCTCCAAAGGCATTATCACCTCCAAGGGAAAGAAAAAACTTACACAATAGGATATAAAGAGACTTTCACCTTCAAGAGAAAGCAAATACTCTTGGGCCTCTAACAGAAAGCGTAGGGATTCACCTCTAAAAGAAGCCGACAACTTTCACCTCCAAGAGTGAAGAGAATTTCCCAAGAAAGTGACGAGACTTTCAACTCCAGGAGAAAATAAAGACTTTCACCACCCGATGCAAATTGAGGTCCTCATCCGAAAATTCTCATATTCAAGAAAAATCAGAACTCTCACCTTACAAAGCGGAGACTCAACGCCAGCAGAAAGTAATCACCTTCAAGAGAAAAACTAAATCTCTTCCACCTCGATATAAGAGTTTAATCCAAGAGAAAGCGAATAAGAAAACAAGAATCTTTCACTTCAAAAGAGCAAAAAAAAAAAATACTTCAAAAAGAAAGCGAAGCAATAACATAAATCTCCATGAAAAAGCAAATACTTTCACCTGGACGAGAGTGAGAAGAGACTTTCAGCCAACTTGTGAAAGCAGATGTGCAAACTTTCCCTCCCCGCGACGCAGAAGAGGAAGCGATATACTATTTGAATCGCATAAGAAGACTGAAGACTGATGCTTGAGTTTTTGTGATGCAAATATTCCCTCTCTGATGAGGAAGGGGAGAGGGGGGAACGGAGGAGGGGGGTGGTGAGGGAGGGAGGATGGGAGGTGGTGAGGGAGGCAGGGAGGTGGTGAGGGAGCAGGAGGTAGTGGGAGGGAGGCAGGGAGGTGGGTGAGGAGACAGGGAGGTGGTGAGGGAGACAGGGAGGTGGTGAGGAGGGAGGATGGGAGGTGGTGAGGGAGGCAGGAGGTGAGGGAGGCAGGGAGGAGTGAGGGAGGCAGGAGGTGGTGAGGGGAGGGAGGGGAGGGAGGGGAAGGGAGGTGGTGAGGGAGGTGGGGAGGTGGGTGAGGGAGGGAGGCTGGAGGGTGGTGAGGGAGGCAAGGAGTGAGTGAGGGAGGCAGGAGGTGGTGAAGGAGGGAGGCAGGAGGTAGGAGGGAGGCAGGGAGGTGGTGAGGGAGGCAGGGGTGGTGTGAAGGGAGGCAAAATTAAGTTAAACTGGACTGGGGGAGCAGGAGGGTGTAGGAAAAAGAAACAGTATTTCCTGGGAACTATTGCACAGTGCAGTACAATAATTATCTGGTGAAATTGAACTCATTCAATTATTTACTGTATAATACTACTCAAACATTTACAGGATAAACATTCAAAACATTAAAAAGTGTTCATGTTGTTTTTCAGTTGTTAGCATGACAAAAAAAAATAAAATAAAATCCGAGAATGATTTTTAATTCTTATTTTTAAAAATATCGTAAATCTGTAGATGTTTATACATTTTCTCTCTCAACACATGAGTGGCACCTTGTCAGCCTCTGTCACTGTGAAATGGATCTCGCTGACTGGGGTAAATAAAATGATAGTACTTGTTTTGTAATTCCTGAGCTATGTTGATATTATTTACTCTACTATTGAGATATTAACATTGATATTTAACAAAGTAACTCATGTTAAGTTTAGGATATTTTCACGTTAAGATATTTGGTACTTTTTTCTCGTTTAATATTCCTACAAACAGACTAGTATAATATTACAATACGTCTAGTTACTGTACTAATCAACTTTTTTTCACAACCGCTTCCCCTAATCAATAGAAACGGATGAAAAAGTACAAATAAAATAGGAAATAAGATAAAATAGAGAAATTGGAGCGAAGGCGATAAAAGTAAATGAGAATCGAGGCGCACTTTCTTCATTAATGACTGCCACGTGTTACAAATTTATCCCGCACCCATTTTCTCTAACAAGACAAAGGATTCATGTCAACGAATAAAGATAAACTTTCAATGACCTATGACTAGATCTGGCAGGGAGGAAACAAACTATCCCACCATTGGTAATATTCTGGTGGTGGAGTCTCGGATGACACAGTACAGTAAACACTCGACAGATGGCGTCATGCTGCTTGGTGCTGCCGTGTTAAACATCGACACACCCACCAGCATAACCTCAACAATATTTTATCTTTTACTGTCCCTCTCCCCTCTCCTCCATCTTCCTTCTCGTTTTTAATTCGATGACGCAACATTTTTTTCTTCAATATTACAAGGTTAAAATTTACTGTACATAGATAAAAGTGGCGTAAATCATTTTTTTTTTTATTTCACGGCCCACTACACATCACAGCTAAATATTCTGGTAGGTGACAGTATATTATCGACACTCCCCGTTTAACCATCTACAAAACGACTTTCACAAAAAAAAATTAATTATAATTTCACAAATACGATAGGTACTATTTATCTAAACTCAAAACGAATATCCTATTGAAATACAGAATGTTGATATATTCTATGAGGTACAAGTTACGTTATTTTGTGATACGAGAAGCTGGTTTGAGCTTACCAGTGAGAGACGTATTGAGACTTGCTGACAATCCTCTTCAGTTAACTGCTGCTGTTCCTCCTATGTTTCGTCCATTGTGGTTGGCAAGCAAAGGGGTAAAGCACTACGACTGGAATTTGCTATGGAGATGCTGTCTTGTCTGTCCTCAATCTTCCGACGTCCGCCATGACAGTCCCATTATTTTATCATGACGTCACTGACGATCCCTACAACAAGAATATATGTTAACATTATCACCTTATTCGTTATTAATGGCATATATTTTTATTATGTATTTCCCTAGGATTTTATATTTTTAGTACTGTATTAAAATTTAGACCAGATTAAATGTAATAAATACCCGGATTAAGTTACAGAATAACATTTGCTCTTCTAATAAGCTTCTAAACCTTCTTGAATCCCCTTTCCAGTGACGGATGCTGCTGATGATGATGGACTGATCATCAATATTTACCTGGTGATGAAGTCGAAGGAATGACTGATTAAATCCAGATGGTGATTCGGAAAACAAGTTAATCTGGTTCCCTGTTGTCATTGTATTGGACAAAAGGTATAGATTATTGAACGACGGCTCTGATTGGTCGAATAGGTATAAACAAAATGTATCATGACCGTATCTAAGCCTTAAAATGTCTAAAGTAAATAAACATATGCTAACAGATACCGACCGAGCTCTATAAAGAACTTGTGTGAGGCCCCAAACTTACTTGAGAATGGGAGAGCGAAATTACACCAAACTTGGGAAATTTGCTCAACAAGTGACAAGGTCCACATGATAAACTTTCGGTGCCCATCACGCCAATATTGAGGTGTTGGCAAGGTGGTGAATATTTTGAGAGGGGTTAAAAGAAAACTTATGAGACTCCATGGGTGACTACGTTAATTTACAATAATAGCGTCACTTACTCGATAGTTATCCAATTGGCAACTTGACGTTTAATAATGATGATGATGATGATGTTGTTTGTTATTAGTATTTAAATTTAAATAAGGGTAAACAATGGTTCTTTGTAGTGTCATGAAATACAGAGAAATTACTATAACGATTAAATTATTTATCTCCACTAGGATCTGATTCATAAGCCTCAAATTAACTCAAAATATAGGTATCAGACGACGTATTTACAAGGACAAGTAAATGAACAAATGAAATAAACGAAACCACAGCATAGATTAACCCCAACACGAATCTCAGCCTTACCAAACACTTGAGGGTACAAAAATTATACACCACTTATCTCTATGCTGTATATCCTGAGTCCAGTCCACTGATCTCAAAAAAGACTGGATCGAGCAAGCCATTGTTCTCGAGTGCGCAAAGTTGCAGCCAACAAAATTTGGGCAGCGCAATATTGGATGGACCCAAAGCTTACAGCTGAATGTAACACAAATATGGCGAAGCTGGGAACTCAGAGCTGTGCTTTCGGGTGCAGCAAGTGAAGAAAATTAGGAAATGAAAGAGAAAACGTTCGAGGTGATAGTGAAGGGAACTGAAGACGAAGAAACGACGACGAAACGTAAATTTCCAAGGACTTTTCATGGGTAAGTTATACTTTTATTGCTGCTACTAGCCTCAGGCCGATCCCTTGATGCCTAATGAAGAGGCAGCACTCGATGTTAGCTTCACGCCACTTTAACGTCGATAACGAATTTATATGAGGATAAAATATTTATCTTCAACATAATTAAGTCTAAGTTGATATTTAGCCTTTCGTTTCTTCCATACTTTTGCATCGATATAATCAGGTAATAGCTAATTTCGTTTCAAGCTAACAAAGCTTATCGAATGCTTTGTATTATCAATTAAATGAATAAATTTCTGACAAGCATAATTTCTCATCAACAGATTTCCATCTAATCCTGAGAAGAGAAAGCAATGGCTTGTTCAAATGCATCGTGAGGACTGGTCACCTACATCACACTCCAAAATATGCTCGGATCATTTTGAAGAGGAAAATATTGACAGGACAGGGCAAATTGTCAGATTAAAGGCTAATACAGTGCCAACAAGATTTAAAAAGTTTCCAAAACATCTTCAAAAGGTATATTTCTATTTTATGGATACTAAGTATGACGAATAAACATGATGAATATGTAATTGTATGCCTGATATTCCTAAATCTTGGCGCATGTTTTTCTAATCCCCAAGCAGGGATAAATATTGTTCCATAAACTTTTGGCTGTCGAAAGATATCCTGGGCACTGTTATTGTGAACAAACATTGGGGAAAAGTTACTATTTTTGTGGAAGAATATTTGTGCAGAATACTTATTTCTAGTTTACAATTTTTTTCAGGCTACAAGTAAACGAAAGAACCCCAAAAAAGAGGCACCATCTGGAAGTTTCATCAAGTGAGCACCAAATTGAAGAGGACAAAGACATGGAAGCTAAGCCAGCAAAGATACAACATAGTAAACATAGTTACTGCTTTGTTGATTCACCAAGAGAGTTAAAACAGAAGCTAAACAAGAGTAATGAGAAAATATGTCAATTGAAGAACTTAAAATACTCACAGCAGAAGTCACATCGTTTAACTCGCCAACGTCGATTATCCCGTTCTCTAGGCCTATCCTAGTCTCAAATCACCTTTTGTGTCTCCTCGAGCAGTTATATGACTGCATCGCCGACAAGAAAAATATTATCCTGGATTTGCGAGCAAAATTTGGCATGATAGCCTCACTGATTCAGCCAAATCCGCGTAAAGCGTGGTCGTGGATAAGGGTCTGTACACAGGAAATGTGCTTCTCATTTGTGTAAAACAAGCAAATAAATACAACTAAACTACATCCAGGACTGATTCTTGTTTAGTTCCACCGCACAGTGCCGTTCTTGGCAGTAAATATATAAGCTGTCATTAGTTATTCAGATATTCTCCAACACAAGGACTACAGTGATCTCCGCAGCTTTGTTTACGTTTTGGGTCCATCCAATATGGCCGCCAAGATTTCAACCTGGCTGCGCTTTCTAAACAATAGAAGCTCGATCCAGTCTTTTTTCGAGATCGGTGGTCCAGACCCACTATACCACACGTGCACCACACTACCTCACATCAGCCAGGCTCGTCGCCGTTTACTGACCGACCCGCGTTTTCACTCTCACTTCCGCCACAACATTCTGATACCAAGTCACCAATTATATACTATTTTATCTCTACCACACACTATTAAAGCTATTTATTTTATATGTGTAGACACATTATACATTAACATACAATACATTAAATATTGATTACATACTGCAACACAAAAATAGAGAATATAGCTCTACGAGTACTTAACGAGCAAACAAGGTAAATACCTATTGAACCAGCTGGGTGACGCCGCATAACAAAAGCTAACTGACGTAACTAATATTAAAATAGCTTCAAGTGAGGTATGTACAGTATGTCTAGTGTACAGAAAGTAGTAATGAAACACGGTAAGACAAGCCCTTTGACTTTTTCACTGGTTCCTTGTCGTTAATGCCTCTCTGCCTGACAACCTGGGAGGATTTGGCAGGAAAAAACAGCGAAATAGCCAAGAGGAAATTTTATTGTTCTTGTTGGTATTGGTGTGCGTTCTTGTTCTTGTGTACAGGTGCGGACATTAATAAAACTACGAATGACACACGAAAGAAAACCTGAATTAGAAATATAAATACACAATTGACAGATGTTACTAGTATGTGTTGCTACGGATAATGAGAATCGACACAAACTGGACTAGGCTAATCGTATTTACTTCCATTGTTTACTTTAGAAAAATACTTACATAGACAAACAAACACTCACTCAAGACACATAAATAACACATTAATCTTTCAAAAACTTAAACCAGCTGAGAAAATATCATTGTCATTGGAGATTCAACATAGGTAAATATTATTATTATTATTAATACGAGGTTCTTTCCCTCCTCCCTCCTCCTCCCTTGGCTGTCGATACCACAACCGCGTGGACGAGAACCTCAGGGGAAACTGACGCTAGTGAGGCAACATATAGACACAGTAGACGGTGGATAATCTGGCTACACTGACAGAGGAGTGAGTTGAACTTTGAATGATATTGCTAATCTCTTTTCTCCTTTTTTCTTATTTTTTTCTGTTTAATTATATTTCCCTCTTTTTTTTCATTTTTCTCAATATTTTTCTCATTTCTGCTTCTCTCTCTCTCTCTCACGGGACATGAACACATCCCCATTGTCTCGAAGCGAATTAAATTAACCTAACCCATGTCGCATTCTCATCTGAATATTGAGATGAATTTACAGGCGAAACTCACAGAGGTGTTTTGTGAGACTGTTGCCTTGAGTGACGAGCATTACGTTCGGGACAAGACCGTGCTGTTCCTCTACCCTAAAATATAACACTTGAGAGTTGCTTTGTAAGGCCAGAGCAATTTCCCTCTCCCCTCTCATTCTCCTCCTCCTCCTACCCTTCTCCCCTCTCGCATTCTTTTTCTCCCCATCTCTCGCATTCTCTTCCTCCCTCTCTCTTTCTCTTACCTCCCCCCACTCATTCTCCTTCCATCCCATCTCTCTCTCCTATTCCCTCCCTCTCTCCTTCTTTCTTACCTCTTTTCCTCTGTCCTCTCTTCCACTCCTTCTCTCCCTCAGAATTTAATATTACATGGTGGAGGAAAAGGGAGTGACGGAAATGAACAGAAGGAGTAATAAAGAGGAGGGAAGGGGGAGGAGCGTGGGAATGGGGGAGAAGGATAATAGAGGAAGTGAGGGAAGGAGAGGGGAGGGGAAGGGGGAGGAGCGTGGGAATGGGGGAGAAGGGTAATAGAGGAAGTGAGGGAAGGAGAGGGAAAGGTGAGTGTGTGCGCTCGTAGGTGTATGTGGTAATAGAACACCTGACTACGTACACACACACACACCTGAGTAGAAGCCCTGTGTTTCTGGGGTAGGCTATACGAGTACACTATGTCTATATATGGAAACGAGTAGGTCTAAGCGATTGTTCTATTTGGATTACAGTGTTGCATGTTTACTACCACTATTTATCATTTATTAATGTGTATTATCATTATCACCTTGTGTATATGTATCTTATCACGTTCTTGTTAGTTTAATCTAGAAAGGAATTAGCAATATATACTGGTAGATACAGGGATTAAGATGGATGTTGATTATGTGACATGTGGCTCAGGTGTGATATATATAATTTGGGCTTTCAACTGATGACTGGGCATAAAGTCATCCAGCATAAGCAGAGGCGGTCAGACGTCAAGTGTCAAACGTGGTGTTACGTCCAGCCCCTGAGTTAACTTATGACTCTAACGGTAAGACAGATCTTTGTATTTGTTTATGGGAACACCGTGAGGTAGGGAAGGTGGGAATGATGAGAAAGTAAGAGTGAGGGAGGTGAGGTAAGAGTGAGGGAGGTGAGGTAAGAGTGAGGGGAGGTGGAAGAGGGAGGGAGGTGAGAGTGGGGAGGGAGGGGAGGTGAGAGGAGAGTGAGGGAGGAGGTAAGAGTGAGGGAGGTGAGGTAAGAGTGAGGGAGGTGAGGTGGAGAGGAGGGGAGGTGAGGTGAGAGTGAGGGAGGTGAGGTGAGAGTGAGGGAGGGAAGCTGGTGTTTGTGACAACAATAATTTAAATGATTAATTCTTCACACATTAAGTGGAAGGACAAATTCCACCTCCTCTCCTTCCTCGCTCTCTCGTTCTCCTCCTCTCCCTCTTTCTTCTCCATCCCTCCTCCTCCCTCCTCTCCACCAAGCTCACATCTCTCACTTCATGAATAGGAAGTTTATGTGTGTGTGTGTGTGTGTGTGTGTGCGTATGTGAGTGTATGTGAAAATTGAGCTCTATATGTATGTATGTATATAGGTGTGTATTTAGGCTTGTATCTCTATATGTGAGTGACTGCTTTTGTTCCCGTGTGTGTAGTTGCATCCGTGTAGACATATGTAGTTATGTATGTGAGTAATAGTAGTAGTAGTAGTAGTAGTAGTAGTAGTAGTAGTAGTAGTAATAGTAGTAGTAATAGTAATAGTAGTAGTAATAGTAGTAGTAGTAGTATGTATGTGTGTGTGTGTGTGTGTAAGAGCATCACAAAAGTGGCATCCAAACTCAAGTGGCGGGATCGAACACCACTTTCATCCGTGCCTGAACCCTTTCTTCCTCTCCTTATGATCTTCCTTTGTCACGCCTACACAACAATGGCCTCTTTCCACGGCCAATTCTCTACGCAAATTCAACCCTTTGTTCCTCTACTTCTTCTCCTCTTACTTCAAACTTCTTCTTCTTCTTCAGTCTTAATTTCTTCTTACTTCAGTCTTGTTCTTAGGTTAGGTTAAAATAGTTTAGCGTTAAGGTGGTTTAATCTTCAGGTAAAATAAACTATAGGTGTCTAATGTTCAGGTAACACAATAAACAAAAGATAAACACAGAAGGTAATAAAACACGAACATGGGAGAGAGAGAGAGAGAGAGAGAGAGCTATGAATATCACACCAGTTCTACTAGAGACCAAAAACACCATAACAACCTCAGACCTCGATCACTATTCTCGTATACCGATATATTCAACTGAGCCGAGAGGGTGACTGTCATCCAATACCACAACGATATTATGTGAATTAGAGGAAATGTTTAATGATTTTGTGTTGTTAATTGACGTGTGTGTTTTAGGCAAAGCGCTGTCCAAGTCATTCCGTGTCCATGTTGCAGAAAGGGAATTTTGTGTTGGAATAGTTTGTTTATTTACCTACCTACCCCCCCTTCCCCTCCCCCTCCTCCTCCTCCTCCATCCTCCCTCCTCTCCTTCCTCCTCAATTCTTGGTGGTCTGAATTGGTCTGTGCGTATGTTATTAACTTGACTATTTCTCTACTCTCCTTTTCTTTTCGTTCAATTCCTTCTTTCCTTATAATATTTTCACCTTTATTCTCCTTTTTTGTCTTTTTTTCCTTCAATTCCTTATTTTCCCTCTTCTTCTTTTTATTCCTTCTCGCCATTTCTATCATTCTCATTATCCTACTTCCTCTCCCTTTTATCCTTTTCAATTCATTTTCTCTTCCCTTTACCTTCCGGTTTTTTTATCACTCTCTCTCTCTCCCTCTCCTCCTCATTTTCCATTCTCCCATCTCCCTATTCATTATCATCCCTTTCTCTCCCATACCCCCTCTTCAGAGGCTAGGAAATTTCAACTAGATATTCTTTATACTTTCTTCCATCTGCCTCCCTCCCTCCTTCTCTCTCCATCCTCTCTTTATCTCCCTTCTCTCGCTTCCTTTCCTCTGTTACTCCTCCTCCTCGTTCTCCTCCCCTGACATACCTAGCCAGGCCCTCATCAAGCTTCATCCAGACACGATAATTGACACGTATTCCTTGCATGATTTAGACGACCCGGTGTCCTATCCCGTGCTCCTTATCTCCCTCCCCTTCCTTTAACACTACACATCCCGACCTCCTCCATCCCCATTCCTTCTCATCAGCCCCCTTCCTTCCTTTCCCCTCCCTCCCTTTATCACTACACATCCCGACCCTCTCCTTGTCCTTCCCCTCCTCCTCCATCTTTTTTTTTATATACCCCAGGTGATTTTCACTTCCATTTACAAGTTCTTCTCGGCATTACGAACGTGTTGGGTGAACGAAGACAGGATCATGAGAGACCGTCTTTGGAACGACTGCATGCGGAGGAGATTCGAGGCATTGAGAAGGAGGAGGTGTTTCGGACGATAAAGTACGTACCGCGATTTACGTGACGCGCCAAGTCGATATTTTAAGTTGTAAATTTTCAGAATAAAGGGACGTAAACACCCTCAATTCTTCTCATTTCCCACCACTTAATATTTTTTTTCTCTTCCGTCATATTTTTTTTTATTTAAAGATGTAGATTCTAAAAACGTTCTAAGAAAAGGAGGGATTTAGGTTGGGTTTGTTGATATTTTGTGTGCTTGTTAAAGTGTCGTAAATACGTATTGTGTAGTGTTAAGCGTCCGGGTCCGAGCAGAGAGTCTATTTCTGGCCATATTATTTTGGGGGGTGGTCACGTAGTCTGCTGGAGGTTAGATGGAAGTTGATTATATATGTTCCTTTGTTGTGTGTGTGTGTGTGTGTGTGTGTGTGTGTGTGTGTGTGTGTGTGTGTGTGTGTATGTGTGTGTGTATGTGTGTGTGTGTGTGTGTGTATATACATTCAAAACCTCACAAAGAACACAACACAGAGACCAAAACAAAAATATATAAACTAACATCAACAAAGTAACACAGCACTAAATATACTCTGATACTTGCAACACCTCCCACCACCACTCGGCTTCAGGAGGTATCACCCACAACAACACAACACGTAACACTTTCTCTCCACCTTACGCACACACAGACACACATACCCCCACCCACACACACACACACGTAACACTTTCTCTCCACCTACGCACACACAGACACACATACCCCCCACCCACACACACACACACACGTAACTTCTCTCCACCTTACGCATACACAGACACACATACCCCCCACCCACACACACACACACGTAACACTTTCTCCCACCTTACGCACACACAGACACACATACCCCCCCCCCCACACACACACACACACGTAACACTTTCTCTCCACCTTACGCACACACAGACACACATACCCCCCCACCCACACACACACGTAACACTTTCTCTCCACCTTACGCACACACAGACACACATACCCCCACCCACACACACGTAACACTTTCTCCACCTTACGCACACACAGACACATACCCCCCCCACCACACACACACATGCTTTCTCTCACCTTACGCACACAGACACACATACCCCCCACCCACACACACACACACACCACCAATAGTGACAAGCCGAGGAAACTTAATGTAGAATCCAATATTGGGGGAAAACCTTACCGTGATCATTAGGAACCGGAGGCCATCCTGGGAAAAATAAAGCCAGGGAAAAAAGCAAGGACAACCACGTCTAAATATATAAAGCATAGTGTGTTTGTTTGTTTGGATGGTTGATTGGTTCAGTGTTTGTGTGTGTGTTTTTTCTTATGTCATTGTTTGGTTGTTTAATTGTGTATGTGTGTTTGTTCGGTTGTTTCAGTGTACACGTGCCTGCACCTGTGGCCATGTATTGTCAAGTACTACTATAAATGCCACCACAACGATCAAACCTTGCCAACCTCCCCACCCACCACCACCATCACCACCACTGTCACCACCGACACCACCACTATCACCACCACCACTATCACCACCACCACCACTATCACAACCACCACTATCACCACCACCACACTATCACCACCACCACTATCACCACCACCACCACCACATCACCACCACCACCACCACTATCACCACCGCCGCCGCCACCATGACCACCACCAAGCACACTACCATCTTTCTCTCATTACTCCCCACGGACACAGCCAGCCAGCCAGCCAGCCAGCCAGCCAGCAAGCCAGCCAGCCAGCCACAGCCAGCCAGCCCAGCAGTCAGCCAGCCAGCCAGCCAGCCAGCCAGTCAGTCCTCTTGACTACGGAAACAACACACAACACTCCACATTACCTACACATACACACACACACACACACACACACAGACACACACACACACAGTATCTGACCTTATTAACCACCAATCACCCTATACCTCGCACGAAACACCTATTCTTTCCCTCCACCCTCACCTGTGTCGAACAATGGTGGTTGGGTGGTGGTTGGGTGGTGGTGTCAGCGTTTTGGGAAGGGTCACTCGCGCACGCTGCCCCTCACGGCCACCAAACGCACCCCATGTAGAATTTGCCTGTGGCTTGGGATTTACAGTTATAGTAGCCAGGGTTAAGAGTTGCTGGTCCCTGGGTTCCTCCTGGAGACAGTCTGGGTACACAGACAGTTTTTTAGAGGCCAATCTTCTCCATGGATAGGGTGAGGGAAGGAAGGGTAGAGGGGGGGAGGGGAAAGGAGAGGAGGGGAGAAGGAGGGAGGGAGAAAAGGGAATGTTAAGGGAAAATATTGGGAAAGGGTAGATGGAGGGAGGGAGGGAAGGAGGGATGGGATAAGGTGGATGGAGGGAGTTGGGGGTAAGGATAGCAGGAAAGGGAGAGGGTAATGAAAGAAGGAAGTATAAGAGGAGGAAGGTAGGAGGAGCTGAGGATAACTGGGAGAGGGAAGGTGACACGTAGAGAGAATGGATGAAATGGAAGAGAAAGGTCGATAGGGCTATAAATAGTGAGAATGAATGAAGGAAGAACGTTAAGAAAGAAAGTAAGATCAAAACTCTAAATCTAACGAGAGAGAGAGAGAGAGAGCTATCCTCAAAACTCCCTGTGTTCCCTCGTACAAGCCCCACGATTCGCTCTTATAACTTTTTTTTTCAAGTGCAAATCTTGTTTCGGATTCTCAGAAATTCACTTATATAATTTTTTTATTTTTTTTTCCGGATAAAGTAAGACGTATATTTGCATCTTCCAGGTCGACTTAAGATAAGAATTTTTTTTTTTTTTTTTTAATTAAATGAAATTTACAGTGAGACATTTCCCTAACTAGATCAGATCTCTTAACACCAGTTAAGGGACAAAATTTAACAGGCGGAGTCTCTGTGAATCTTGACCTTGGTCCTACTGTACCAGATAAATATATACCTGATTAAAGTATAATTAATTATGTGGCGCACTTTTCTCTGACGGTATCTGGCACTGGTTTGTTTTGGTTCACGTAGCCCCCTGGCAGCCATTTAAGGAACTAATGTTCTCTTGCGTGTTTAGATGATTCTTTTCTTGTTTTCTTATCCGGACGAAATCTCGACAATGGCTGAACCAAATTGCTTCGAATTTGGCACACAACTAGCCTGGCTACTTGTGTTATTTTCGGTACAAAGGGAGACAGATATTGAGAGCGGTATACAAAAACAAGTAATGAAAGAGAGCAGGAATAAAATAAAATAGTATGAAACTGAGGGATATAAAAACAGGAAGCAGTAGAGAGGAAGGAGAAACAGAGGATGAAGGGGTGAGAGTAGGGAGGGTTGTGCCTAACACGTCATTTACGAATAATTATTTATGCAAATTACTGTTGACACGAACATCAGATTCCCCCTTCCTCTCACTCTCCCTCCACTCTCAATTCTTCTCACTCCCTCACTTTTCCAGCCCCCTCCTCTATCCCAAACCCTCCCTCGTCACTCTTGCTTTCCCTTCCAAACGAATTCCCTTTCTGACTGTGACCTATATATACTGTAAATGAATATGATGTATTTCCTTGTGTATGAACCTCTGTCCTGCGTGGCAGTGAAAAGTGATAGTACCCCCAGTGTCAAGACCTGACTGAATTACTCAGAATAGGCAAATTGTACTCCAAGCTTTGTCAATAAATTTGTTAACCGTAAAATCCCTTCTATCGACATCCCCCACCACCCATCCAGAACCCAATACTGTATTAGGAGGTCACGGCGTATGACTGTTAAGTGCGTGGTTTGGCCCCGGGCTGAGTGGAACGGGTCTTACCGTGTTTTCCTGGCGCACAAAATGTTTTTCATAATGATGATTTACAAAAGACGAACTGTGTTGGAGAAGAAAGTTACCTAGAATACATAGACACAGAACGGCTCATAGTTACGTGAATCGCCTTGTTTTATCCGTGGTTCTCCCCTTCCTTCACGATTCACCTCTCCTCCTCTTCCGTCTCTCTCGCTCATCTTAATTCAGTAATAACCTTTTCCTGCATGTTAAGAGGAAGATAACAGCTAAAATACTCTCTTTTTTTACGAGCGTTGACGTGTGGTCCCTGCGAAGCCGTCTGTGGATGCTGGAGTCCATCACAAGGCTATAAGATGCAAGTCCCCAGAACCTAACTTGACTATCTTAACCTAGCTTAATATACTTCAACATAACTCAGCCTAACTTAATAAAGTCTAACTTACCTATCCCTATAAACCAACCTAACTTACCCTAACCTAATATAATCAAACCTAACTTAACCTAACAGCATATAGGCTAACCTAACAGCCTAGCCTAATGCAATATAAAAACTAACTTAGCTTAGTCTACTATAGTCTAGCCACACTAAGCCTAGTCTAACACAGTCTAACCTAGCAACGTAAGTCTAAGCTAACCTTAAACTAGCTTAGCCTATCCCTAACCTATTATAACATTTAGCCAATATAATCAATTTTAATCTAACGTAATCTATTCTAGCCCAACCGTAGTATCAGCTGTTCTAGTCAAATTTATCTTTAGTCTGATATCATTTATGCTAACTAATCTTACTTAGCCTATCTTATCACCATCTAGCCTGACCTATTCTTAAACTTGTTGATTTCTATATTATTGCGCTTTAAGACCTTTAAGCGTGTAGTCTTTAAGATCTTTAAGCGTGTAGTCTTTAAGATCTTTAAACATGTAGTCTCTGTACTTACTCTAGCTGTCAACATTTAAAAAGATAAATCTCTCTGGGACACTGAACTTTTATATAAACGCGTCACCCACTTATCAGGCAAGTACCTCTACTAATAGGCACCTTTGTATATTATACTACTTCCACGGGGGTAATACTTTACGACTGTTGCGCCCTATTAACGAGTAACTTGAGGGAATTCTTCTCTGGAAGATTAATGTTTTCTAATCTCAAGAAAGGCCCCAAATAATGGATTATATTAGTTTAAGTTAAAGGTAGTTTTGGTTTGTACACACACACCATAGTTTCGACGCACCCTCTACCCCTACGCCTGCCTCGAGGGAAGTTGTAGTCAGGGCTGCAAACCGAACGATCCTTCTTGTATAATGATGTTAAGTATAGTGATGGTAAATAAAGTGTCGTGAAGTCGCTAAAAAATCTGTATCGTGCAATATTCTCTCAAATATTATATCATGAACTGCTATTCGTACAATCCAGCGAAGCTTCGAGCTACCACATAGCACCACTGAATGATGGGTGGGGGGGTTAGTGAGAGGGGGGGGAGCGTTCGGTATGAAGCCAAGGCTACGACTTCCATCGAGTCAGGAGTAGGGGTAGAGGTGAGTGTACATTTTGTCTGATAAATCATATTATGAAGTAGTAGTTAGCAAGTCGTAGCGCGCGGCCATGCAAATGTTGGGACGGAGAAAGTGGGAAAATAATATTACGAAATGCTTATTCCTTCCCTTTTGTGGACTTTACTTGTGGTAAGAAAACCTTTATCTTCAATAATTTTCCAATTGCTGGTTCAGGGGCGCATCCATCGTTTATCCCGAACTGACAGAGCCACTGTAGCGTGAGCAGCTGTGATTAGTGAGCAGTGTGGACAGTGGCGGCCAGCGAGTGTTGGCTTAGCCAGAGTAGCGGTCAGATGGAGGTATTTCCGAATGTTCAACTATTACGAGCTTTTGATCAAAGATTCAAAGGATAATCCACGAGCAGGCAGGGATCAGGTGGAGGTATCTGGGGAGGTTTTACTAGAGCTCTGAATACAGTATTCACACTCCACCAAGCGGGCTGTCATAAAGTCAACTAGTTTCTGTGGTGTCGATGCACCAGCAGCATTTTTCAGTGCTAATACTTTTTCGCCTGACCCAAAGCTAATAGTAACTCACCTCGACTTATTCAGAAGAGCGCATTACTGCTACAATTCACTAGAAAAGACCCAAGGAACGCCTAGAACACTCCACCATATTGAAACAGTTAAGTATTGGTGAATTCATTAATGATCAAAACATCCGATTGAAAAAACAATTATTATTATTTAAATATTAATTGAATTACTATATTATAATTATTATATTCAAATATTAGTTTTTTTATATCAAGACATTTTATTCAGTATTTATGACATCAATTGAATTGTTTATTTATATTTTTCCTTCTTTATTAAATGCAACCGCAGTGAAAATGTGTTATCTAGTATTGCATTAAATCTAAACTGACATATCAAGATACAGTATTATCCATTTCAGTTCATGCGATCGTGGTGAATGGTTTCAATTATTATTAGCAGACATTGATTTGAATATTTTTGCGGCGGTTCTGTAGCCGCTGATGGCGTTAACTTGAACGCGAAAGCTAATATCACATTTTCACTCCCTTTTCTTCTATAAAATAATAGTATTAATGTTAGCAGTATTAGATTATTATTATCATTAGTAGTAGTAGTAGTGAGTAGTAGTAACAGTAGTAGTAATAGTAGTAGCAGCAGCAGCTGTAGTAGTAGTAGTAGTAGTGGTGGTGGTGGTGGTGGTGGTGGTCGTTATGGTAAAAAAAATTGCTTAACCCCAAATTCCTTTAGTGGAATAATGCAGTATATAATTCTTTCAATTTCAATTTCAATTGTTTATTCCTTGATAGAGGAAGCGGGATCCTAGTGCTGTCACTAGGTACCCCTGTACAATGACACCAGAAGCATCTGGCAAGTGTGACAAGTATATACAGTATAAATATTATAAGGGGCTTACTAAAGCCTAAGGAAGGAAGGATATTCCTTTAACACATAATCAATATTATTTACAAAATATCTGGCCAGTATGGGGAGGAGGTTTGTATAATTCTTTACAGTATAACAAATTGAAAAAAAAAATGTGGCCAGTTACCAACTTCCCTAACAAAAAGGCTCTGGCCATTAATGTAAACTGAACTCTGCCGCAACACACAAAGTGAACATGGACGAGAATTTAATGTATTACCAGTAAGCTATGCCGCTCTCCGGGACAGGGGGGTTAAGCACTATGTTGCCTTACTTTTTTCTGGTCTGGAGGCTAAGTTAAAAGTTATAAATTTTTTCACGTTTTGCTTTTGTGTGAAGTGAAAAGAGTGTGACAAGGAAAGTGGTGAAGATAACTACATCTCGGAGGCTTGGGAGATCAATAGAGTTTTTTCTCTACTTTGAGTGTCCATTTCTAAAGGAATTCGGGAGATATTTTTTTTTTTACAGTATATGTTTTTATTCTTTCATTGCTGTTGTTGTTTGGCTTCTGCTTTCAACGTATGTATTTTATCTTGGTAAACAACAAAATTATTCACCCACAAATTTAACTAAGAACGAAACTATTCCAGGATTTGAGGGATAATATTATTCTTCACGTCAGCAGCTTTAACAGAAACTACAAGATAATGTATAGTCACTTCGTTTCTATTGGTCGATGAACTATGACATCATGGGCTACAGAGGCCTCGAGATCGTATGATTCAGCATTTAGGTGGTATGGCAGATAGGATATTTTTTTTTAAATATTTCAGGCTACTGCACTTCAACATCGAAGGTCTTGAAAAGCGTATTTTCGATTAGTTAATACACTAGTCATCAACAATAAGAAATTAAGATGAGTACAACTACCTGATTTGGTAACATAATGAATTAAGTCTGTGGGAAGCGACAAAGAAGACAGGAATGATAATTAATGAATGTTGTTTATTTTTATTTTTTTTAGGATATCCTCAATAACCTTAAGATTTGGCAGGTGGCAATAGAGAAAACGGACTAGGTTCCCCAAATTCCTAGGGAGGACTATGGTAATCTAGGAATTAATGTTTTCCCTCGTTTAAACTCGGATAAGATTACACAAACATACTTATTATTATGAACCGCCATAATAATCATTTTAAAGAACGATCGACAACAACCTGTTTGTCTGGGGGGAGGGGGGAGAATGGTGCTTGAGGCGCCTTAACTGAGTCCCGGACGTTTAAAGAATAGGCCGTGATCCACAGTCCACCTGAAAAGAAAAAATAATAGTTCATGTCAATATTGTCTCTCTCTCTCTGTTGTCTGTTATATTTTCCTTCTCTCCCTCATCATTTTCTCTCTCTTTTTAATCTTCCTTTCCCTCCCCACCCTCGATTCCTCTCTCTCTGACTGCTTTCACTCCCTAACTCAACTCACCCTCTCTCTTTTCCTCTCTCTTTTCCTCTCCCTCCCTAACATGATTTCTCTTTAATTCTATCTATCTCTCAGCTCCCTCACCATTTGGGGCCAGTTGCAACTCTTGATAGTGTCATCCCAGAGCAGCGAAGATTGACACACCAGCTCCCAGGCCACACCCCTTAACCCACACTCGCAGAACATGGCGCAGTTGTTCGGATGGGCAAAGTACTCTGGCTGCTCTCCCGGCGTGGGTGGACATAGAGCGGAGACCTCATCAGGACAACGGTAGAGGGAGGTGTGGTTCTTCGACTGGATACAAGGCAAGGAGACCATCAGCAGCGTCGCCGTCAGAATTCCCCAGCAGATCATCGTCATCTGTTGGGGTGTAGATTGTTATAGATATATATCGTAAAAGTGATGCAAGTTTAGATTTTGTCACCTTATAACGGCATTTAGTGTAGGTATTCAATGTACTTGTGCATAGACAGTGCAAGTATACGAACAATTTACAATTTTACATATACACTGCAACCATACAATGTACATTATATTATGCACATATACAAACGATATACATATAGTGTATATTGCAGGTATATAAACACTATACGTAGATAATGAAAGTATACACAAATGTACACAAAACAGTACAAATGGCAAACAGTAAATCAATTTTACCAAGAATACCCAAACAAAGCAATATGATTATTACCAAATATACACACACACACACACACACTGAAATATACACAGATACTAAAATACACACACAGAGACACTAATATACACACTCACTCACACACATACCCTGTTGTGGTGTACGAGCGTGGCGGGGAGGTGACGTTGCTTAGTCTCTACCTATACACAAGAGCGCACAAGGTTACTCTGGCCAACCTACTCGTATATATTCCTGCTCGCCTGGGAACTCACACCTGGAACACTCGACCATATCCTCCTTCTTGCTACATCTTCTCATCAACTGCCAGCTGTTAAACACGTCTATTGTAGTGTTATCTTAGTAAAGGGGACACTGAGTCACAGAGTCATGTGGTGTTATCGATTTATCTCGTAAAGTAAGATTCTCGTTGTCAGTAGCATTATTTTTTCTACCCCTGTTAAGTTTATAGTGTGTGTGTGTGTGTGTGTGTGTTTTAGTGAAAGCGTGTGTGTGAGAATGTCTGTGTGTGCAATTGTGTACACAGGTTAAAATTATCGAAATTATCGCCAACGACGTCTGTTTGTTAAGGAAGGGAAGACGGAGGAACAATCAACTTTGGATTATGTCGACATTCTCCTCACCATATCCCTGACGTCATCAATCAGCTGGCCTGACATTGTGACGCTGCTCGGTTGTTAACGTAACAGAAACGGATAATGACTGGCAGCAATTTATGTAACTCATACGATGGTCGGGGTTTGATAATGTGTCCGTATCCTCGTTCACATCACTAGATACCTTACTTCCTTATGTGTGCTATGTGCTGAATAAATTCGTCTGGGGTTAGTTAGATAAAATATTAAAAGTGGCGTCCCCGTAAGTGAAAAGGTTAGTGGAAATAGTCTACGAAAGTCTCTGTCTTGGAGCGTAAAATAGAAATAGTTGTATATCACTTGCAGTACATTATGGAATACAGGATTTCCCATGACAAATGGTATAGGAAATAGGGAAGTTTGCCACAACAACTAGAGGAATCAGTCAGGAGGAAAATTCTAACTTTAAATTTTTTTACACATTCCATAACTTTGTATGTAATCTGTTTCACTCCTTTTCTTGTTTTTATTTATTCCTGTACACTAAGGAGGTTAAATGTATTCAACAACAAGTATCAACGAGTAACACAAATAATTAATCCTTTGTCTAATTTTCTTTCTCACTGAATTGTGCGTTTTAGAAAACTGATAAAGACAACAACCCTTCAGAGGACGCTGTGAACCAACGTCTGAATACTGTAGTTATTATCATTACATCAAGTGTCAGTCTACAGCTGTTTCCTAGTCCTTTTCAGATAATTCTTGGCAGGGTTTCCACACACACACACACACACACACACACACCTAGTTATTATATATCATATTTGTATCACATATGTTACTAGTATATCATTTGTCAATTAAGAGACCCATTCCCCAATTATGCAACTATATATTTTCAGCCTTCCGGCTGTTATGCTCTTTCAATGAACCGTTAATTATTATTATTATTATTATTAGTAGTAGTAGTAGTAGTATTGCACACACACACACACACACACATCAGTTTTATATTCCATAACCAGATCGCTTAAAAGGCTCCGAAGCGAACTTGCTCGTGCGGCCACAACCCTCATGTCTAATTGAAATTCTACGGTTCACAGTAGCGGGATTTTTTCTGGCTAACGCCTGACGATTTTATCGAACTGAAGGCAAGCCCTTGGACTAATAGGGTTAGGCTAAGTAAATCCCGTTGACATTATAGATCATAAAATCATATTGTTTCACCTATGCAATAATAACCAAACAACCACCTCAAATAAAAATATAACCAACAGTATTATTCTTACATAATAATACTGATATAAGTGTTTCTAACAACGTTATATGTATCTATCATCGGCTTTCAAATTTATCAGAAACGGTAAAAGAACACCAGTCATTTACAGGATTAGATAAATGAACTTTATGGAACCTGAATGTTTTGAGACAAGTTAAACGCCCTCCTAAGATGTCCCCACACACAACGCTTCCGTGACGCCTGCTGGACCACCACTCCACGACCCCCTGACGGAGACACGATGATCCTCCCCATACTGGCCAGATATTATGTAAATAACATTGATTATGTGTTAAAGGAATATCCTTCCTTCCTTAGGCTTTAGTAAGCCCCTTTATAATATTTATACTGTATATACTTGTCACACTTGCCAGATGCTTCTGGTGTCATTGTACAGGGGTACCTAGTGACAGCACTAGGATCCCGCTTCCTCTATCAAGGAATAAACAATTGAAATTGAAATTGAATTGACAAGTTAAAAGTATGTTTGTTAATGTTTTATTAGGTAACCCACAGCAGCATGTGCTGGGTGTACTGTAGTCCAAAATCAGGCATAGAATGCTTTAATGTCTTAATTATTTTCCTATTGTGGCCTGGCTATATTTTATTTGGCTAACGCCAGGCGATTTTACTCAGCTCCGAGGGGAACCCTTACACATGGCGTTAGTAGACTATCTCCACTAATAGGCTCCGTAGAGATGAAAGATCTGATTGTAATATGCAACACGGTGATGGAGAATTACCGGGTTGGCTTGTTTGGTGATTTCTGGTCACTTCGCCTTTCGGTTATTTCGGCCAGAGCTGCTGTCTTCATTCTTTTTCTGGATCATTCTTGGGGTGTTTCTCCATTCTTGCACTGTATTACTCAGATGGTCTAACGACTCTGAGTCTTATTTCTTCTTTTTTCTAGGTGTTGTTCGTGTGTTTTTTGGATGAGTTACCGGGTTATAAAGTATTAAATGTTAAGGGAACATGAATGAATGAGAGAAGTCGAACTGTCACTTTTTTTGTTTTACTTTTATTGTAGCAAAGTGTTTCTTGTAAATCTCAAGCCTTTGACTTTGTAGTGTTTTGAGCGCCAGTGATTTTTTTTAGAAGAACTGCCACTTCTGAGACACAAAACACCAGTTATTATTATTATTATTAACACACAACAGATGAGGGCCTTTTGGGTGCTGCTGACGGTGATGCTGCTGATAGTCTACTCGCCTTATGTCCAGTCCTTGATCCCTTGTTCTCCTGAAGTCTTCGCCCTCTGTTCTAACCCGCCAGACGGGTCCCAGATGTACTTCGCTGATACTTAAGACTGCTCTAATTTCTGCGGGTATGACCAGGGTGGTGTAGCCTGGAGGATGATGTGTTACCCTGGTCAGGTGTGGGATGACACAATCAAGAGCTGCAACTGGCCAAATATGGTGAGGAAACTGAATGAATGAGACAGAGAAGGGGGTTAAAGATAGAGAGAGATGGGGGTTAATGAGAGAGAGAGAGAGAGGGGGGTGACGGACTGGGTGCTAAAAACAAAGAAAGGTTCAGTACGGGATTTACAATATTACTCAACATCTCTAAATATTTCAAAATATTATTTCTTCTTCTTGTAACTCAGTTCTTGGCTATAATATATAACAACAAGTCATTTAAAATACGTACATGTGAAAATCTTCAGCTTTTTAATGTAACTTTTTTTGTGTAGAGAAAAATTACAAAATTAAACGAAATATACGCGATCAAGAGAAACGCTCACATAGCACCAGTTAGGGGACAAAACTAACACAAGATTTTCTTTGTTAATTTTTTCCTTAATTGGTGTTTAGCGAACGTAAGTGAGTTTGAGTATAATGTTAATAACTTTTTTGAGATTTATCTTAAGTTAAACACCTGTGTACAAAAGAGTTTCACATCTTGAATTACGAGGTGGTAGTCCTTGTATGAGCCTTAAAGTCTCTTCACCTTACAAAGTCCTGAATGTCACCAAATTAATGTGAATCTAATGTTGACGTGTTTCAGGTGGACTGTGGCGACCGACCCCGTCCTTAAGGCGGACGTTGACGCGCCTTCAAACGCCATAGGACCCCACAAATACCATAGAAACTGTTCAAAGCTCCTCAAAGCTCCTTCAGACTTTATATGACCAATTTAAATCTCCACAGAATCCCCTTAACTAACTCAACATACACCACATAACGCCTTCAAACTCCTTTAAACTTTCTTTCATTGTTCGTGTTTAGCGAGAAATTTACCTTCTTTTACTGCAGTGTTAAGACTTTCTATGATAAATATGTTTCTATATAAATAAATATATGTAAGAAGCAATCTGATTTCACATGGAATGTTTATTGCTGTTATATAATATAATATAAATAATCAAACATAAGAAAAATGTTTTATACAAATATGAAAGATTCTGCTATGGAGTTCCTCCCTACAAAGAAACTGCATATATTATAAATTTAGGGCATCGAACCCCCCTTAACATCCATGAAATTGTTAGTTCCCTCCTGCAAGATGCAAGAGAAACCCGGGAAAGTTGTGGCCTGAGCTCCGTTGGTGTGGTTTTAACATTAAATTATCACAGGTATTATTCTTGTCATGTGCGTCTGTTTACGTAACCCTGAGTAACGAGAGGAATAATAATGGTGCATGTACTGTACAGTCGAGGAATGCAGCGTGGCGGGGTGGAGTGCCCTCCCGTCCAGGTTGATGTCCTCAAAGTTTCCAGCTGCCTTATTGTTGACTACATGTGTGTGTGTGTGTGTGTGTGTGTGTGTGTACCGTGATTACACTTAGTCTTCTGTATTCCCTCACTACTGTACTCTCCGTGGAAGTCAAAATTGTAGCGTCATTCCGTTAGTGTGTGATTGTAGATGAAATGTGTGTAACATCTGCTAACTGCGCCTGGCAGTGGAGAGCGTCATAGGCTGTGGCCGCTGGGCTATATAGGATGGAGTCCTGTTCAAACTCAACACCATCTCAACGTACAAGCCTCATAGCAGTGGATCACCACAACGCGGCGCAGCCACAGCATTTTTGTAACATCAAGGTACCAGACAAGTTGGTGAGTAGCCAGCCCACCTGACCCACAATTACCTCGGTTACTTCTTCCGGGTATACAGTATATACAGGTTATAACAGGAAGGAAGGCAATATCCAGCAGGAAGATGATATAGTACTACCACAATCAAACTGAGATTATTTTTATTATTTATGTTTTGGTGAAAGTTCCTTGCGGTATCAGCGGTGAAAAACCGGCATTTGTATATACTGTACAGACTTATAATTGTTTGATAACCTTTATCAACTTTTACCGACCTGCCGATAGATGATTTTCGCGGGAGGGATGGTTTTTAAATTGTGCCTTAACACGGCAACCATAAATACTAATTGGCGTTTATAGTTGTTTTACACCTAGTTAATTGTTAGTTTGAACCGACCTGCCCTGTAGTGCTGCCAATGTAAGTGTAAGTATGAAGTGTATATATAATGTTCGTAATACAACACCTCAGCTAGTAGCTCACATGTGATAATGATAAATATTAATAATTACTGTATATTGTTAAATTATAGCATGCAAATTAGGTCTATTAATCTACGTATTTGTTTATCTACTTCCCGAATAAAAAGTAGAGGAGATAAAAAGCTTGGTCAAGAAACCGAAGTGAATTATTTGTTTTATTTTTCTATGACTGTTTTGCATTACCATACATCTGTACTACAACCACTAGTGACGGTGAAAGATCAAATGGACCCTATTCAAGTAAGGCCCTAGTTCTAATGGGTCCTTGTCCCTATTGTGTGTGTAACCAACAAATAGAAGAGCTCCCGTCATCGCTCGGTGCCCTCCAATGAAAATTTATATACTTATTGAGTGTGTGCACGTGCGCTACTTATTTTAGTTGACGTTTTCTTGCCATTTTTTTTTAACTTTTTAACACCATTTTCCCTCGCCGTTATCTCTCTATTCTGAAGCTTCCTTTTACCCCATATTATAAAACAAAGAAAATTAGGTAACAGTAAATAGACACAAACACTGATAAATAGACAAGAACAACACTGATGGTGGGTCATCTTATGTAAACCACCTAACAGTACTACATAGATTTTTCCCGTACTCTCATTTGGTACCTAAGATATTGGGGCAACAGTGTGCTAAGCGCGTGTCAACAATGGCAACGAGTCGCGCTCAGCTTGGCTCCTCGCCTCCCACACCCAGGCCAAGTTCACCTGTAAGAACCGGTTTTTTTTTTCCGCTGCCTTTAACGGGACTCGCATCAACCCCGCGCCACGTCACCCTGACCTACAAACCAAACTCCAGAAACCAGTCAATCAGGATCCCGGATACTTAAAGAGGTATTACGTTCGGTAGTTTTCACCCGAATATGGATATAAGAGCAAGTAACTGGCAGGTTTATGTACGTACACTACAACACTAAGATGGCAGCCCAAATAGGTGGTCCAATTTTCATTTAACTATCGTACCCCCAGATATCCGTGCTGTCTGCATTTAGAGGAAATATTATCATAGGATTATCAAGAATCAGGACCTAAATCGTCTGTTTATCCACTGATGTTTCTGAGTAAGCTTTTCGACCCTGGTGACTGAGAGGATAAACTTATAATATTTTAAAAGTGGTTCCCAGGGTAACAGTTAGCCAGAGGAACTTTGTTGTTTACGTCACTTATCCTACTATGCTCCTACACCACAACAAGGTAAGTGTGAGAGAGATTGGTATATCCAACATAAAATAAGTGTTATTGTGTTGCACTGGTATTTAAGCTAATTATCTAAAATTCTTCATCTCTCTACACTTAACCCCTTCCTCTTTCTCTGTTATATAAAACTATTTCACCCTTTATCTCTCTCACTCTGTCTCTTTTCTTGAACCTATCTTTAGATACATTTGTTACTCTCCATCTCTTCTGTCCCTCCTTGTTTCCGGTTTTCCTGCCCTACCCTTTGTTTTTCTTCCCCTTTCCTCTCCTTTACCTGCTTATAACCTTCACTCTCTGCAAACATTTATTACCATCCCCAGTAAGAAGGAAAGGCCTGTTGGGTGGTGCAAGAGATGTTGGGTGCCTGCTGCCTCCCTTCCTGCTACCTTCGTCAAATGTGACCTAATTTAATTCTGCTTACGGGCCTTTTGTACCGACAGGTGATGGGGAGGTTGTGGTTCTTCTTGGTGGTGACGCTGATGGCAGCTTCCTCGTTTTATGTTGAAGCACAGCTTACAGAACCCTGTACTACAGAGGACGCCAGCGCTTGCGCAGATGGCGTATTAAATAATATCTTTCAATTGGAGCCCGTCGCCAGTGATTGCTCTACGTACTGTAAATGTACCGGCCAAGGCAGGGGCATTGTGTTGGCATGTCCTCCACTTTTATTCTTCGACAAATCTTTAAGAGTGTGTAGTTTCCAGGTAAGATTTGTGTGTGTGTGTGGGGGGGGGGGGTCATTACGTAAGACATACCACGCCAAAGTACCGGTATTTGAGCCAAACTTCCTTCCCATTACGAAATTTTTCCTCACCTACTTGAACCAAAAACAGTGATTATACAACAGAAGCAATATCATGTTCTCTGATATATAAGTTTTTAGTCGGGGAAGGGATGAAACACAATAAATGTAAGTTTCCCAAATTAATATGAATCCTGATTTAATTTGCAGAGGAATTGTTGAACAGCACAGCCTACTCCATGAAGCCATCAGGAGCCTTTTTTAAGTTTTTGAAGAGTTGACCGATGTGTTTTTGAGTCTTTAACTGACATCTGTGAACCATTAAAATAAATTGTGTGATTCATTTATAATTTTTTGGCATCAACTTAAGTTTTTGTGAATCATTAACTGATGTGTGTGTGTGTGTGTGTGTGTGTGTATCTTTAATTAAAGTGGTTGTTTTTTTGTAATCATTAACTTAAGTTTTTCAGCCGCTAACATTATTCAACATAAAATATGCTTTACATGATTAATCGCCAATGACACCAGCCAAAATTAATGTGATCAATGTTACATTCTGTAATCTTGATATTTTTTAACACTAATGTTATTTATGTGATGTAACACAAATAAGGAATTCTTTACAAATACTTAATCTTATTTATTACATCCTTTCTATGTCAACATCAGCCTATAGTAGATTCATAGGAATATGTTTAATGTGAGAACAATACTTAAATTGGGGCCAGTTTATTTCACCTGATTATTTAACAACCTTACGCTATCGAGGGAGGGGGGGTTAGGTTAGTTACGTTAGATTAGGATAGTTTCTTAGGTTAGATAAGGTTAGGTTTGGGTAGGTTATGTTAAGATAGGTTAACGTTAGATTAGGTTAATATTAGCATGGTTAATCTAAATTTGAAATAAGTTGGTTAGCCAATCTTCAGGTGATCCCGTTTGAGTTTTTTGAGGAGATTGAAGTAAGGATTACCGCTGTTATGACGCCACTGGCATTATTTCCCTTTTTCTTTAGCGTTTTGCAATTAAGCCTACAACAATAATTAACACTAGCGGAAAGAAACTTAAGACAATTTCTGCGTAGTCTTACATATAAATACCTGGCGACATACCAAGGACAGGTGTTCTGTCTTTCTTTTTGTTTTCCCTTTTCAATATTATGTACACATGAGTTACGCCACCTGTTCTGATATCAACTATTGGTTTAAGACAGAAATATGGAGTGGTAAGAGGTTAAGGGCTATTATTATTTACAAATTTATAGTTTTTGCCGTAGTTCTTCATATTTGAAATGAAAAGCGTGCTTGACAGTTAATGAAGTTACACGTCAAATTTACTTAGCTTTTTTTTTATAAATCCTAAGAAAACATTGAGGGAACCTTACCTTATCTGTCCTCACCCACCTTACCTGGGGTACTTTTATCCCCTCTTTCCCAATATGCAATAAAAAAAATCGAAAATGAATAGGAAAAATATTTACAGCCATTTTAATTTTGCATTTCGCCTCACTGACCGGTGGTCGGCGACACGGACCACGTAAATATGTGGATATTGGTTTCCGATATTTTTAGTTCACAATTGAAAGGGGTGCATAAAACTACACTAAAACAACTATATAAAAGGGGGAGTGCTACTGAACAATGAAGACCAGATAAGAGACCTGCCGCCCGAAAGGCTAGTAAGCGAAGCGGTGAAGTGATATATTAAACTGTAATTGAGCCGCCACTGCCGGTCCGACTAATTACCCAAATGTAGCCGCAATGAAGTCAAATGATGGTCCTACAAGAATAAATCGGACTGCCAATCACTTCTCGACTGGTATTTGGTGTCATAAAGTTCACAAAAAATTGGTAAACTTAATTTAATCTGAGTTAATAGATCGAGTGCATGTACCTAACCTAACCAACCTAACACAACTCAGATTAAATTAAGTTTACCAATTTTTTGTGACTTTATGACACCAAATAATAATCGAGAAGTGATTGGCAGTCCGATTTATTCATGTAGGACCATTATTTGACTTAATTGCGGCTACATTTGGGTAATTAGTCGGACCGGCCACCACTGTTTATAAACCAACCACGTGAAGTATGAACTTACCTCTTCCTGTATTTTGGGAAGAAATGAAACAGCTGTCTATTACGCATTTCCTTTGTTTTTCCCACAAACAACACAACGTTGGCCAGCTTTTGGAGCCATGTTTATATCTACCGCCACGCCCCCTAACACAAGTGAAGAATATGAAGCACAAAATGTAACCTATCCAACTCGACAAGACAAAAGAAAAGGGGAACCTAACGAACCAAACCTAAAATCGAAAAGTCAGAAAAAATCGAAAAATATATATGCTTGTACTGTATTTCCGTCAAAAACGCTGCAAAGTTTTCTCCTTTTATAATTATTATTTTTATTGTTCTACAGTATATCTCTATAACGAAATCAATATACTGTACAGTAGTTCCATGATTGACCTTTTCCGAATCGTAACTGTTATTTTTCCTTGATGCCAACTAACAGTAGTACTGTATAGTATCTTTATTTTCTATGTTATACGTCCACTTGTAAATTTATCCTCTCCATCTGCCCATAGAGTACAGTACTGTACATGCATCCAAAATTATTTTAATATAACTACGGTAGTTTTCCACTTTCAACTAGGCTAATTTTGAAACTAGAAGACAACCTAATTCAAACAAGTTCAACGCTCCTTTGACAAATAAAACTGGTATGTGGTCATACATGTCAACATACTCATGTCTAGTTTCTGAAGCATTTTCCTTCAAACGTAACTTTATTATTATATTGGGCATGACATGGAGATCAGCTAGGTTCCTGTTTACCTGTTAAGTTATAAATTTCACAATCAAGTAAACAAAGGTTCCTGCCCTTTTCTGTTTCCTGAGGCGTTGTTTCTTTGAATCCATATTCACAATAAGTATCACCAATACCCCTTTTTTATAGCATTTGTTACATCTTGTACTTGGGAAATGAAAAACACTATGGGATGTAGAATGTGATTATTGAAAAAAAAAATTACAATACTTAAACTGGAAGCTAACATAATATCTTTACAATCCTTTACCCATAAAAACAAAAGATAATAACAAGAAAGTTTTTGGGTAAATTCATGGATCTTATGTACTGCCTTGATAAATATTCTATGCTAAGGATGAAGACATTCTGAAAGCTGACAAGCAAAGCCATACATTGAAGCCCTGATGATTAAATGATGCATCATTCTGTTCCAACAATAAAGGTTAGCTAATGTGTATGAGGAGATGGCATTATGTTATCTCCAAGGATGGTTTGCTGTCAGAATGAATGAATCAAAATGGAATCAGGTTCCAAAAAAAAAAAAAAATTTACTTACATAACGTTTATGCCAAAATATTGTGCTAAATATAATACAATACTGTTACCAATAATGGGAAATCATTCTATATTTATTGCCATAATGAATCTTCTATATCAATTATTTATTATTCATTTTATCATCCGACTTGAATAATATAATCTAGCAGCAATTAGCCTTTTAGTTCTTTGTTATAAAATCTATTAACAACCAATCTCTTTATCCAATACAGTAGTCATGTAATCTCAGCAACAAGTACAAAAGTTTTGATATTTGAGAAAACACCAAATATGACAGCTAAGCACATCATCTACATGTTTAATTACGTACCAAACGAAAGCTAAAATGTTTCTCGTCTTAACTAACTTTTAAGCTTAAGGTTACTGGATGGAGGGTGGGTAGGAAGGACAGCCAGTAGTATTGTTTTATCACAGTCATTTATTGAGCTCATCTCAGTACTAAGAAGTTTCACAGCTTTATTTCTCCCTACGGTCATCATGAGCTCTCAAACTTAGATAAATAATACAGTTGAAAGTACAGTACCATGCTGTTTGAAGAACACTATAATAAAAGCCTGATAAGAAAGGGCAAGTATTCTATTTTTGTGACAACCTCTAGAATTGAGAGGTTTAAAAATCCCTGAATCGAAAATAAAGAACAATTTTTGCTCGGAAAATGGCCAGAAAACAACGATGATGATAATGACTGCACATACATACAATATTGTAGCATGTATACTGCACTGTAATATATGAAAGTTATAAATAATCACTGTCTGAAATGTTTGGGAGTACATTATTAGAAATCCTAACATATGAATACATTGGGAAGAAGATAAAATAGATATAAATTTCTAGAGCAAGTTGATCTAGTTTAAAGTATTTTCAGGTACAGGTACCGTAAATACCAGATTGAAGAGGAAGATCTGAAAGTATAGTATAAAAGATTTGCCTCAGGATCACCACAGTTCAATAAGTGTGAGGAGGATATTTAAGCAGAGAGTAAGATAGAAGGGAAGCTATTCTGACAAGAGCTGCAGTTTATGACTAGTACTGTATAGTCTCCTGTGTTACATTGCTTGAACATTTTAATTTTAAGAGGAGCCATTTACACGAGATTGTTGAAGATGAACTAAATGATCTGTTCCATAGATTACAAAAATAGGTAAAATTGCCACTTTATTATCAGGGATTCTTCAGTATACTATTTATCAAGCCTGCTATCCATTACCCACATGTAAATGGTGTTTTCTCCTATACCAAATGCTTGGATCCATTCAAGTGTCAAAGAGTATAATGCACATTCTCACTCTAAACTGAGAATATAATCAACTTCTATATACAGTATACTGTATTCACACACTGTTGCGAGCTTATATTTACTTTGGAATTCTATACAGTAATTACTAACATCCTCCTTATATACCTTTGTTTCTCACAATACAATTTTTCCCTGTCCTTGCCATTTCTTCATTCTATTTCACATTTTTTTTTCCTCAACTGAAAAATTCTAAGTTTCTTTTTTTGTAAATTGAAAAGCCAGTGCCACACTTTTATCATAATAACAACATTATTTGACTATTGATATAAAGTAATCTAAACTATTAAAGGTATTTGAAAGTCATACTGTATACTTTTCATGTGCAGCATCAATGCATTATATTCAAACATGCAATATTGTCTGATAAATGTTTATGTGAGTGCTGCTGCTGAGGCAAGTCACCTGCCGAGGTGATGGTGGAGAAGGTGAATTAGGAAATATTTGCAAGCACCATCCAGCTGAGAAATGGCTGATCAGATACAGAAAGATGGTTACAGATATCAAATCTGTTGAGAGTAAATTCTGACAAAACATTGGAGTAAAAATAAAAAAAAACGGCAATTCCTAGAATGATCAAACTCTTGTTTTGATAATTGTCATTAAGCACAAAGTTTTTCACATTTGAGATCCATTTTGATAAGTACAGTATAATTACCGGCACAGTATATCAAATATATAGAGTACAGTACTGTTTATCTTGTGAACTGGGCACTCATATTTTTGGCTGCAATTATTCAGCCCAATGCTCACCTCTCTCGACTTGACTGTGGATGTTTTTTTATGCATGAGGGATGAGTCTTCAAGTGCACCTCAACCAATGACTAATCCTTAATCCCCTTGTTTCCTTCCTTTCAGTTAATGATATTATGTTTATTAAAACTAAGACATAAACACCTAACCTGTAGCTACATTAATTTGGGAAAATATGGGATTAATGAGATACATAATGGTAACAACCTTACAATATAATGAGGAATGACATGATAATAACATGTAGTACTGTACAGTCACTGTACAGTCATTTCACAGACTCCTGTTGGCACAAGTCATTTAATGGCATGCATCAAGCTTTTCACAGTAGTTGGTCTTAAATGGAAACTTATCACAAGCTTTTGTTGATATTTACCTTAAAATCCTCATTCAAAATTAGGAAGTTTGCATTGTGGAATACACTGAGCATACCAGGCACAGATGACAAAACTTTTTCTTAACTTGAGCACAATTTATCATTTATTTGAGTGTATTCATTGAGTGGTAATAGACATGATTTTTAAATTACTGCCTGCAATAATGGTGAGACTGATGAGCACATTTGTGTGCATTCTGTAGAAATCTCTATTCATGTAACAGTTGGAGGTTCCTCAATATAAGTCATTAAATTGCCTCTTGGTTACTGAAAGGCTGAGCCAGCATATGCATGTGTAACAACAATAATATCTATTCAATGGAATTCTTAGAGCTTGTTGTAACCAAAGGCTGATGTAATATTAATTAAGAGTTCATCACTACAGCTTTGTTATAACTAATAAAATTTAGAGCGACGAGAGATTTACAACAAGTATATAGCATAGTACTGACAAAACAAATTGTTTAATGCCTCAATTGGCTGTGATATTATTTATCAAACAGCAAATGGACATAAGAGTACAATGAGTGAATCTTTCAACAGTTATTTTGTCTACTCACTCTACACATACACGAGCTTCTGTAAAATCAATTGGATTCCTCACTACAGTACGATGTAACCCTACAGTTCCCAGTTATAGCTACCACTCATACATATAACAGGGGATGTCACATCAGATAGCAAATTAACTTTGACACCTTGTTAAAAAAAAATTACTGTACTATGCACTAATGCAAATCCTTCCTGTATTTCCTCGTTCATAAAGCTTTCTACTGTATACTGACTGATTGACCTCAGTCATCCATGGAAGCACTACTGAAGATAAAATTAACAAACTACCATTTCCCTACTGTAGGTCTCTTTCTTTGGCCTCAGTACACAACAGGGTTTTTGCTAAAAGTTTAGGTAGAAAGTCCAGATTGGCTATGAAGAGGTTGAGGATCAAGGGGACTGCATACATACTATTCTGTATTGTAACTCGTTATACAAACTACAGTTTCTTGTGACCAAATGAATACAGGTACAGTATACTGTACCTTTATTTTACTCCAGTACAGGTATAACCAAATGAACATAGACATACAGTACCTATATTTTGCTATAAAGTTGGTAATTTTTCTCTTTTAAGATTAAGGTAGCTTTTATTCTTGGAACAACCTGAACCAGCCAATATGTCACGTACGATCAGTTTGACAGACCGTTGGTTCAAAGTGAAGCCCTGATATTGTACAGTAGTTTCAGTAAACATTATTAGTGGTCTGATACACACCTTAATGCTTTGTTCATTGTGTCCATTTCTCTATATTTCTACTATTTCACAATACTGTACTGTACTCTACTTATCCCAGCATCTTTTTGTATTATTGTACCTGCTTCTACTTTCTGCTTCACATACTGTGTCAATGTCCTAGCTTCTGTGATACCAAAGAATAGTAATAAGGAAATCTATGTGTATTACAGTAACCTCCTTCACATGACACATAATTTGTTCATATTACCATACTGAACTTACTTCTACTTTCTGCTTCATGTAAGCCTCTCCAGCAACATGTGTTATAATGGTCACAGGTAATCAAAGAAGTATATGTGTAGTGCAGAAACCATCTTCTTTCTAACATTGACTTCTTCATCTAGCACAAGTGAGCCCTGGTTCTTTAACAAGATTAAAAAACATGCAGAATTCCCCAACAAACTCTTTGGGACATTGAAGGCAAAGACGTGATTAACCACCATAAAGTAATGGAGACACAAATAAACGGGAAACCATACATGCAATATCCAGTAATTGATGTGTTGAAAAATTTTACACAATTAATAATAAGTTACAACATTATTAAACTCAGGGCAGATTCCTTACTTGTATGTGTGTGGGACTAAAATGCCTACGTGAATATAAACTAAACTGCACAGCTGGAAGCATATAAATATATAAAGTAAAGCCACAAAAGTGAAGTACTGTAATTGCCTAAAGTGAATATTACGCATTACGATTATTTACCATACAGTACTGTATCATTAATATCCATCAGCTTATTCATAATCCACAATGTGATTATAATGTTTTGGTAATTTTGCCATCATTTAAGAGATAGGGATAAACCAGATGGATATTATTGGGCCTTACTGAGGAGAGGGAACATCATAGCAGTACACATCTGTTATAGTAGTTTAGAGAGAATGAATGACAATGAAAGAAGGTGGAGGCTGTTCAGTGTTAATCTCTGCCTTCCTGAATCATAGTGGTTCAGTGCTGGCAAGTGTGAGAAAATATTTTGTTTACTGTACTGTACTGCGTGATTCACTGTACTGTACATTGTTTCAAGACTTCTGCCAAGTGCATATCTTCACACTGCAGCTAACTATTCTCTCCCCAATATGCTGTATACCTTACTGTATTTCTTCTACATTATTGACCAACTTTTTCCTATGTGTAGTATTTGGACTGTTATAAAACTATTACAAAATTCAGATTTTTATATTACTAAAATGTTTATATATTGTGAAACTATATTTTTTTAACTCAACGGCAAGCTCTTTAATATCCAGAATCCAAAGATGTCGAGGGTTCTCAAAAAAAGCACCAGTGTTTGGGCAAGCAATATCAAGCTGCCCTGTCAGCTTTATAAACTGTATTTATTCTAGTGATAAATCATGATCCCGAATGAGAGATGTAAAAAGTTTAGAGTATTTCCCCAGCACTTTCCATTCTCTTACAAATGTCCAGTGTTAAGTAAATTCTCTCACTTAATTCCTTTGCTTGGTAGAAGGAATGTCTCATGTTCTTCCCCACTACAGTATTTAAACATCGCCATAGGTTTTAGATTACGTACGTACACAGTATCAGAATCTTGTGCAAATTTTTTCATACAAGATTTCACAAAGGCTAAAGGGAGAGACTGCGGGCTCAGTTTCTCACAGGAGTTAACGATTGTGATAAGAGTATTCCACAGCAGGTCAGGTACAAACTGTAGCTAGTTTGGATTATGGTTACAGGTAGTACTTAAAAATGAACTTATATTGGGTGTCTCTATAGTTATTATTATTTTTTTTTTTTAGATTTCTTGAGTACTGGATATTAAAGAGATTAGGTATGTACGTATTTTATTTCAGAAGATTTTACTTATATTATTAAAAAAAAATTCTGTATCTATATCTATCAGGTATGTATATTTCAGCATCGCACTAATTAGAAATCAGGTAACATACTATTCTGGAGAGTATAACATTAAAAAAATATGATTAATAAAACGTTAACGGTACACCTTATAGTTCAGAGCAAACGTCTGCTAAAACTTCCAAAACTTTTTTTTCTTCTTTGCAAACTTTTAAATGAGCTTAACATCAACCAAGGTTCCTAGTGGTACAAGACTATGATTGGTAATACCTATGTTACATTTCTGAAAATTAACAACTGCGGAAGAAGCCAAAAAAAAAAAAAGAGGGGTTAAGAGGGTATTTTTCTTTATGTCACTATCCAATTAAGTGTTTCTATCTTTGTCCATATATTCATACAGCAATCTACAGTACATCTATCTAAAACAATAATAATAATAATACAATAGCCCTAGTTACTACAGTACAGTACCAGCCCACACATTCATTACAGTACTAAAACTCACAATAACCTTCCCTAAATTGTCTCTTATTTACTCTCTTCTAATTATTGTACTGTTTTCCCCACACTTTCTCAATCACTCACTTATCATCTAAAGTTTTTGTTTTCTCTCTCTCTCTCTTTCTTAATTCTGTTATTCCTCCTTTATTTATAAGTTTGATGTACTGTAGTTATGTCTATTCTAAATCTCAGTTTAATTGCTCAACTGTCTTTCATATACAGGGTACAGTATTTCAATTGTGGTATATTTTTCACATTTGTTTATTCCTATACAAGCAACTCATAACTGCTTCACATAAGATAGAAACCTGTAGAACTGATTGGTAAATATTATACCCTGTAGAACTGATTGGTAAATATTATACCCTGTAGAACTGATTGGTAAATATTATACCCTGTAGAGCTGATTGGTAAATATTATACCCTGTAGAACTGATTGGTAAATATTATACCCTGTAGAACTGATTGGTAAATATTATACCCTGTAGAACTGATTGGTAAATATTATACCCTGCAGAACTGATTGGTAAATATTATACCCTGTAGTAAACTTTTAATATACTGTATAGGGGTATTTGCCAAAGAGGGGTTTTCGTACAAATGCCAAATTGACTCAAAACTTCTCGTTGTGTTTCAGATAGTGTATTGACAGTGATAAACAAAATAATAGGTTATAAACTGATATGTTTACTGCTCTTTTTTCTATGTTAAATATTGTTGAGATATTTAGAGTACAGTACTGTATAATCCTTTATTAATTTTACCAAATCCTCAAAACAACTCATCAGTTTCAAAAATATCAAATGTTATCAAGTTATGGAAAATATAACTCCATTAGACCATATTACCTGTCCACATATCTTTTTTAATACTGTATGCCTATTAATACCTGTTGTTCCTGCAAAGTTACAAATTTAAACAGCAACAAATATTGCTTTTATGGCATCTAATTTTGGTCATTTGCCAAATAAAGAAGGTAATCATTATCCCATGCTTCTCTTAATTACCACTCAGTTCACAAGTTTGTGCCCAACTTTCAGATCCATCCTAATACATATACAGTATACTGTATAAAGACGAAAGCTAAGGTGCTCCGCTGTTTCCTTTTTCCCGTGTGATTTCATCAAGATTTATCTTATCCACGTTTTCATTGTGGATCTACATGAAATATATATATATATATGTATATGGAATCCACTAACATTAGACTCTTCCAGTGTGTATGAAAACAATGTGCTTAAGACATTATCTGCAAAAGAAGCACTTAACTATCTACCTATCTATCCTACATCTTCACTCCTCTCCCACTTTTGTGTGGAACAGATCAAGGGTACTGAAACCTCATAGAAAGGGGGGAAATGATGGGAGAGTGGTGGAAGACAAATGTAGAAAGTGACAGGAAAGGGCTAAGACAAAAAGTAAGAATACCCCCCTCCTCCCACACACGTGTTCATATCCTTACTTTGCACCTATCCTTACTAAGTGTTCACTCGATTACATTTTAACTAAAATACGATACCATAATGCAAGATTTGCATTATTCCTAAGACAGCTTAAATGGCAGAGTAAGTAACGGATGGTACTTAATTAATACGACTCTGATTCCCTAACAAATAATATTAGCTACTTTATGCCTATGGTGTGGCTCACTGTATTAGGTTCAGGGATTATAAAATGAAATGGGATATGGTAATATACTTAGTATGGACAAGAGGGGAATCAGGCCTTTGTTATCTAATATTATGATTCTAACTACTGTACTGTACAACAAAAAACAAGAAATTAGCATTTACTGCACTGCCACAGTTAAGGGCCTTGCTTCTTAACTTAATATTTTACATTCTAAGATAATTTAAATAAATAAATAACTTGTTGATAAGCATCAAATATAATCTCACATTTAATGCTTAAAAGGACTAGAGAAAAGGAACTTTTATATTTTACTCTCACAAGACTTTTCCCAGTAGCGTGACGGAAGGTAACGAGATCAAGAACCAATAGACATCTCTTTAATTTGCTGTCATTCTTTTTGTCTAGCTATTATAGCAAATAAGTTTTGCTATAGTATTCCCCAGTAGAAAACATCTATTACGGCAATTAGAGAGATTGCTCTAGATTTTGGTCACCGCACCGTACATCACAGTAGAAAATGACTTGCAAGAGTGAAAATAAAATGTAAGTGAAGACTGGAGCTTTCTTTTTTATAGTCATTACTGGATGTGCTCTTGTCAAAGTCCATTTTATATACTGTATGTATCATATATTCAAGCTGGAAGCTCAAGAGTACCATGGTAATTTGTCATAAATATTCTAAAATCTACTGTTAAATCCTCTGAAATTAAGCTCAGCATGTGTGGCTATATACAGTACTATTATATCATCATGACCTGTACTGAATCTTCTTGCTTATAATAATCTCCGATAGATTTCCTTAATTTCCTCCTTTATGTCTGCTGTCCATTTTTCCAATTAAAAATTCTTGAAAATACATTAAAATTTCTTAGAAATATATAAAAATATTTCTAATCCTTCACCCCATCAGACTATTAAACGTAAGTGAGAGCAAAGAACCAAAGTAAGTTTCAGGTATACATAAAATAATAGCTGCAAATGTTACTGCACAATGAGATCAACAATTATCACATTTCTATTGCACTTCTAGACAGATCTAAATTAGACCTGCTTCAGGAGTATTTTATTACAACTCATTAGTAAAGGATTCTCTGAGGTTCTGATGATATGGTGAAGGTATCTGTATTGCACATTTGTAACAATGAGTGAGTACAAAAAATTTGTATTTTGAATGTACTTTGTGAGAGATGTGTTAGAAGATGTGTTAAATTTATTCACAGTAAAAGAAAAAAAAACATTTATTTTGATAAAAATATTGTGAAACTGTTACTCAGTACCTGCAAGACACACACTTTCCGTGGAGTCTGTGCAAATTCAATGTTGCCAAGGGCAGATCCACCTGGAACTTGTTAGCGTGTACATCCCCTAGAAATAACTGTCAACGTTGCTCCCAGAGTGTACTGTACCCTTCAAGCAGTATGGAGCTTGAGCAGGTCTTCTGTTATATTGGAAACTCCCATATTTAATTATTTTTTGAGGGGCCATGCACTCAGATTTTACTGGTGAGAAGTATCTGATATATATATATATATATATATATATATATATATATATATATATATATATATATATATATATATATATATATATATATATATATATATATATATATATATATATATATATATATATATATATATATATATATATATATATATATATATATATATATATATATATATATATATATATATATATATATATATATATATATATACTGTACTTGTGTTGGTCTTATTCCAAATCACTGATCCACCCTTGGATAAGTAATCTTTAATGTTTAAAATGATCATCAAACTCAGGCTCCTTCAGTTTAAAGCTTCTTATTCTCTTTCATATAAATTTAAACTTTCGGTGAACAAATACAATTGTAGTCAATCATGAAAAAAATAAAGTTGATTTAGTAGGGAGTGATAAATTCTAGCAAACCTCACTGGGCTCACTAAAATATATTGGTGATTAATAAATACCCGGTACAGAGGCTAAACGCCATATCTCGGGATACTGACAACAAAATCTCTTTATATCACTTCACACTGGACAACTATTGCTTCTTGTTTTACAATGTCTTTTTCATTCCAACATGAAGCAGAACACGTAAACACAGCAACGCTCCCAAACTCAAGTGGCGTACCCTGGACACCCGGCACTCTGAGATGGAGGACGAGCTGGGGTGTGATCTGCATCTCAAAGACCATACTCCCTCCACAACACGGACACTTGGTTGCCACATCACTTGCTCCTGGTGGGCGTAACCAAAGTGGCGATGCACCTTCTTCCCGGCAGTACCTGTAATGATTTTTTTTTTTTTTACCTTTCATGCCTATTGACTGTTTATAATCTACCGTACAGGAAAATTTAGTGAGGAAATTTTAGAGACAAAAATCAATGACAAATGCCAAGAATCAGTAGTATCAGAGGTGTAGGAGGTAGTAGTAGTGGGAGGTGTAGGAGGAAATTTGATTCATGTAAGGAAGACATTCTAGATGAGGAATGAGGTGAGTGTGTGTGAATAATCAAAAGATTAAGTGAAAGTACGATAAAGGTGAGGCAATGATATATAATGTCCTCACGATAGTTTAACATACAGGAACACCCCAGTTAATGAACGACCTTAGGGCCCCAAGAACATGTTTGTGCAGCAGTTGTTTTGGAACCCGAAAGCTACTGATAATTACACATAGTAACAATGTAAATATGGGAGTGGGGTACAGAGAGAGGAGGAAGACCACCAGCATCACAGAGAGAAATAACAGAACAATATAATAAAGACAGAGTAGATGGGGGGATAAGGGGGATGGAGAGGGCTATGGAGGTATTCAATGGCAGGGCAGCTTGATGGATCTTCTAGTGGCCTACCCCTCAGATGGGAGGTCCCTGCAGGTGTGAGGTATTGTATATAAGAAGAATTTTAAAGTAATGGCTTAATAGACAACAAATATGGATTCCCTAATCAAAATGCATCAAACCATATTAAGATTTGAAAATAAAGGAATCCAGGGGCTTTTTTTTCTATGCATACCTGAGGATCTGCTGTGGACTACGAGAAATTCGCTTTTTGAACTTGTGAAGAAGAACGTCTCCATGGATGGCGATGTCCTTTTCATACACTCCGTCCCCCTTCCCGTCAGCTCCTGCAGCAATTTCCTGCAAGATCAACACCAGTTCATTAACCCCTTGGTCGTGTGATATCATTAATTATCAGCTGTATTCCCAAGGGGTGTCAATTCTCCAGTTAAATATGAAACGGGTATCTGGTCATTTTTTTTTTTCCGGGCAAAATCATAAAGTTTTCGTATCCCTCATTATTATTTTCTAAACACAACATCTGAGGGTGAAATATTTATGGATTCCTCATTTCATGTAACAATTCTACATCAAATCCTGTTAAAAATATATTAAAAAGCACATCTAGCATTAGAAGCAAAATATTTTCTTACATAAATACAAAAATTAATGATTTATTTAAGTTTGGGTAAAATGTCAACCAAAAATATGTTGTGTCATGTCCTTTGATTTCAGGTTAAGTAAAAAAAAACAATACAACCAAGTTTATACTGTATTTGTGCTATACTGTAAGGATAAGAGAGAGAAGTAATAGCATCCACCAGAATACTTAATGCATTAAATCAGTCCATACCTCCTCTCTGAAGTCATGTCCAGTTGTGTGTGTATAACGCAACAATAACTCCCTTTCATGTTCTGAGAAAGCAACATCCTCCGGGGGTTCAACATCGCTGACCATGAAGAACGGGCTGAAGGTCACATCTGCATTAGCATCAATTTGGGCCGCTTCCTGTAAATAAAACAGATCAGATATAATCATATTTACTGGACATCTCCTGTTGAAGTCATTCATTTACAGTACAACACAGAACAAGAATTAATAAACTGACACACACAAGCCACAAATGCCAATCATATTAAAAAAAGATGAAGAATGTCTTGGAAAAGTGTTGCAGAAGCTCACACTAGAAAATATGAGGTATAACAGCTAGAAAGAACAAACAACAGTAACCGAGCATACATATACCTGGAATAATGCAGGAATATCTGTTGTTGGTTGCTCAGGAGTATCCACTGCTATCATGTCACCTTCAGGACCCTCAATCACTGCAGTTGCCTCTACACCCTCACCCTCACACCCCACTATACCCACAGCACCACAAACTGCCTCATTGGCATTGGCATCATCCTGAAAAGAGCAAATGTGTTTCTTTATTATTCTATGAGTTATAAATCATTACACTTGGCATAAATTTATAAGTCTCGTCAGCCTTTATTGAAAGTACTGTACTGCAACCTCAGAATATTTGGAATATATCTGGTAAGGTTAGAGGAATAACTAAATTGATCCAGGATTTTAACATTTACCGGAACACGCCTACATCAAAAAGCATGTTTTGTGTAAGTGCTATATTTTAGGATGTGCAATAAATGGGGACCTAAAAATCAGACTTTATTTCTACTGATTTTTAGAATCCTATTTATTTCATGTCCTAAAATATAGTAATCAATTAGAGTTCTCAAAAAAGAAGAAGAAAATAAGACCCTGTATAAAACCAACCTCAATAATATTCAGTTTGCTCTCCATCTTTTGTGCAACTTCGGTAATAGAGGTTGTGTTGGAGTTCATGTTATTTAGGTTACTCCTCCCCCCTCCAGTCTTTGCCATGTTGTCCAGGTACAGCTGTGATGATGAGGCCAAGTTGTAGTTATCAGCGTTGCCATTACCGTCATTATCATTGCCTCCCCAGTCGTGCTCGTCCTGGAACCAACTTTCTCCGCCGTACGAGGACACGGAGGGTGGACACTTGGAAGGAGGGACAGAGGTTCTCACAGCAGCAAGGTCTAGGACTTGACTTCGTAAACAAGTCCAACTGACGGAAAATGCATACAAATTATTAAAAAAAAAAAAAAATTGAATGCCTATCAATAAATTTTTTCCATTATAATCTACCTGTATTAGTGTCTCGTCCAATAAGGATGTTATTGTTCGTGGTTATATACAGGTGATTACCGTAGTTGTTTGCCGATTGTTGATTTAATTTGTATATTACATGAGTTAGCTCTTTTTCTTTAAATTAATTTAAACAGTTGTTATAGCTAATAACAATCACATTTTGACACCATTTTTTCCTTAAGGAATACAAACTTTCAACTTTCACACGGTCAAGATGGTCACCCAGATTGTGCAGATGTGTATTTATGTTCTACTGTACCTGTGCACTGTTCATCATTTTCAATGAGTTTTTCTTTACTATTATTTCTACAGGTCATATGGTATTTTCCCCCAAATTAGTATTACTGTACTGTACTCAAGTTCTTAACTGTACTGTACTGTATGTATGTACATTAGGTAAATTTTATGAATAAGTTACAAGACATAATGAACAACCAATTAATATTCTCTCAACTGAAACAAGGAAATGGAGATAGTACTGTACTGTACTTTACAGTATAAACCATTTCTGGAACATTTTCATACCTGTGTTGGCGATTCCAGCACTCCTGAGTTACACATGCAAATACATAAAGTGTTCGGTGATGCACAGCTCCTTCCAAAGGTGAATACACTTGAACTACCAGTGACTGTCTTCGACCACAGCGCTTACATATTGGAATCTCGCAGCCACTTATGCACCAATCCTGAAGTGAAGAAGATAATGTAAAGAATTATAAGGTACGGGACTGTGCTATACACTATACTAAACATACCAATAATACTTAAAAAAAATATTATTTGACGTAACATTCTTAGAAAAAGTACCGTACCGTACCGTGCGTGCAGGGTGAGGGGGGGGGTATTGCTAGGGAGTCAGCAGAGGTAGCACCACAGCTGGTCTGCTTTGCTATGGCAAGAATTAAGGCCAAGCAGCCAGTGTCTATGCAAATGGCAGTTGTGTTAAACTTTCATCCACTATAGTCAAACCCCCCTAACCCTCTCCTTACCACTCCAGGCCTAGTTGTAAGCTATGTTATGGTTATTTATCAACTTGTAATTTCAAGTACATATATGTAATTTTCTTTTTTTAACCATGTTACATGCACACACAATTAATATCTAAGAGAAATATCAATAATATTAGGTTTTTTAACACTTACGTTAGTAGAAGAGATGGCTGGGCACACGGGGATGGGGGGTTGGTTCCAAGGCAGAGGACAGATATTGGCCCTCACCTGTATCACTATCCACCACAGAGGCTTGCAGGGCCTCTTTGTCAAACCCCTCAAAGCCCATATCCTCACTATCACTGACTTGGGCTGGCTGTGGTGGGTGGTGGGTGAAGAACTCGGTAATGTTTTGTTGACTGGACAAGTAAGGTTAAACAGACCAATCACAGCGCTCGGCGGAGGGGGTGTGTGGGTGGTAAGGGTACGTGGCCCAATCACAGTCCGAAACGTCATCTGACGTCAGCGGTGACGTAAGAGCGACCTAGTTCGCAGCTTGTTGGAGCCGCTTCCCGCGTAAATTCAATAATGTACCATGTAACTAATAATTGGCGCGCCTGGACAGGTGCCGCGTAAATGACCAACCGCGTTCCTGTATAAGAAATCCGCATAAACCGAGACTACGGTATATTGTATACACAAAAATATGAAATTATGTTTCCTATAAAAATATTTTAAATGCATGAAGTAGAATGTGATGGTGTTGGCAGCTAACGATGGTCACACTTTCTCAGTGATGGTAGGGGAACCTGGCTAATGCACTTGTACTGTATACTCTTATCCCATACAGTACCTATAATACTATACCACCCACAACCAACATAAATTTTCAGCTCTGACAAATACAGACTGTATACAGTTTTCAATATCACGTCTGTATTCAAGTTTAATAATATATTGTTAAGTTAGGTTTTGGGGTGGAAATTCACTGGGCATCACATTTAAGTTTATAAAATGGGTTTCTGGAATGCACCTCAGACTTTGAACATGGGATGCTAATGGGGAAAATGGGTAGTTTGGCAAGAATTCACCCAAATGAACACCTTTTTTCAGGACAAAATGTCACTCGTTATGTGGGACCTTTCTGTATTTTAGTGTTTGGAGAATTTTATATTATTTCACTGCCCTAAACACAGATAATACACGAGGGAGTCATCATGGCAACACTAATACATTATTTTCAACATTTCATCAACCTGATAATGAAAATGACCATCGAAAAAAATCCATCATAAAACTATAAGTAACATAACCAAAGTTTACCTAAACTTATTAACAAAAGTGACAAAGAAATGCAATAAAATTAACAATCATACAATTACCAGACACCATAATATGTTCTCTGTAGATGTCACATTATAACATCAATTATGACTATGACAACACGTCTGGTTGTTAGTCTCTATTACAAGAAAGTTTATTCACAAAAATCTGTTGTCCACCACAAAACAAACCATTAACAGTGTTGTATATAAATCTTTCCTCGTCAGGTTCACACTGCTCTGAAATAATCACACATTTTACCAAGATGGATACAACAAAAATACTAAAATTAGTTCAACAGACACCTTGGCTTTGAAGACTGCCACAACAACATTTAAAACTTACTGGTATTCCTCCAATTTTGCTGATGGAGAAATTGGCCATTTGCTGATTCCTGGAGGTGATCTGTTCGTCTACAAACCCCAGTAGGACCTGGTGAGGCTTCGATGCCATTGTTACACTTGTGTTTTTCTCGACGAGAACTGCAGCTTAAAACTCAATCTCAATCACCTCTACAGTAATGTCATTGTTGCTGAGCTTCCCTCTCACCACAAGCAGACGATACGTCAATAAATTCCGCCGCTCGGGAACTCTGGTTTAACACGGATGTAGAGTTCAGGCTGAGTTTTGATTGGCTATTAGCAGCAGAACGCCAATGACCAACGTTCTTATTGGATATCGATTTTGGAGCAGTTTCGTGCGCATGAGCTCGTTATGCTGTTGAAAATTTTTAAAGCTTTTTTCGGAAATTATGTACCGTTTCACTTTTATTTAATAGTTAGAGAAAATGTATTTTATATCATTATAAAGAGGTATTAAAAGTAATTTGAATGAATAATAAATTTAATAAATGCTTTTATCAGTTGCTGTGTGCACGTGCTTATCAGTCTTCAAGCAAATAAAGCAAAGTATTTAAACCCGTGGAGTTATGCACCATTTGGATCAGATCTTTCGGTATAAGAAAATTGATGCAGGGTATTAGTAACAAATTATTACTAACAATTGTAACTGGTGTCCTATATACTGTAAATATCGTTATTTTATCCATGAAATAATAATATTGATATTATTTTCGAGGCAAATTAATATTTCTTTCGACGCTTGTCCAACTATAAGCATGATCTTTGCACTGATTGTTTAGTATCTAGTACAATTTCTAGTACCTGTTTTGTCTTGGATGTTTCCACATCAAAAGTTAGTATAGATGTTAATGTTAAGAATTTACCACGTAGGCTGCCAACCTATTTTTCTTATGCAGAAAACATTAACTCTTCGTTAGTAAATAACTCAAATTAACCAATATATTTAGGAGTTTGGTTTAGTTGTTCATAATACCTGTAAAAAATAATAATTTAGGAACTCTGTTCGTAGTATATTTCTAACATTATATATTTTCAGGGCGCTCTGTTAATGTTTATTATCTTTCCCTGCAGGCATCTTTAATTATTTAACCGCAAGCACACAATACAATCGGAGAAATAATACATGCAAATTTTTCAGTTTGTGATGTTAATGAAGAGAAACAGAATTTTATCTACAAATTAATAGCAGGGAGAGCTTGGGTGATGATGTGGGGTTTCGTGATGTTGTCTCACACTCAGGATGGGTTGGAGAAAGGAAACTCACAATGCGTTCTCTGCACAAATATTGTATTGAATGTACAGTGCAGCTTGGTGCTGGGAAGCTGCTGCGTGGTTAGAAGCTTGGAGTAGACAGAGCTGGTTGGTGAGGAGCTTTCTGAGAGGAGGTGTTGAATGCTGCATGGCTGTAGATAGAAATAGGGCGTTCACGACGAGGTCAGGTCTTATATAACGGAGGTAGGCGTGGCTTGATAGCTGACCTCGCTAGTAGCCGACCTTAGACCACGAGGCATTGGCTGGGGAACCCGAAAAGGGATCGGCTAGTCAGCGACAAACGGTAGTTGTAGTTGTAATTTCCACTACAATGACGTCAAATGTTTCATAATGACATCCCTTTAACCTCATTACCGAACCACTGAATCCCCAACGAAGATAATACAGCTGAAGTATTAAGATATAAAAGCCTAATCGTGGTCATTATTAATTATAATTATGTCAGTTATAATTATTATTATAAAATATATTAAACAATTGGCCTAGACTTGGTAGATATTCCTCTCAGAATTACAAGTTATATCTGTCAATATCCAACTGAATTATTGTACACTCTCTCTCAAGTGGATAAATGTACACAGTTATTGGGTTCACACGTATCGACTCGGGCTCTGAGGAGTTTGTTTTTGTCAGTGTGTTGTTTTTGCTACCGTTTGAAATCAGTAGACGTGTGTGGAGATGTTGACAGTGATAGGAGGAATTGACAGTGGCAGTGTTATGTGAAGGTGACAGTGACAAGTGAATGTGATAGGAGCGGCTGACAGTGACAAGAGGAAGTGGCAGTGTTGTGTGAAGGTGATGGTGACAAGTGAAGGTGACATGAACAGCTGGCCGTAACAGGAAGAGCTGGCATTGACAGGTGAACGTAACAGGAGAAACTTAACGTAGACAGGAGAAAATAACAGCTCACAAAAACATCTGCCAGTGACAGGAACAGTTGACAGGAAGAATTTGACATCAGTCAATGAGGAGTCAGGAGGTCATGTCAGGACTATTGAGTGGAGCTGACGTCTTTTTTGTCAGCTTCTGCATGACGTCTCACTGTATACAGGTAAGTTACGGCTAATAACAGTAACTGTAACCTTTATTTGCTTGTGTGTCAAGATGTTGTTTACTTTATCAATCTATCTATTTATCTATCACTTCTACTTGATGTTAAATTAGGTTAGATTAGATTAGGTTTGGGTATGTTACGTTAGATTGGGATAAATTAAATAATGTTATGATGTTATGTTATGTTAGATTAGTTTAAGTTATGTTTAGTTAGATTTAGATCAGTTGGGTTTAGATTAAGTAAGATGAGGTTAGGTTAGAAAAAAATCGATATAATGTTGATATTATTATAACCTAACCTAACCAAAATCAAACCTAACCTAACCTAACTAAATATAGCTTTACATACTTTCAATATTGAGGACAATGCTTCCTCGTGTTTCCCACTGGTCTATGAGAAACTAACACATATAAAGTAGTACATGAAATTCCTGGGTTCACGTGAATTTGTGTGTGAGATCCCCGAGAACATTGAGTGCGACTGAGGATGAAACAAGGATTCTGGGTACTGCTGAGATTGTCCAGTTGTGTGTAGACCTACGTTGAGAAGCGTCTGGGGCACATGATGATCTATGAATTGTGTATAAAGTGATAAATGGAAGTACAGTATTATTGAAGATATACAATATGAATACAGAGAAACTATTACGAATCACTCATTGCTGCACTATGAACGAAGCTACGTGTAAGCCAATTATGGATTTTGATAAGTGACTGTATGGTGAATGGATTCAGGAAAAAACAAATTGTGGATTTCCCTACGTCATAAAACTCGGTTAAGTGTTTGGGTACAGAAGGGTCCAGAGATAGTGAAGGTTACAAGGTATCGGAACAATAACAGAGTATCAGCTAAGCCAATAAGATGTTCTATTTATATATATTATTATTAAGGTAGATATCACTCTCTGTCTCCTGTTGTAATTCCTAGATTGCGCGGCCGTTTTAAAATTCTTCAACGCATAACACCCGTAAATGTAAATATGAAATAGCAATCAAAGATATTGTTATATGTGTTACATTTACTACTACAAGGAAGAACTGTTACATCTGCTACACATTGAGTGATTTTTATGTCCATAACCAATACTGAGTTATTGATAGTTGCTGAATTATGGCAACGATCCTGTGAGTTGAAGTGAACATTAATTAGTTTCTGCAAATGATTCGTTCACTGCCCAGGGTGTGACAGGACGTGACTGCAGTTGTTGTGACTTCTCATCAATCAACATCCTGTTAACAAAATTCTTTCGTATGGCGTGAGTAACCCCCAGTTACCAGCACCGCCCCCCCCCCCCCTAGTGATGACACATCTCCGGTCATGAAAGATGGTCTCAGTATTCTGAGGTATGGTGTGGTGGATGAACTAGTGTAACCAGGAGCGGTAGTTTGCTGTTCTCTTAAATTTCGTGGACATTGATCAAGTCACCGGACCTTGGAATCAGCTGTTTCTCCTGTGAGTGACACACGCAAGTCTACGGGATTGCGGCAACAATTTCACATTTTGATGAAATTCTAGAAAGGATTCTTCAATCAAGCATCAAGCGTCTTAATTAAGCAACATATTGTTTTCTATTTAATTAGTTTAAATTTCAAATTGAACGAATAAAATAATTATTTACACATTATATTAGCCGAATCCATAGTTAGAGAGTAAAATCTTCATGCATGTACAAAAGTAGACGGGTGCGATATAAAACATGTTCTGAGTTTAAGGGAATATCCACTGTGCGATGTATACAATAGCGTAATCTGGCAGTAATTAGTGGTATGTCCTTAGTTGTTGAAGGGCATTAATAACATTATAACGTCAGCTCCATTGTGTTATTTTTTTCAGTTTCCATACGGACACACTGTTCTTAAGCAAATCAATTTCTTTAATCTAGTTTATTTATTTTTTCACAACATCCACTGAGTACAAATTCGCCCCGTGCCAAACTAACTGAGTTTATTTCTGTAGTCTTGGCTGGTACCTACAGTACTTGTAAGTCGTGTATTTGCATTCTAATTTTAAGTGATTAGTTTTTTCGTGTCTTGTGAATCCAGTTTATTCGTGTTAGAAACAGGAGAAAATAGTTGTAGTGGTGGTATTATTAGTTGTAGTTGTTGTTGGAGAAGTAGCAAAGGTAATTTTTTTATGGTGGTGATAATAGTTCTTGTTGGAAGACGTAACAATGGTGATATCGTTATAGTTGTTAGAAGAGAAGTAGTGGTAGTAGTAATGATGACAATAGTAGTAGTAGCAGCAGCAATGGTAATAGTGGTAGTAGTAGTAATGATAATAATATTAATAATAGTAGCAGTAATGGTAATAGTGGTAGTAGTAGTAATGATAATAATAATAATAATAGTAGCAGTAATGGTAATAGTGGTAGTAGTAGTAATGATAATAATAATAATAATAGTAGCAGTAATGGTAATAGTGGTAGTAGTAGTAGTTGTAATGATAATAATAATAGTAGCAGTAATGGTAATAGTGGTAGTAGTAGTAGTAGTGATAATAATAATAATAATAGTAGCAGTAATGGTAATAGTGGTAGTAGTAGTAGTAGTAGTAATGATAATCGTAATAGCAGCATTAACACCACAACACCACCACCACCAATAACAGCAGCAGGTGTGCAGACTCAGGTGGGCGAGTGGCCAAGTCTACCTGGGTATTGTATTATCCAGACCCAGTAATACGTGGTGACTCCTCTCACCTTACCTCCTTGTGTCTCAATACAACTGTTATCGTTTTTATCTTTATTTTTATCGTCATTATTATAAGCACCATCATTAATCCTTAATACCATCATATACCTGGTCATGTGACGGCATTATACCTTGGCATCAACACCGTTATCAGAAGTGGCACCGTCAACCCAACCTATCTTGGCTCTCCACGCCAGCAGGTAGATTACGTTGATGGCAGGTGCTCGTGTTGGCACTAAAACCACGTTGGACCTTGACGCGATTTGTTTGTCACTTGTTTTTGTTTTTTAGGGGGTGGGGTGGGATCGGGAGGGGGGGTAGTTGAGTTCATTCATATATCAACTTTGGGTCCGGATTTTCAAGGATTTCTCAGATTTTTACGGATTTTCTGCTAGTATTTTTTTTTAAGGATTTTGTTGTTTTGGATTCGAGGATTTCCAGGATACTAAAAGATTCCCAGGATATTAAAATATTTCCTAATTATTCATTTAATTTCAGGATTCTCAGGGATTTCCAGAATATTTTAAGAATAAGCAAGATTCGTGTGTCTGTGGGAACTATTGGTGTGTACGCTTGTTTGGTGACGTGTGTGTATGTGTGTTGGAACGCTTGACCGAGTTCCCTCTTGAGTCATTAAAGATTACCCTGAAGACGTCTTACTTCCGGGTTCAACATTACACTTCTTCATTATTACGGCGTAAATATTTCACATAACGTCTTTTACAGTATATTGAGGCAAAAACATCTCCTTTACCTAAGTCTGAAATATACCAGGTTCGTCGGTAAGGCTGAGGAGGAGATGAACCAGCAGAATCGATCAGTTAATGGCTAGGCTAGGAAGAGACGCGGGTATATTATCTGTGGGTTCCTTTATGTTATTTATTCTGTGAGGATGGACGAATAGAAAAACAATTCTTCTTATTCTAGGATATACAAAACCATTTATTTCTCGTAACCTCTGACTTCAGGTGTCTATATTCTTATATTTGTATCGGATGTAACAAAGGAAAGGAGATAGAATGATGTAAAACTGAAGTGCAGAAAACGAAAGGAGGAGAGGGTTAAAGGAATCTCATTAATCCATATTACGTCTTAAAGTTATATTAAATTACTCAAGGTCTCGTTAAATCTCTCTGGGTTATTTTCTGTTTCTTGTTATTTTCTGTTTCTTAGAAGAGACAAATTACACTTGATCAAGATGGAAATTTACCTTCGTCTATTCTGGAGGAAATAATATTCGTATTAAGGCGGTTATTAGACTCCGGGTTAAGCCAAGATAGCGTGGGTGATTCACTTACCAAATTGACGAACGCTGATACTGAAGCCTATTAAGAAACAGACCTTTTAGGAAATTAAAGATTATGTAAAGGAAAAGTAATGTAAGAATGAGGCTATTGTATTATGTTGCATTAGTATTTAATGGGTGAAGTGTTGAGAAGTGAAATAATCAGCTGTAGACAAACTTTAATTAACTAAAGATTTAATAATAATAATAATAATAATAATAATAATAATAATAATAATAATAATAATAATCTTCAAAACATAGTATGTTACATTTCTGTTATACCAGAGCCAATAAGCTAGACAGCCGTGTGTGTGTGTGAAACAATAATAACTAAACAATTGGCTAGATATACTAGTGAATCTCAGATTACATTGTAGATAACGGTAGATCAAAGTTTTAGAAATATAAATAAATTAAAATATAAGATATTCGTGAGCAGTGTGGGCACAAGCCACTTCTGTCCCCAGGTGATGCAATTACCATGTTGACGACAATTCCAGCAGCGACAGCCAGCCCAGAATTACAATGAACCCGCATTAAACAGTCATATATCCAGGAGCCTGAGAGTTATGTCCGCCGCCACCAATTTTATTGTTATGTAAAGATCCTTCATGACAGATTTGAGACACGAGGAGCAATCACGGTGGAGATCTTTCTCTTTTAATTTGTAATTGTTGATAACTACCCTCCTTTCACACACACACAAAACACACACATATATATATATATATATATATATATATATATATATATATATATATATATATATATATATATATATATATATATATATATATACCCAAAGTATAATGCTCCTACAATTTTAAAAAGGGTATTACAACGACAGGCTACAAAATAAATGTCACGAGTCTTGAAACAAACTTTCCATAAATAATGTGAAACTTAATTCGCCTAACGTGTACCTTGTTGAAGTTGCGGTTCGCGTCAGTAAACGTACATTGATCGTGCAACGTAAATTAATAGTCGGTAAAGTAAGCGTATGGCTGTTCAGATTTGTGAGGGAGATCTTCCATTAGCTAGATAAAATTGTTTACTTGGTGTACCTTACAATGAACCGGTGTGGCTGACTGACGTAATATTTTGGCGGGGTCATGCGCGCCCTGGCACTGTCGGGGGTCATGCGCGCCCTGGCACTGTCGACCCCAACATCGATCCAACAGCTGACTGGCGCGCGTTGCCAGGTGTCGCTTGAGCGCCCGAGTAGATCGATATTTTTTTCTGCGGTTGTACACAATTTTTCGATATTATTATATAACAGTTGATATAGCTAGAGTATACGAAATAGTTTTTAATAAATAGTATTTAGATGAGAACTTTAATATCAGTTTTACAGCGTGTTAAACGAGATACCGGCAAATGACACTTGCCAAGCTGCAATAGACGAATATCTTTGTATAATGTTTTTTTTTTCATAGGTAAAAATTATGGAAAATTAAATCTAACAAGCTTTACTACTTGAGGAATATTTACACAAAAAATACGATCAAGGTCAATGGTAAAAAAGGCGAGAGGGCAAGTGTAGTAGGAACGTGCCAAGCCTCGCGTCTCTCTGCTCATTTGTTTCCTTCTTATTGCTGCCTCCGTCCGTACAGCGCCGCAGTATCGCGCTCCTCGGCTAGTAGAACTTACGCTCCATTCACTGCTCACTGGAAAGGTGCCGCAGTGACTATACGGGTCCCATTATTTTGTATTAATGGGCAAACTGTGATATATTTTTTCTTCTTAAGACGTAAACTTACCAAGATAACAAAATGTCAGAAATTGGTGTAAGCAACCCCAGTGGTAGCGGGGTTGCCGATGCCGGCGCCAAGGCCGACAGTATGGTCAGACAAAGAACAGTACCTGAAAGTTGTGACCAGAATTGCTCACAAATACACAATGGAGTTATTGTATCTGGCGAAAATTCAACGCTGGAGAATGCCTCGAGCCAGTGTTCCTTACACGTGTGGTCGAAGAAAGCTCTCCTCAACAGAAAAGACATCCCCAAACACCTGCAGTTCAACCCATACATTGAGACTGGATACCGGCCGCTGCTGTCTGTGTGGGGCTGCGTCATGAGCCTCTTCTACTTCCACAATGAGACCATCAACATCATCACTCATGGTAATAACACTTTATCCAATATATGTGTGGTGGGTACGAGGAGGGAGGGGAGGAGAGAGGTCAATGCTCCGGGGTTGGTAACGCTTGTCAACATTACAGTGTTACCAAAAAGTACCTAGGCGTGGGTTTGGTTCACGTGTTGTGCATAAACATTCACAGGACGTAATCAGTTAAAAATAAAAAAATAAATTTCTTAAAGAGCTCATATGCACAGTGCTGCCACAGCGTTCGTGATGGTGTGGTTGTGGTCTGCTAAAGGTGCTGGATTCAAATTTTTCCTTCGTCAAAGATGTCCCCTGTTAACGATATCTATTAGCCATGACATGGTTCTCCAGCGAGGAAATTCAACGTTCTTCAATGATTTTACGAACCATTCATGTCGAATAATGATTAAAAGCAAACTGTAAATGAAAGCAAAATCGATAATAACAAATCCAAGTTTAATGGGACTTAAATTGTTATGTAATCATTCATGTGCAAGATGTCAAGGCAGAATGGGTTAGGTATTTAGCAAGGTCTTCTCGTTATCGTCAAACTCCACGTGTTGAAATGGAGACTTTATCTATCTACAATATACTGAGTGGTATTTACCTGTTTGATGATTACGGGGTATCTGTTGAAGTGTTTGTTATGCCAGAGAGTGTAATGTGAATATTGGTCGACGAGGCTACACCCCATGTCGATATGAATCAATTTTTCAATACAGGAAGTACATTTGCATACTTTAATGACGGCACACGTACATTATCTGATTAGTTTCGCTTAATGTGTGCTATATTATGCCTAATTAAACATATATACTGGCTAAACTAAACCAGTTATAACTACCCGCGTCATTTCCATAGTGCTACTTACATACTTATCCTCTTGAGTTCTGTCGTATACATACTACTCTAACTGGGTTCTGTCGTATACATACTGCTCTAACTGGGTTCTGTCGTATACATACTACTCTAACTGGGTTCTGTCGTATACATACTACTCTAACTGGGTTCTCTCGTATACATACTACTCTAACTGGGTTCTGTCACGCGTATACATACTACTCTAACTGGGTTCTGTCGTATACATACTGCTCTAACTGGGTTCTGTCGTATACATACTACTCTAACTGGGTTCTGTCGTATACATACTACTCTAACTGGGTTCTGTCGTATACATACTACTCTAACTGGGTTCTGTCGTATACATACTACTCTAACTGGGTTCTGTCGTATACATACTACTCTAACTGGGTTCTGTCGTATACATACTACTCTAACTGGGTTCTGTCGTATACATACTACTCTAACTGGGTTCTGTCGTATACATACTACTCTAACTGGGTTCTGTCGTATACATACTACTCTAACTGGGTTCTCTCGTATACATACTCCTCTAACTGGGTTCTGTCGTATACATACTCCTCTAACTGGGTTCTGTCGTATACATACTACTCTAACTGGGTTCTCTCGTATACATACTACTCTAACTGGGTTCTGTTGGCGACCTTTTCTCCACTAATAGCTTCCTTAACTTCTAATACTGAACGATCATCTAATCAGGTAGTTAAGATTTGCATACATGACAGAATAATGCTGACTTGAGTTGCTGACTCAGTTCTGTTAAGTTAGCCCGTGTTCCTCTGTATACGACTGTTAATGTAATGGTCTCTCCTGATAGGCATTGGAATATGTTGAAGGGTGTGATATGAGACGGACTATTATACCCAGGTTCGTGTAAGATCATCGTATTAAGTTGACGTGGTAATGGCGTGACGTGGTAATGGCGTTTTATCACTTTTTTTTTATGGTGGGCTGATGATTCGTCCCGGGTGTATTGACTACCGTGTTATAGTTATGGAATGTAGTAAATAATGTTTTTATTTTGGAGGTGATGATACCTTGATTTGGTTAGGTGAGGCTGATACTGAATCTTTGGCTATTTGTCCGGTGAGGAAATGCCCTATAGGATCACTTTTTATATGGGTAGAATCTTAAAAAAAACGAAGTTTATTATACAATAGTCAAACATTACTAATATAGGTATACTGTAAACAGGTTAATCTAACGTCACCACTATAGGATAAAGGGGACCATTATAGTGGAGCTCGGTGGAACTTAATATAGCCTATTTGATCTGGGGTCTATCAGGATTAAATCATAATAAGTGAGCCTCAGTCTTGTTTATCTGGTTTGTTTAGGTTCTGGGGGGGGGGGGTTGATTAGAACACATGAACTTGATCTCAGTTCTGTTAGGTAGCTGTGGGGAGATTAGGTTGGAGTTTGGGGTCTATTAGGGCTGAAACCCATTTGGCAAATCGTGGGCAAGTTAAATTCCTGTAGCCTGCATAACGTGATCCCTCCCTGCCTCCTTCCTTCCCTGCCTGCCTGCTCCCTGCCCCCCTGCTTGCCTCCCTCCCTGCTTGCTTCCCTCCCTGCTTGCCTCCTTTCAACTCAGTGTCTCCGGTAGCAGGCAGGCAGGGAGGGAGGGAGGCAGGGATATTTTTCTGGGTCACCCTATATATGTTGAATAATCAGCGTTAATGTGTGTATGTAAATAAGCATGTTGCCGTGAGTTTGGCGTGGTTTAATATTCATTCCTCAGCATGACACCTATTGAGCATAAATTATATTCCAGTCGGTATGTAAATTACGGGGCTTTAGTGTTAATAAAAGCAGTCTAACACGCAATGATATTTTTTTGTTTTTGTGGGAAAGATGAATGGGAAAATGATCACATTGAACGTCTTTGCTTTGTTTTGGTGGTGTTCAGTATGTTATAATGATCTAATTCCAGATTACACGTTACGTCATAAAATCACAATAATAATATGTAATGAGGTCAACTTCGATCGTTTTCACAGTGATGGAAGATATTTTACACATGATAAATGATGCTTAGTCAATTATAAAAACACGAAAAACATCAACCTAGACTTTTTTACCTGTGGAATATATTTATTTTGGTATATAGGTTTCGTAGGTTATTTTGTTAGCTGGAATAAAAGTTGGAAGTAAACACAATTGGCTGTGAACTTGCATTGAATTTAATAACGATTCTAGAGACTTTAATACACCATTAACCAGCGAAAACTTCATAGTACTGTACTGTAAAAGTATAGCGTAAAGTTACATAGACAGAACTTGTAGCAGACCAATACAGTATAAATACAGAATAAAAGGACTGTTGGTGTATTAAACAAAGTACAGTACTTGATAACGACCGCCGCATGTTTGGTTCGGCACGACCATTAATAATTTTGTATCCCCTCCCTTTAATGCCTTGGGAGGGTGAAGTAATTGGTGATGCTTTCTGCTTCTCTCATTCTTCCCAACGTAGGGTGGAGTCTTCCCCTCTCCCTCACTTCCCGAGGGGAGGAGCGGGACTTACCCCATCCCTCACTTATACTGAGGGATGTTGGGACTGCTTCTCGCCTCCCCCGTGTTGATGGATGGGGGGGGAGGGGGGGGGTGCCCTGCTTTACCCTCCTCGACCTGAGAGGGAAAGAGGGTCGTGGTGAGCGCACTCCCAATCAAGCACGGAGAGGGAGGGAGAAGTGAGTCTCACGTGGTGTGGAGAAAGGAGAGAGTGTTGGGGTTGTTCTCCCTCCCTCCCTCTCGTGCACCGTTCACGTGCTCAGCTTAACAGTGTCCTCGCCACCTTCCTGTGGGGCCAAACCCGTCGTATCCTGCCGCCAGACTTCCCCACCCTCCCTCCCACACCCTCCCTTGTCCTGTTGCCTCCCTGCTCCTCCTGAGATGAAGATGGTGATCGAGAAGGTAATAACCTCTATGAAAGTGAATACAAACAAAAAAATAGGGAAGTAATGATGACACGTAAACTATGCATAGGAACATAAATACAGCTCATCATAGGGTAATTATGATGTAAAAATTAATTCATGATAATTAATTGAGAATACAAGAGTAGACATGTAGTAGTGTTATATGAGATAAGAAAATAGAAGTATTGAAGGACACCACCAAGTACAAAACAAGTCGCGCGTGAGGGTTAATTTTCCGTCAACTTGCAGCCATGAAGGAGGTGCAGCTCATGGTCAAAATAGGAGACCTCAACTTTTTTTTATTAGAATTGAATCACCTCTCAACACAAGGAGGACGTTGCCTTATGAAGTAGAATCAGATAAGGTGACATTATGATCCTGTTTGTGTTAGAGTGAGTGAGGTAATGCCATCCGTCATGTCAACAGAGCGGTGTGTTGGTGGCGGCGTGTAGCAGCTGAGCCCATTGCCACAGTTGCCGCGCCGAGATTTTCAAGGTCCCACAGCAACGCGTTTGTAGCTTATGTAAGGATTAATTAACGGTGTTCACATTAAGCTCAGTTATTTAGAAGGATATCAACATGTATTTGTATCTTGAATAGTTGTGTTAGATTATAAAACACGAATGTAGTCAAAAGTTTTCGTGGTGAAATTAGTCGATGGAATGTTGAAACGAACAAAGAAATTATTAAACTAGTGACATACTGTGCATCTATTGCAGGAGTTACCTCAGACAATGCTAACGACTTTGAAATTATTTCAGTGTTTGGTTTAATAACTTGATTACCTTATCTTATTAAAAGGTGTTATTGGATTTCAAGGTGAATGGGCGTAAGAACTCGGGGCGACTTCTCCTGTCCGAGATGATTTACCTGAGGAAGTGAACAGGTGTAGGTGGGCGTGGCACACCTGAGAGGTTTGAGCGGTGACTCCCTCCATAACACATGACACATACGGTCAAGCAACAGCAAATCATTGACTCATGACAATTCAACAGATTACCTCCCTGCTGAGAATAAAGTTCAAGGTGTCCCTCTTAAATTAATATGAAATTAATAGTTTGCGGGTTTCGACTGCGTGTTAATTTATTATAACATTTCCGATTCTTGACTGAGAGTTCCATTCGTGGTACTATAATATACTGTCTTAGCAACTATATTACAATTAGGGTACTGGTTTTAGATCGATTAAACTCAAACTGATTATTATGGCTTCACATTTCTACGCCATTGTTATCTTGAATGTCCTTTTTGTCATTCTATGAAGAGATGTTGACCAGGAAAGTAATGTACTGTGTTGTGTATGTTTGAGGCACTTGGCATGTTGAGTTTATATTAGCCTTGACTGTATGCGAGGCCCCCATGTTAAACCTGGTACAGGACGTTAGTAGATTTTTAAATTAGGAGTTGTTTCTCTTTAGGGTTTATAGTCTATGTCTATATCGGGTTATTTTATTATGTGTCTACGGTACTATTATTATTATTATTATTATTATTGTTGTTAGTAGTATTAGTAATATGCAACACGAATATTACTATATTTTTCATGTCATTGTTATGTATTTTGTCTATTATATTTTTGATGATATAAAATAAGTATAGGTCGATCATCAGTACCGTATATATACACACTAATATGTATGACGTCATTACTAGTTCCCTTATAGGCTATATACATTACGTCATCATTATACCTGTGTTCAAGGCTACAATGACGTCATTACTAGTTCCCTTATAGGCTATATACATTACGTCATCATTATACCTGTGTTCAAGGCTACAGGTATCCATTCTAGGTTTGTTTAACTGTTGACTGTTGCGTTATTATTTTATTTGACTGATAGAATAAACAGGAAAGAACAACTTGCTTTACTTTGGAGCCTAGTTAGGAAGCCTTGTCCTCTGTCCTTGAGTGTAAAGAAACCTTATGAAGCGTCGTACCTTGAACAGTATGTATGTCTGGGGGGGTGGGGGGGAGGGGGTGGTTCGTGTACAGCTGATGGGGTTTGACTAATTTCGTGTTGAATTGTTCTCTGGTTATATTTTTTTATGTTGTTGATTTATCTCCTTCTTGGCCGTGCTGTGTTGTATTTGTTGTTTGTCAATGTTTATCGTTGTCTTTTTACCCATTTCTCTCTCTTTCATTGACAAGATTGGCTCTATATAAACATTCCTCCTCTCCCCTTCTTCTCTTTCTCCTCTCCTCTTCCTCTCCTCCTGCTCCTCTTGCGACACACACAAGGAGAGAGGGAGGGTAATAAGTCGAGTGTGTTGGCTCAAACAGGATGTGACTAGGCTGCCTGACACATCCCTCTCCAATACATCCTCGCCACAAAGTTAATACACATCTTTTATAGTTTTGTCATGTAATTGTATGAATATTAAGTGACTGGATTAAGCTACAGTATACAGATAAGTTTAATATGTTCAAGTGCCCTTAGTTAATGGTGTTTGGAGAGCATATAAAACTGGTTTATTTATGTGAGATAGACAAATATACGAACAGAATGATACTGAAGTTTTAAGAACAATATGTGGTGATTAGGCTAGACACGCTCTGGTATCTTTAGTTAAGGGGGGGGGAAAAGTTACCTCGCTATTATTTAAACTTCACCATTGCCAGGATTCTTTAAATTTCTAAAGTCTTATAACTCAATTAGGTGTTTTAGACTTTTTGGAAACAGAGTGTGTTTATTTTATTTATTTATTTTTAGGACAGACACCGGTGGCCATATTGTGAGGAAATGCTCCACCGGAATAACATGTTTTTTTTTCTAGTATACAATTAGGGGGGGGGGATTAAATATTAAAATGTAAACAAAATAAATGGTTGAGGATGTGTGGTCAGGCATCCTCACTCATCCTTTAAAATTGGCCGTGGAATGAGTCTAATCCTATAAAATAAACATCAGTAGTTAAGGGGGGGGGGGGGTATATATACTTGAGGGTATCCGGGTATAGCCTCGTAAATTTTCGGTAAGGGGGAGGCGGAGGAAGAGCAGGAGGAGGAACAGGCGCTTGGTGAATAGACTTTTACAATGGGTCTCGTCTCTCCCTCCCTCCCGCTAAAATAAATAAATAAATAAATACTTCGTTAATGAATAATAGGGGCAGTATTTCAGTATATTTGGTGTTGAAATAAGATATAAAATTAATCTAAACGTCTTCCTCTTAATCTGATAAAAGGATGTTTGTAGGCTACCATCTCACTGTAGTTCTTAGGCCATCATACTCTACAATGAATTTGTTGATGCTTAAGTGAGTTAGTATTTATGTTTTTTACTTAACGATGCTTACCTGTTGAGGATCGTGGCATTACAATTGGTTAAAGATTTAGTCATGGGAATGGACGCTAGTCACGCGTTGGCATGACTAGGTATACAAATCGGTAACGTTGCTCGATAAATATTGCTACATAGATAAGAAATTACTATCACAAATGTTGATAAGAGGCTGGAAGGCGTAGTGATACTAACACTAACATATCACACACACACACACACACACACACACACGGAGACAGGAAGTAATGTTTTTGTGTTAGTGGTGAGATTGATGTGATGATGATGAGGGTCATGGTGTGTTTATCTACTTTATGGAGTGAGGGAGGGTGAAGAGTGATGCTGTAGGCGAGTTTGGATGCTGTATAGTAATAATGGTAAGTGTGTGTGTGTGTGTGTGTGTGTGTGTGTAAAAGGCCTAGCTATACTCCCCGTCAATCAATATGCTAAACAGCCTCACTTTGTTCAGGCAGCCCGACAAGTTTCTTTTGGCCCTGCAGGACAACACCCAACGATCGAAACATTGGCATCTCATCGACTAAATAACACTGGCCGAGAAAAGAGACCGCCCAGATGTGTTCATAACTCAAAGCCATGCGTCGTGCCCCCAGTGTGAAACAGATTATAGCTTCATCAGAGCCAAATTCTCGCTTTTACTTCGCCGCCTAAATGGTGAAAGCGGCAAGTTACCAGAAGAAAAATAATATGGTTTGGTGTTGTGAAATAACTTGTGGATCTAGAGATGAAGCACTAAGGTACACTCAAGACCGACACGACGACGATCTACAGTGACGCCTTCAGGATCACATCGACGAAAATGACAGGAAAATATTGCGTTACTCCTCTCAGACAAACGTACTGACTGACTGACTGATTGCCTTTATTAACTAGAAAAAAAATAACCTCCAGTCTCAGATACTTGAAGATGTTTCCTATTGAGTAATGTTTATAGTTTAGTCAAGTCTGGTGGTATACAGTACAGTAGTCGACCATGGAATGTGAACAAGGCCATCAAACATTTACAAGGATGAAGGTCACTTATATTTCTCGTCATGACTTGTTTTCAACGTGTTCATATCTGGTTGTTAATTGTTTTTTGTTTGTTTGTAGTCATCACTTTAATTACCACGAAACGTTTGATAATGTGTGACTGAATATAAATTAGTTTTTTCCTTCTTTTTTTTTTTTTTTAATTTGTTCCACTTCCACTTTGTTCTCTCCCAACTCTTTTACTAGTGTACCCACCAATGAAAACTAAAAAAGAGATGATTCATATCAAGAAATAATACAAATACACTACAGCAAGATACAGACCTTTTGTACCACATTCTCCTTCCTATTTATTTTGATTGTGACACTCTTGACATCTGCCACCACTATCACTACCATCACCACTACTGCTGCCATCACCACCACCACCACCACCACTACTGCTACCATCATTACCACCACCACCACCACCACTACTACTACCACCACCACCACCACTGCTACCATCATTACCACCACCACTACTACCACCACCACCACTACTACTACTACTACTACTACAATTACTGCCTCCACAATCATTCTCAATCGTCAACTTGGTTATTCATATGGTACTACCAGCCAACCAGCCAGGAAACCAAGGGAGGATGGGAGGACAAGAAGCAAGGGACGAGCCCACCTGTAGTTCTCAGGTGGTTACTTACGTCTTAATGAAGCCCACATGCCAGGGATATTGATCAGTACCGGGAGAGAGGGAGTGTTTAAGGTGGTGAAGAGAGAGAGAGGGGGAGGAAGGAAGGAAGATTGTGTTTGTTACCAAGGAGGAGGGAGGAAGAGTAGGAGTGTCTTGCCTAAGAGGGAGGAGGGGGGGCGGGGGTGTTATTTGAGGACGTAAGCACGATGCTGATAAAACCTCATACACGTCACCTGCCTTCTGCTACCACCACTACCAACCACCTAGCACCTACCACTACCACCCACCTACCACCTACCACTACCACCCACCTACCACCCACACCACCTCCCCACCCACCTAACCTCCCCACCACCCACCACTCCCCACCATCACCACCTACCCTACCACCTACCCACCACCACACCCACCCACCCACCTACCTACCACTCCCCCACCTACTCCCCCACCTCCCCACCTATCACCACCCCTACCCTCCCCACCTATCACCCACCCTACCACCTACCACCAACCACCCACCTACCCACCACCACCACCCACCCACCTACCACCCACCACCACCACCCCACCTACCACTACCTCCCCCACCACCCACCTACCACTACCACCCCACCCACCACTCCCCACCACCACCCACCCCCTCCCCCTACCACTCCCCACCTACCACTCCCCACCTACCACTCCCCACCACCACCTACCAGTCCCCACCACTACAACTTCATACAGTAGTGGGTATCTGACCGAGTTTCTTTGAGATTTAGAGACATTAATGTCTTTATTGATATACTGTACACATTAAGGTCCATTTTTGTGAGCGATTCGAACTTTTGAGGAGCCAGGATTTAGAGAGAGAGATGCTAGGGTACAGTCTTAATGCAACTTCCTCGCCATACTTACCCCCATCATTGTGTCATACTCGAGAGCCAATAAAAAAACCCCAATTCCATCAAACATGTAAACTTCAGGGAAAAATTTGACGCATGAATCTCCTTCAAGAACCAGCTGTCTTATTCGGGGCCAGACCTCCTCTTCAGTGGGTCAGTTCGATGCGCTCTCAAGTCTTCAGTCAAGGAGGAAATTCAACTTGGGGAAAACTTTTATTTGATTCCAGATTCTTCAAAAGGTTAATAACGCTGAATATTCCTCACCACTGAAGATACATGTAAACAAATACTTAAATTATTGTTTGTTTTTGTGTTAAATTATATAAAAAATAAAATATAAACTGATAAAAAAAATTACACCGAGACTCAAAGCGTGATAAGATACCTATACGTTTATTTACCTATCAGAGAAAACTGTGCGTGGGTCCGTGGGTAACATTGTGGACCATCTTCAGGAGTGTTGTGCGTGGGTCCGTGGGTAACATTGCTCATCTTCAGGAGTGTTGTACGTGGGTCCGTGGGTAACATTGCTCATCTTCAGGAGTGTTGTACGTGGGTCCGCGGGTAACATTGCTCATCTTCAGGAGTGTTGTGCGTGGGTCCGTGGGTAACATTGCTCATCTTCAGGAGTGTTGTGCGTGGGTCCGCGGGTAACATTGCTCATCTTCAGGAGTGTTGTGCGTGGGTCCGCGGGTAACATTGCCCATCTTCAGGAGTGTTGTGCGTGGGTCCGTGGGTAACATTGTCCATCTTCGCAAGTGTTGTGCGTGGGTCCGTACGTAACATCGTCCATCTTCAGGAGTGTTGTGCGTGGGTCCGTGGTTAACATTGTGTACCGTCCAGTGGTAGTTAGTGTAATCCTATTGGCCCGTATTTCTTGCCATGGTAAAGGTGGTGGTGGCGGATTGGTGTCTGTTGCTTGTGGCCTTAGGGTAATATGACACACACACACACACGCACACACATATACACGCACACACACACACACATACGGTATTTAAAACTAGAAGCTTATAATAGCGAGTGGATGATTAAATTTTGCTTATAGTTAGTATTACGAGGGTGTACGTGTATGAGGGTGTGGTGTGAGGGTACGGGTGTATGAGGGTGTAGTGTGAGGTAGTGGGTGTATGAGGGAGGTGTAGTGTGAGGGCGCAGTAGTAGGTGAGGGGGGGGGGACAGTTTTAACAGGTAAGTTATTTCGGGTATACCAGGTGTAGAGCTACAGGTGGCGGACATACTCAGTGCAGTATATCCTGGTTAACGGCCCCGGGCGAGTGAAGGTCTGAGTCAGGCGAACGTTTGCCTCCTGTATTCTGCTAACACTGGCGATCAGGATTCTCTTTGGAAAGGACTAGATATTACTCTTGCTTTTATCAATTTTTAAAGACTTTACCTGATCTACCTGGGATTATAGGTATGTAATTAGTCGCCAGAAGTGAATTGTAGATAGTTATACCAGAATCATTGCAAAGTCGATTATATGCACGCAAAATCCTCACGAAACCTATGGATTTGGAGGTATATCAATGTCAGTGTCTCTCATTTTGTCCCGTTTCGTTGCTTTAGGATGATCGGTTCATGGAAATTCAGAGGTAATGAGTAAACAGGCAGGGCTTACCAGGTGCGTCAACAAACATCAGATCATATCAGTTACTGGCAAGTATATTTTTCCTGGCGTCTTTCCTGAGGCAGGTGTGGTGCTAGTGGTGGTGGTGGACTGGATGGATAGTGGTAGACGAGTGGTGGTGATACAGGTGGAGTGGGGGATTTAGTAGAGGTGAGTGGGGATAGTGGTGATGTTTGGTGTGGTGATAGTGACGTGGGTAGGTATATAGGTTCATCTGCCAGTAGGGATAAATTGGTGATGGTGATAGGGGTTTGAGTAATGGCGATAGTGATGGTGTATGAGTCGAATATTGTTATTTTAAGTCCTCAGTTTTAAATACACTTACCTAGTTTCCTATATTCAAGTACACAAGTTCGAATCTAAACATTATTATCTCAAAGTTCGAATCCCCACGTTCGAACACTCATTGTATGGTCAGGACTGTCTCGTATGGACAGTCCAACAACCGTAGTAGTAGTAGCAGAAGTAGAAGCGGCTCTATGGTATTACGTATGCAGTGATTCTTGTCCCCAGATTGATTCATGATGGACTCCTTGCTCAAAGCTGTTTCACACATCCTGCTTCACGGGTTCAATACCAGGGGTTATAGTAGTGGGTTTCGGGGTCTCGGATCAAGAGCTTTATTTGGGGTGTTTGTCGACTGGGTGGCGGGGAGAGGGGGGGGGTCACGGAAACAAGGTAGGCTTTTTTTTTATATTGCTCTCTCTCTCTCTCTCTCTCTCTCTCTCTCTCTCTCTCAAAACAATTACATTCACAATTGGAAAACTTGGTGAAAATTGCGTCATCACTCAGTCACGGCATGACAATCAAGGATAAATAGCTGACACATCATCACGTGACACAAGATGGCGGCGCCGGTGATCTAGTAATAATAACACTAATAATGATAACATGGACGGCATCAGAGGGAGGTGTGAGCCAACTCCTGGTGGTGTGCTTTTCGACCTGGTTACCTTGACGTTTGACCTGGTTATTCTTGATGTTTGACCTTGACGTTTGACCTGGTTACCTTTGACATTTGACCTGGCTACCTTTGACGTTTGACCTGGTTACCTTGACGTTTGACCTGGTTACCTTGACGTTTGACCTGGTTATTCTTGATGTTTGACCTTGACGTTTGACCTGGTTACCTTTGACATTTGACCTGGTTACCTTTGACGTTTGACCTGGTTACCTTGACGTTTGACCTGGTTACCTTGACGTTTGACCTGGTTAGCCTTAAATACATAGTAGCTGTTGGCAGGTAAAGGTATATCCCAAGTGTTGATAAACACTGGATATCTCTCTCTCTTACACACACGTCACCTCAGTACGGGTCGTTATGAATAATTAGTCTGTTATTATCCCTCCTGTTAGTTTGTAGATTGACAATTGCTTCACTATCATCATGTCATCATGTCATCATCATCATCATCATCCACCAGTACTGACGTCACTCTAGGAAACATATTGCAGGGATCTTTACCCAACCCAACCCAAACAGGATATCAAGTTATATAATTATAAACTCCTGTGACATTGGCGCCTTGGCTCTCAGGGTCGTGTTTAACCAGTGTAAACATAAACAAGACTCGTATCCATGTGTCAAGCGAGGTCATAACTACCTGTACAATACCACGAATAGCTGAAGAGAGTCTACCTGCAGCTGTGAGAGGCTTGAGGTAGACAGGTGGGTAGGTAGGTGAGGTTGGTGGTGGGAGGGGGGTAGGGTAGGTAGGTGGTGTGAGGGGGGGGGTAGGTGGTGAGAGGTCTGGGGGTAGGTAGGTAAGTAGGTGGGTGGGGTACAGGGATGGGGTGTTTGGTGGGAAAGGTAGGGGGGGGTGGGAGGGGTGGCAGGTGAACTGACATCCACTTTAAGGTACTTGACATCAGGTATTGGCTTCAGAGAGATCACCTCGTATACACCTCTGCACCTAACGTATTGGTCGCTTGGTGTGTGTGTGTGTGTGTGCTAAGTCAGGCTCACTCCATTAGTTTACCTTGTTACACCTCGTTCAGTATGGAGTTATTACAGGCTTCTACACGTCGAGTACAGTACAGTACAGTACGTGGTTAGTACAGTACACACGTTTAATAGCTCCAAATATTGCTCACGTTTAATAGCTCCCAACAAGGCGGTCAGCCCGCCCTCTCTTACCTCCTCCTAAATTTCTTCAATTTCCGAACTATAACTTCCTTCCCCCACCTCTAATCTTCTGTCACTCTCCTCTCTCTCAAAAAAAAAGAAAGGAAAAAAGACAAATGAGTGATGCCAGAGCTCGTGGCATCCCCCCTCCTGCCATGTGCAACCACGGACTCTCTCTCTCTCTCTCTTCACTGACAAAACGCGTAGAGACATCATTTTAGTGTCATATGATCAGTTTTTCACCGTATTTTACCCCGCAATTTCCCTCGTCATTTATCCCCTGCCCACTGCTTAGTGATTTATGATGGTAAACAGAGGAAAAAATACAATAAAATACTAATATTTAAAATATAAAATTATATTGATTTAATGCTTACATTGGAAGCTTACATTCTCCCAAAGAACACGTTAAAAAATATGATGGGAGATCAGATGCGCTTTCGCTCAAGAACATATTTTCTGGCGAATTTATATTCGTCCAGACAAGCTTCGACTGCCCACTTTTTTCCTTTTATTTTTATTTATTTTTGGCAAAGGTCACTGTGACGCCATACTTATCAAGCATATCTTTTATTCCTCGGCCGGGCAAAGCTAATAGATCCTCACCACGTCGGCGCACCTCATACTTAAGGGGTCACTATGGTTTGGTCTTCCTCACTCTCTTCGTGGACGCCACCCTCTTGGTGGTCGTCTTCATCATCTTGGTAGACGCCACCCTCTTGGCTGCCCAGAACAGACACACAAACAGACACACGCCTAGTCCTATAGTATATTAGATATGGCTCACGTTTAATAGCTCTCAATATTGCTCACGTTCAATAGCTCTCAGTACTCCTCGCTACTTATTAATACAACAAAATTTACCAACCATTCGTAACTGGAGGAAGATTATACTAAAGAACATGTTTCATAATGTGGGGCGCCTAGAATGGGAGTGGCCACGACTTGGAGATAGGGGCCAACAGGCGTGTTCACTGGCCTTTGTTCTACACCATCAAGCCTGACTGTGTCGCTCACGTCGCCACAAGGTCAAGAAAATTTGGTGATATTGATTTTTTTTCAGGGGGAGGGGGGGGCATTTAGGGATGTGGCATTCCCATTCTAGGCGCCTTATGTACTGTAGCTCTTTAATGTTTCGTGTATAAGTAACATTTAACATTCTATATTGCTGGATGATAAGCTCCTTCTACGTTACCTATACTGTAATCATGAGCCTTACCTGTGTTAGTTACCTGTATTCTTAATTCATACGTCCAATCAAGTAGCAGGTGTTTATCAAGGTGTTTTCTCATCACCTGGGACCTAAGGGAAGCATATCCATTAGTGGTGTAACTCAGAGTTGGTGATGGCTATAATGAGGTTGAGGCGGTGGCTGAGTGGTTACAACGCCCGACTTGTGTCCTATGCGTCGTTGGTTCGTTTCGAGGGATCGCTCCAACCAACGAGCTGTAGATGGGTACCTGACTTTACAGATGAGGAGATTGATGCCAGTCGAGTGCTGTGCCTCAAGTGATAGAATTTTTTGATACTGAAAAAAAAAGACTTAGTTTAAAGACTCTCTATCACACTGTCCTATAATTAAAGAGTTTATCACACTGTCCTATAATTCAAGACTCCCTATCACACTGTCCTATAATTCAAGACTCCTTATCACACTGTCCTATAATTAAAGACTCCCTATCACACTGTCCAATAATTACATTTTCATAACATCAATTTAACATTCTAATCATTACTGACAATTACCTGCTTCTCACTTCCGTTATTACATTCTAAATCACTTGTTCACACCTTGTCATCATGAACCAGGGTGCTGCTGCTATCATCACTAGGTGTAGTAAATTAAGGCCCCTTGTTCCTCCTGCCTTGTCGCGGGGAGCTCTAGATTAGATTATACGAGGCGCGACCCAATTGTCTCTCTCTCTCTCTCTCACACACACACACACACACACACACACACACACACACACACACACACACACCTACCTTCCCCCAGACAACACCGCTGAATTATATATACCTCCTGTCTCTTTCGTAGGTCATCCTGATATTTCTCCTTGAACAAAAACTGTTAGTGGTTTTTATTCTTCTTGGACAAAACTCCTTGTAATTTTTATTTTCCCTGGACAAAATTCTTAGTAATTCTTTTTCTCCTTGGACAAACCCCCCTAGCATTTTTTTGTTTTCCGTGGACAAAACCCCTTAGTAAATTCTCATTGGACAAAACCACAAATAAACTCTCCCTGTTCCACCTTGCTTATCCTCCTCCTCCTCCTCCTCCTCTTTCCCCTTACACATCTCGACGATCTCTTCCCCCTTACACATCTCGACGACCTTTTCCTCCTTACACATCTCGACCTCCCCTTCCTCCTCCTATCCCCCATAACCCCTCCTCCTCTTCCTCCTCCCACACGTGGCACTGATGCACTCTGGCCTTACTGAGGACAATGAGCGGTAATAGTGTGTGGGAGGACGGTGGAACAGCTCAAACACCTCCACACCCTGTAAAGCTCCTACGTGGTGGTGGTGGAGCCTGAGAGAAGGTCTTAAATGGTGGTGGTGGAGCCTGAGAGAAGGTCTTAAATGGTGGTAGTGGAGCCTGAGAGAAGGTCTTAAATGGTGGTAGTGGAGCCTGAGAGAAGGTCTTAAATGGTGGTGGTGGAGCCTGAGAGAAGGTCTTAAATGGTGGTAGTGGAGCCTGAGAGAAGGTCTTAAATGGTGGTAGTGGAGCCTGAGAGAAGGTCTTAAATGGTGGTTGTGGAGCCTGAGAGAAGGTCTTAAATGGTGGTGGTGGAGCCTGAGAGAAGGTCTTAAATGGTGGTAGTGGAGCCTGAGAGAAGGTCTTAAATGGTGGTGGTGGAGCCTGAGAGAAGGTCTTAAATGGTGGTAGTGGAGCCTGAGAGGGTCGTATCTTAAGTGAATTAGTTTAGTTACGTTCTTGCATCCTCAATTAAAGGTGAATATTTATACCTTGTGAGCCTCTGAGAATCTGTATGTCATATCTTAAGTGAATTAGTTACGTACTTGCATCTTCAGTGAACCTTTGAGAATCTATCTTTGTGTCGTAGTTAATCTGGGTGAATTTATCATAGGAAGTTGGGAGAATCCTGCCCTGTGACTCCTAGGAGGGGGGGATAGGTGAGGGTTTGTGAGATTGTCAGTGTACCATCGATCACGAGTGAGAGATGTGAGGAGAGGGAGGCAAAGGAGAGTAAGAGAGAGGAAAGGAGGGCTGAGGGAGAGGAAGGGATGGGGGACTGAGAGATAGGTAAAGGCAGGGAAGATTAAGAAAGAGGAGGAAGAAGAGATGAAGAAGCAGAGAGAGAGAGAGAGAGGGGGGACGATGTAAGGAAGATGACGTTCTTTAAAGCAGAATGAGATAATGAGGAAGACGTAGGGAGGGGAAGGGAGGTGTGAGAATGACTAGAAGAGGAAGAGATAGAGAATCACAGGAGGTAGGGGAGGAAGAGAGGGGTGACTGAGGGAGGAAGAGATGCGTGAGGGGTGACTGAAGGAGGGAAGAGAGGCGTGAGGGGTGACTGAGGGAGGGAAGAGAGGCGTGAGGGGTGACTGAGGGAGGGAAGAGAGGAGGGGTGACTGAGGGAGGAAAGGTGGCGTGAGGTGACTGGGGAGGGAAGAGAGGCGTGAGGGTGACTGAGGAAGACGTAAGGGGTGACTGAGGGAGGGAAGGGTGGCGTGAGGGGTGACTGAGGGAGGGAAGAGAGGCGTGAGGGGTGACTGAGGAAGACGTAAGGGGTGACTGAGGGAGGGAAGGGTGGCGTGAGGGGTGACTGAGGAAGACGTGAAGGAGGAAGAGAGGCGTGAGGGGTAACTGAGGGAGGAAAGGGAGACGTGAGAGGAGATCATGAGAGACAGCGTGGTAAGGGAGTGAACTGGTAGAGGAAGGAAGGAAGGAAGGAAGGAAGGTGTTATCATGAAGGAAGAGGAAGGATAACATGCCTGGAGGTTGAGGGACTTGTCGTATATACTTAAGACAAATGCCCTCCAACTAGCCCAACCTTGAGTGAGATTATGACACTTGGTCGCTGACTCTACCACCGGCTCTTCTCTCCTATGTCGTGTTTGGTTAGGTTAGGTTTGGTTTTCTTTGGTCAGGTCAGGTCAGGTTAGGTTAGGTTAAGTGTCTTACGCATATCGAAAGGAAGTGAGTTGTTAGTAGTATTGATATGATTATTTTCTCGCCTTCTATAGTTGGAGTGTACACGAGATGATTATAACTTGCCTCTGTTGAAGTGTACACGAGAGATAACATTCCTCTGTTGAAGTGTCCGGGAGAGATAGATTACCCTCGCTGTTTCCTGCCATTAAGTAACTGTGATTGGCGGGGAGATGATAGTTGCTTGTGGTGAAACACTCGGCTGATTACACCACACCATTGTTATGTGTGGAGAATGACTAAGGTATACCGTTGATGATCATCCAACAACCTTATGGGAACTACAAAAATAACTAATGATATTGTTGTTTTGAAGGGAACAGGTAATCATTCTGTCAATTGAATGGGGAGGGAGAGGGGAGAGGGGGGAGGAGAGGGGGGAGGAGGAGGGGGAGGAGAGGAGAGGAGAGGGGAGGAATAATCTGCTGTGTTGTTGGGAAGGAACGGCTAATGATCCAACACTTTAATTCTGAATGCGTGATAGTGGGGGTCGGTCTTGTGGAGTCATCAGCTGAGTATGAAACACATCAACAGGATGGCGGGATGGTGACACATCATGTGGAGTAATCAGCGGGATGGTTCAGCTCCTAAATCTGAAGTGTGAATGGTGGGCAAATATTAAGACCTGTTACAGCAGTGTTATGGTGTGTGACTAATGATGATTATTGCCGCTGGTGTTTTGATCTTTATATATATGGCACGAGTTCAGGTGTGTAGGTCCGGTATTTAGAAGGGTGTTTAATGGTCTATAGCTCTTGACAGGGAGGAGAGGGGTGAACCTTTCTGTGAATATGTAGGTGACAGCAAAATCGGTAGTAGTGGTGGTGAGGAGGAGGAGGAAAGGCAGGATTCACTTTAATATAGTTGGTTACGGCTATAGTGGACGCTGATGCTGTAGTTTAAAGATGTGAAGGGAAAAAAAAATTAGTGTAACCTTGTTCTTGTCTAGCGTGGTCTAGTCTTCAGGTTAAATGAATCACTAGAGGACAAGGCAGAACCCACACAGTTGATGGGACGAAGGGTAGAGATCGTAGGTGTGGATGGAATAAATAAATGAGTTGTTGGAAGTCAGGTCAGAGATATGTTCACCCAGTGTGTGTTTTGAATTAGGTTAGAGAGGTGTGTGTGTGTGTGTGTGTGTGTGTGTGTGTGTGTGTGTGTGTAGTCAGGCTGGGGTCCATTCTATCATGAAGTAATATACATACCTACAGTAACACTACAAAACTAATAAGATTCTAGGCCTTGAAACTATACCAATTACTATCCTGTATATGTAGTTTGTTTACGTTAATACACCTATCTTGGCATATTCGAAGATTTCCACATATCAACTCATAAATTTCATTAGCCAGTTTATAGTGAGAAGCTTTAGTAATACGCTGTTTACACGGGTAGTTCGGTAGTTACCTTGTTTGTCACTGGCCTCTCCCACCCAAAGCTACCCCTCCAGACATACCAACACGCTAACAATATTTAGTCTGGGCTGGGAGGTAGAGTGCCCGTCGTGTTTACCAAATTTCTTGATGTTTGTGGTTCCAGAGGACTTGACGAGGTTACACATTCAAAACATGGTATGTAGTCTATTATTTTCCACATATGAAGATATTTTTTTGAGTGTTTGCTGTGAGTTAGACTTGTAAAATGAGTATAGAGAATCCTTTCACAGACGGCTATGATGCAACGAGTGTGTGTGTGTGTGTGTGTTTACATATGATAGAATGACTGAACACGGTATTAACATTTTAAAACATGACACTATTCACACTAACCTAACCTAACCTAACCTAATTCAATCGAACCTAACCTAACCTTATTTTTTGGAAGTTTATCGATAGTTTTTGTATATTGTTTAAATGCTCTGGTGAATAAATAGTTTCAGCAGCAACAATGTATTGACGAAAACGCTCAAGAACTTTGGGATAAACACTTGAGGTCTGCCAAGTAATGGAAGTTAGGTTAGGTTTAGGTTAGGGTTTAGGTTTAGGTTAGGTTTAGGTTTAGGTTTAGGTTAGGTTTAGGTTAGGTTTAGGTTAGGTTAGGTTTAGGTTAGGTTTAGGTTAGGTTTAGGTTTAGGTTTAGGTTAGGTTAGGTTTAGGTAAGGTTAGGTTAGGTTAGGTTTAGGTTAGGTAAGGTAAGGTAAGGTAAGGTAAGGGGAGGTTCATTGATGTATTGATTGGTAACAAGCCAGGACAGGTGGTGGTCATTAATTCCAGGTAGAGGGGAGGGGATTGTAATCGGGGAGCTGTTGTATAATTGTTTGATCTATATGGCTGTTAATGATGACATACATACATACATACATACATACATACATACATACATACACACATACATACATACATACATACATACAAATGCTAGATGTAGAAGAGAGTAAATAGTGATAGTGAGAAAATAAGCGATAAATACCGTAATTAGATGATACATGCATATGCACATACATAAGTATACATAAACATACATAGTGATACATATATGAATAGGTGATACATACACACACAGGTGATACGCACATGCACATACATAGATATATATACATAGGTGATACATAGAAACGCATAAGAGTAGATGATACACACACATACATAGAGGTGATACATACATACATACATACATACATACATACATACATACATACAGGGTGGGAAAGAGAGCAATTAATTTTTGTCAGGAGTTGAAAGGGCCCGTTGAACCGAGGTAAACGTGTTTAGAGGCGAGTTAGATCATTAACGAGGTCTGTCTGTCTGTCTGTCTGTTTGTTTGTCTGTGTCTGTCTGTCTGTCTGTGTCTGTCTGTCTGTCTGTCTGTGTGTGTGGTTGATGGTGGTGGTGGAGGAAGGATGTTAGTGGTGGTGGTGATGGTGGTAGTTGATAATGGTGGTAGTGGTGGTGATGGTGGTAGTGGATTATGGTGGTGGTGGTAGTGGATGATGGTGGGAGTGGTGGTGATGATGGTGGTAGTGGATTATGGTGGTGGTGGTGGATGATGGTGGTAGTGGTGGTGATGGTGATGGTGGTAGTGGGTGGTGATGGTGGTGGTGGATGATGGTGGTGGTGATGATGGTGGTAGTGGATGATGGTGGTGGTGGATGATGCTGGTGGTGGATGATGGTGGTAGTGGTGGTGGTGGATGATAGTGGTAGTAGTGGTGGTAGTGGTGGTGATGGTGGTAGTGGATGATGGTGGTAGTGGTAGGTGTTATAATAATAGACTGCTGGTATATAATGTGTCGTGGATTAGCCGCTGTGATGTAAATGACGGGGGTAATTAATCACGGTCAGACAAAAGGATTAAAGTGTGTTAAACCTCCCACCTTAACACACCCTCTACTCCACCCCTCTTCCTCCACCTCAACACACCTCTCTTCCTCCACACTCAACACCCTCTTCCCTCCACAACACCACCCGCCCCCCACATCGATACACTCCCCTATTCTATCCCCATTTCGTGAAAGTCCCTCCCCTGTCACACGCAGACTTTAAACTGAAGGGGCTTTGGGATCTCTCAGCCCCGCCCCCTCTAGAAAACACCCTTGTCCCATCCCCTCCTATCACTTCTCCTCCACTCCCCCTTTCTTCATTTTCCCTTCCTCTTTCTCCGTTTCCCCTTTCTTTACTTCTACTCTTCCCCCATTTCTTCCCTTCCTCCATTCTTCCTCCCATTTTCTCCTCTTCACGCCATCTTTATCTACTTTTCCCTTCTCTACTTCCCCCTTCTTTACTCCCCGTACACTATCCCCCTTTCTCCCCTTCACGCTTACAGAGGCTAAGGAGAGGACCTGTCAAACACACACACACACACACCTCTGTTCCAGCCATCCTGTTCCATACAGATGTGGTATAATACCCCTGGTGCTTTCGTTTTCTCTTCCCTCCCTTCCGTCCCTCTTGCCCTTCTTTCCCTCCCTTTCCCCCTTCTCTCCCTCCCTTCCGCCTACCCCTCTCCCTCCCGCCTTCCCTCCCTTCTGCTTTTCCTATTCGTCTGTCTCTATTCCGCCTTCCTTTCCACCCTTCTACCCATCCCATTCCCCTGTCTTCGCCTTTCCGTTATGGCCGTGGTTCCATTCCGTGGCCTTGGTTACCCCCCTATGACCGTAGTTCCCCCGTGGTTCCTTCCCCGTGGCCATAGTTCTTCCCTGGTTCCTCCCCCGTGGTTCCTCCCCCGTGGCTGTATAGTTCCCTCTGGTGCCGTGGTTGGGGAGGCAGGGTATAGCTTATGAGAATCGATGGTGGAGGGGGTGGGAGGGGTGGGGGGTAGGGTCAAGCTGTGAGCCTTTGGGGAACCTGTTATTAAGTATTGAGCTTAACTCATATGCAGCACCTCCACGCACACCAGGAAGCACACACACACACACACACACACACACACTCATAAATACCCAAGCACGCACGCAAACACGCAACTAACCACGCTAATAACTATACAAGGACGCATGCAACCACGCTAATAACTATTCTCTCTCTCAGCCAGTGGAGAAGCCATTCCTAGTTGGTAGAGAGGAAGGGCTAGTAGGCAGGCAGACAAGGCTAGTAGAGGTAGGTAGGTAGAGGAAGTAGGGCTAGTAGGTAGGTAGGTAGGCAGGCAGGGAGACAGGACTGCATAGGTAGGAAAGGGAGAGAGGGAGGAATAGGCAATGTAACCATGTTGTAGTGGTGGTGGTGACGATGTCTGCGTGACCCAGCACTGGTCTAGAGTATTACTGGTACTGTATACATAAAAGAGTCGTTCGTGTACTTAATCCGGATTTGTATAGCGGATTATTAAAGTGGATTATGTAAGTTGTTATTCTGACTTCCTGTTGGTGTGTGTGTGTGTGTGTGTGTGTGTGTGTGTGTTGTTGTTGTTGTTGTTGTTGTTGTTAGTTAGTGTGGATGGTAAATCAATTAGTTGGAGGATTTTAATTGGATGGTAGAGTCGTTCTCTTTGTTGTTGTTTTTACGATGTAACTTTTTTAAGCAAAGTTGTATCATATTTTTCAGTTAGTTTGGTTGTGTTTTGGTCAAGAGTCGAATATATCATGTTATATAATTAATTCCTCCTACTTAAAGTTTTTCCCATAATTGGAAGTCTTTCAACACAACACCTAATGTTTCCTGGGGTTCTGGTGTCATGATACACAATGGGGATCTAGAGCGAAAAAAAAAGGTAAAGGTTTTCGCTCTCGTACTCAATATTCTTTAGAGAGAAACGTGTCTTCATGGTTGGCGTAGCTTATCAACCAGGCAGTCAGTCGTTGTTGAGGAAGCGTGGACCTGTTGTTATGTGTAGGTAACTACAGGGGACCAGTTTGTGCTCTCTGCTGGCTTAACTCACAAGTAATCACTGATTTATGAGACTGATAATAAATTCATTCTGTCAACAGTGACATATCTCGCCCCAGCCATAAACACTCTGGGGAAATAAATATTTACATGATGATACTGATGTTTACTTTGCCACCAGAGCCATCTGGCGGGAGATAAGGAAGCTTTTCATTCCTTTAGATCAAAATATTTACTCTGAAGTATTTATGGGTGCGGTGACGGAGTGGTTATCTTACTGGATTGGCAGTATATTGATTCTTGGTTCGAATCCCCGTGGAGGCAACGTGTGGGTGACTTCCGGTATGGGGCTGTACTAGTTGGTTTAACCGTAACTCCGAGCCCCGCCGTCTTGTTGTAATAACCCAACTGACTCGTAACTATCCACACTACAGGGGGAGACACAGTACCTATCTTCTCAACCTGTGTCTACTATACGTCAGTACAGGTCCCGCGTTGGTCATCAGGCGCCCAGTGTGTCAGGTGTAGTCTGCCTCCCCTACCTCACCCCACATTGAGCAATAATCAATTTTTCCTGTCTATTGTATGTATGCATGTACACATCACTAATATTTTTAATGATAACATGACATGTCCTTACAATCAAGGTGTTTTTTGTATATTGAAATATTAATTAGAAGTTGTGTGGCGGGTAACATTCCTCATCACTGTTTGTTATTGTATCATTTCCCGCCAAAAACTGTCACTTAGATTCACTACCAAGATTGTTGCGACGATAAAAACTAATTTATTTTCGCCTGGTTGACGCATCCATTCTCTAGGTGTGTGTGTATTTTAGACCCGTAGTTATTTTTAGTGTGGCTTGTTACCTGAGAATGTTGAGGGGGTTAAATTGGTCAATGTAAACCTCTGCCAAAGTCGCGGTAAACTTGACAATGTGTTGAATGCCAGCGAGTGTACACAGAGGGGGGTTGAAGGTGGAGCTGGCGGGGACCTCAATGTTCACAGACTCACATCCGTACAGCCTCATATCCGCACAGCCTCATATCCGCACAGCCTCATATCCGCACAGCCTCACATCCGCACAGCCTCACATCCGTACAGCCTCACATCCGTACAGCCTCACATCCGTACAGCCTCATATCCGTACAGCCTCACATCCGCACAGCCTCACATCCGTACAGCCTCACATCCGTACAGCCTCACATCCGTACAGCCTCACATCCGTACAGCCTCACATCCGTACAGCCTCACATCCGTACAGCCTCACATCACACAGCCTCACATCTTAATATTTCACCACACAACACAAGAGAGAGAAGATAAAATTTAATCCCTGGCAACGAAAATATAATAAACATTTTCTTGGGTGACGTAGAGTAGAGGGGGCGATCAGGTTAAATAAAGGTGATTACAGTAAGGTGTTTAACTATTAGATCAGGAGGGAACACGTAGAGAAATATATATATAGAGAGATTTAGGAAGGAAATAAGTAAATACTAGTTCAGAAATAAGAGTTATGGCTAAGCGTAGGAACGAGTTCAACCAAACACCATCATTAACTCGAGCTGGTTGGACAGATGTTTGAGTGATAATGTGTAAACAGGGGACCTCTTTACATGGATCCAATAAGCCTAGACTGTAGTTTCCTTTATTCTTTTAATTTCTTTAACCTAACCTAACCTTGTACAGCGGTTAACAATGTAGGCGAAAAATACCTCAATCTCCCAACCCACCCCTCCTCACTCCCCCCCTCCTCCTCCCCCTTCCTCCTCTCCCTCCCCCCCTCCCCCCTCCTCTCCCCCCTCACTCTCCCCCCATCCATAAACCCCATAGCTGCGGCTGCTAACAACAAGGAGTACTGATTATTGGAAAACCGTCTAGGGTGTTGTAGTGAAAATTCGTGGGTTCAAATTTGAAGATTATCGGATTCACGACTCACACACACACACTCTCTCTCTCTCTCTCTCTCTCTCTCTCTCGACACATTCCAAAGTCCTCTTTCTCGAGACGGTGGGAGTGGAGGATGGGGGACGGAGCAAGGAATTAGGTTGTCTTGTCTGGCCAACGTTACCACACACGTTACCTCACACGTTACCACATACTGTTACCACACATACTATCACACACATACAATCCAATAATAGTCGTACTCTTGGGTATTGGGTATGTAATAGTATGGTACATAGCGTTTAGTGGGAGTAGTAGTAGTAGTAGTAGTAGTAGTAGTAGTAGAGAAATAGTTGCATACCGCTACTCTTAACTCCCACAGACTAAGTTGAAGTACACAAAAGAAATATTAAATCCCACGAAACTATTTGACAGATGGAGCCGTGTGTGTGTGTGTGTGTGTGTGTGGAAGCGAATGTAATTTACTGAGTGTCTTCGGGCGTTATTGATTTGGGCGTGTAGGTGTCTTGTCGTGGCGTGTTTATGAGTCGTTATGAGTCAGTCAGTTAGTGGTGTAGACGAAGCTTGCTAACTGACCACTCGTCGATAATCTCAAATCCTGTCAGCAATTGACTCTCTCTCTCTCTCTCTCTCTCTCTCTCTCTCTCTCTCTCTCCTCTGTTTCCAATTAGGACCTAAAATATACGTAGATTTATATGGGGTTTAGAATACAATTTAATAGTGTGTGTGTGTGTGTGTGTGTGTGTGTGTGTGTGTGTGTGTGTGTGTGTGTGTGTGTGTGTGTGTGTGTGTGTGTGTGTGTGTGTGTGTGTGTGCGCCGGGTTATTCAAGGAAAGAACGTGACTCGTCTCAGTTACCTCGTGACCTTGGGCGGGGTGACGGACAGGGGGTTTGATAACCAACCAACCGGCAACTCATGGGAGGTGGTCGTATGGGCCGTGACGTCATGTTTACGTCACGGCCCACACTTGAGTTTTGGTTGGTCGTCTATATATATAAAGTTATACCTTGTTATTATAGTAAACTTACCTGACTCTCTCGTATGGTGGTAGTCTTAGTGAAAACATTCTTGTAGGTTTTTTTTTTAAGTATTGTTTATATATCTGACAATGGGAACTGGTTATAATGTTTTTCCGGGTGACTTTCACACTGGGTAACATTGTACACCACCACCACCACCCTGTTGATAACCAGTATGTTGAAGTTCATTGTTTTTACCTATAGGGAAGTGCTTTGTTTAACCCCCGGTAGTCGAGGCGTCTAAAACACTAAATAAAACCACACATACGTTTAGGTTTGGTTAGCGAGTCTAAATCATGACACTTAACGAGAGAGAGAGGCTGATGTGACCCTTTACACAGTTCGGTACAAAGAGTGTTACCTGTCTCACCTGATCTGTGTCACACCTGATAACGTTAGTCTAATTAACACCTTCCTCCTCCTCCTCCAGATAACTGCTCTTGAACTTTGGATAGTGTTGTATTATCTCTCTTCCTGCCGCTTGGTTCTGTCTATCTATTTGTCTGTCTGTCTGTCTGTCTGTAAACTCTTTTTTGGCTGTGTTTGGCCGTGTGTGTGTGTGTGTGTGTGTGTGTGTGTATTTTCGTTCACTTTCCTGTCTGGGTTTGTGTGTATGTGCTTGTTTGTTTTATTGTTTGTTTGTTTCTGTGTATGGACAAAGAGAGAGAGAGAGAGAGAGAGAGAGAGAGAGAGAGAGAGAGAGAGTATTATTAACTGGGGGAGAAGTAATGAAGGCAACGGTGTAACCCACAAACACACGTACAGTCACGGTAAGAAGAGTCCCTGCCAGTCCTCTCTACCATCCAGTGAACCAACCCTGGTGACTCATGAACCAGTGAACCAACCCTGGAGACTCATGAACCCGTGAATCCGTGACATAACGTATTCTTGGGTTCATAGATGGTGGTGGTGTACTGTGACATGTCTCGGATTCACTTGCTCATGAATCACACGGGTTCATGAATCACACGGGTTCATGAATCACACGGGTTGGTTCATGGATGAGAGAGAGAGGACTGACAGGAGACACCGTGACTGTACCGTATCGCTCCTCCTCTCCCCCCTCCTCCCTCCCTACCTCCCCCCTCTCCCCTCCCCACTCCCCACCCCCCTCCCCCCACCCCCCCTCCCCCCACCCTCCCTCCCCCCACCCCTCCCCCTTCAAAACAACAACAAGAGTGAGGGAACAAAAGAGTTACACCAGCAGTAGGAGGATCGTCATTATAAGACTAGATTCACATAAAGGTCAATTATGAAGCTTGATAGTGCCACTGTGATTACTTTTTATGTGCCAGAGGAAGAGAGAGAGAGAGAGAGAGAGAGCTAGCTTCCAGAGAGAGATACCTACCAGGGAGAGAGAGAGAGAGAGAGAGAGAGAGAGATAAACGAGAACTACCAGAGATAGCGAGATACGGAGGGAGAGAGAGGGACAGACAGACAGACAGACAGAGATACCTACCAGACAGACAGAGAGACAGACAGAGAAACAGATACTAACCAGACAGACAGACAGAGATACCTACCTGACAGACAGACAGAGATACCTACCAGGCAGACAGATACCAACCAACCAGACAGACAGACAGAATACCTACCAGACACAGACAGAGATACCTAACAGACAGACAGAGATACCTACCAGACAGACCCAGAGCCACATTCATTATTACTCCAGTCTTCCGGTGGGTAGAAATTACTCCCCCTCCCCGTCAAGTAGCAAACAGGATGCATTATTCAGATAGTTAACATGGCGTTAGGTTAGAATGGTCGTCAGCAGCTTGTTTTACTATACTATTGGGATCACCTGAATATATATATCCACACTAGCGTTAACTTAACCTAACCCTCCTCCCCCTGAATAGCGTTAGGTATGGTTAATGTAGCTTATTTTACCTCAACATTAACCATAAACTGGCCATAACACTATTTTTTTTTGGGGGGGGGTGGGTAGGTTTGGTTAACTCTAGGGAGGGTTAATGTTCAGGTGATCCAATTATTGTAGTATTAATGGAGTGAATTTCTGTATAAAGCAGACAGTTGTATAATCAATTTCCTCGACCACTGTAGTTTAAAGAGACAGTGATGGAGGATGCTGTGGCTGAGTGGATACAACGCTCGCTTCGTGTTCTTAAAGGTTGTTGGTTCGTTCCCAGGGCACCTCCAGGCGTGATTGTGTACGGTACCTAATTGTACAGTTGGGGGAAAGGAAGACAGTCGAGTGCAGTGCCTCCTTGTTCACTTTAAGGCTTAGTAGTAATGTATTGTACTGTATCAGTGCTCCTACTTACAATGCTCCTACTTACAATACTACTACTTACAATGCTCCTACTTACAATGCTCCTACTTACAATACTACTACTACTAATAGTTTTCAAAAGCACATTGATATTATACCAATCTTGACTATACATAGATCGAGATGATAGTAAGACAATTTTTTAATTATATTTACCTAAGATATACACTGATATGTTATAGAAGATTGTAAAGGAACGTAAGGAATAATAATAATGGCTTCCTCACGACTACTGTAATATCAGAATGACTCGGAGATTAATATTACTGCTTCACTCGTGCACTGCGGTAACGTGAGGCGTGATGATAATGTGTGTGTGTGTGTGTGTGTGTGTGTGTGTGTGTGTGTGTGTGTGTGTGTGTGTGTGTGTGTGTGGACAAAGGGAAGGACAGTAGGAGGTAGAGGGATAAACAAAAAAAATAGGAGTGGGAGGAAAGGTGAAGAAACATATTGTATTTTCTCACCAATGGGAACGACTCTAGTCCAGGGATTAAAATAAATTCATTGTACTAATACTGTTATCTGTCCATCCCTCTTATGTTGTGGGGGGGAGGGATTAAGGAGACAAGACCGCAAGAGTGAGAAGGAAATGGTAAAGAGGGGGAGAACGGGGTATAAAAAAAAGTGTATAGAGAACGAGTACAGGAAAGACATTCATTCATTCATTCATTCATTCATTCATTCATTCATTCATTCTCTCTCTCTCTCTCTCTCTCTCTCTCTCTCTCTCTCTCTCTCTCTGTGTCGGGTTACAGTGCAGTAGGTGTGGCCATAATGTTCTGTGGTACTTAATTGAGTCGTCAGGACCAATTTATTTTATTTTTGATGATTTTGTTTACTTGGAGAATATTAATCCACACGTGCATCACTCACTGTAGTTGACGAGAGGGGGCGAGATGACCTGTGTGGTGGTAGAGCTTGGGGGAGGGGGAGGGTGAGGAGGAGGAGGAGGGGGAGGGAGAAGAGGAGGAGGAGGGGGAGGGGTGAAGAGGAGGAGGGAGGGTGAGGGTGAAGAGGAGGAGGGGTAAGGGGGAGGAGGGGTGGAGGGGGAAGATGAGGAAAGGGAGGGGGAAGAGGAGGAGGGGGAGGGGTGGAAGGAGGGGAGGGTGGGGGGGGGAGGGGAGGGGTGGAGGGGGTGAGGGGGAAGAGGAGGAGGTGAGGGGTGGGAAGAGGAGGGAGGGTGAGGGGAGGAGGAGGAGGTGAAGAGGGAGGGGGGGGAGGGTGAAGAGGGAGGAGGGTGGGAGGGGTGAAGAGGAGGAGGGTGAGGGTGAGGGTGAGGGGGAAGAGAAGAGGGGTGAGGGAAGAGGGAGGAGGGTGAGGGGGAAGAGGAGGAGGGTGAGGGGAAGAGGAGGAGGGTGAGGGGAAGAGGGTGAGGGTGAAGAGGAGAGGGGTGGAGGAAGAGGAGGGTGAGGGTGAAGAGGGAGTGGAGGGTGAGGGGTGAAGAGAGGTGCAAGGGAAGAGGAGGGTGAAGGAAGAGGAGGGAGGGGGGAAGAGGAGGAGGGTGAGGTGGAAGAGGAGGAGGGTGAGGGGGGAAGAGGAGGAGGGGTGAGGGGAAGAGGAGAGGTGAGGGGGAAGAGGAGGAGGTGAGGGGAAGAGGAGGAGGGGAGGGGGAAGAGGAGGAGGGTGAGGGGAAGAGAGGAGGTGAAGAGGAGGAGGGTGAGGGGGAGGAGGAGGAGGGTGAAGAGGAGGGGGAGGGTGAGGGTGAGAAGGCATACAACAGTAATTGGTGTTTTAAAGGTATTTGCAAGTAAATTTTGTCCCCATGACTTTCTTTCCAGGATTTTTATATAAGCTATCTGACTTGACTGACTGACTGACTGAATATCTTCCTGACTGACTGAATATCATCTTCCTGACTTGACTGACTTGACTGACTCTTAAGCTACGACTCGTGATAAATTTTCTAAGTTGTGTCCATAATTTATCCTCTTAAGTGGGGCCGCGAGAATGTATCAAACTTACCCGTCTTAAAAGTTTACGAGGCGAGGATAGATTCTTAAACTTCCTTACGCCTTTAAATTTTCGCCTCTGAATTGTAATGTGAGAGATCCTCCAACTGACTGACTGGAGCTGTGACGGAGAGAAGGTGGAGGTGGTGGTGAAGGAGGAAGAGGAGATGGTGGAGGAGAAGGAAAGGGAAGAGTTGGTGGAGGTGTAGTCCTAACCTAACCTAACCTAACCAGACCTAACCTAACCAGACCTAACCTAACCAGACCTAACCTAACCTAAGCTAACCTAAACAGAGAGTCAGTAAAATACATCCAAATACATAACAACAAAAGCTCCCCTCCCCCCCAAAAAAAAAACAAAAAAACAAAAAAACAAAACATTCTTAAGTTTCTCTGAGAATCGAGGCCAACAGGTTCATGTTACACGTACTTGACTGAGCAATTTTTCAATCATGTCGGTCTGGACTCAATGAAAGGCTTTAAACTACTATTACTGCCTTCTCCCCCTCCCCCTTCCCTCACCTCTTCCCCATCCCCCCCTCCTCCCTTCTCTCCTCTTTGACTCCCCTTCCTTCCTGACGACACGACGAGATAAATTGGTGGTGGTGGTGGTGGCATGGCGGAGGGGCTCTGGTGGGCAGTGTGGGTGATATAATAACTAGGGGTGTGGGTGATATAATAACTAGGTGGGCAGTGTGTGGGTGGCTAGGGGGTGGGAGGGGTGGTGGTGGTGTTGTTGTGGGTGTTGGTGGTGTGTGTTTATGACAAGGTAAGCAATGAAGTGTGTTTTGTAAGTACGATGATTGGTCACATAGGGGGTGGTGTGTGTGTGTGTGTGTGATGCTCGTTGATGTACGATTATTGTGTTGTACGACGGTATATAATTCTAAAAGTATTAGTACGATAATTCACAAACACTCTTTTTGTATACGATCTTTACTTGGAAATATTGTATCATCCTTGTGTAATAATCCCTACGAGTACGTCAATTTTACCCTCTTAAGTACGATAATTATTTCCTGGGAGTAACGACACAAGTATTATGTTTGGTAGCGTACGGTAATCATGACAAGCAGGCATTTTTTTCCATTTAATGCATGACAGTTTATCCTATCCCCAGGCCCCCAGATAACGGTAATGGATCTGTTTGTGAGCAGTAATTACGCATAACGAGAAAATTACAGTGGTCTTGTAATGGTCATGTGTAATAATAAGGGTAATAACAGCGGCTATGCTTATGTGATGGGCACCATTTTCAGCGAGAAGGTCCTGTGTATTAGGGAGTTGTTTAGACGCCATGATTCTAGAGTTTAGCGTAATCTTACTTTCCCGGAATCCAGTTGTACCTAATTGTGCTCTAAACATGACCTAACTTAACTTAGTCTACCACCAGTCCAACCTAACTTTTCCTTAACCTACTTTACCCCCTAACCTAACGTATCCATAGACCTAACTTACCCCTAACGTAACCTTCCCCTAGCTTACCTTACCCCTAATCTATCCTTAACCTGCCTTACCTCTAACCTAACCTACCTTACCCATAATTTAACCTTACCTACCCTTAACCTGCCTTACCCCTAATCTAACCTTACCTACCCTTAACCTGCCTTACCCCTAACCTAACCTACCCTTAAACCTACCTTACTCCTAACCTAACCTACACTTAAACCTACCTTACCCTTAACCTACCCTTAAACCTACCTTACCCCCAACCTACACTTAAACCTACCTTACCCCCAACCTACCCTTAAACCTACCTACACCTAACCTTCCCTTATTTACCACAAAGTTACAGTTTTAGCCAGAAGCTTCGGGTACAAGCTGTCGTCGGAGTGTACACTATATAGCTGTACAGTGCGTGTTCGTGTGGACCATTAATCCGCACCAACAAATTCGGTGTTTGCGTGTCGAAAGGTAAACAGAGAGACGAAGAATTCTACCTCTATCTCACCTGTGTTAATTAGTATTGGACTTTGAGAGAGAGAGAGAGAGAGAGAGAGAGGAGGCGGCTTAAATTCGTCAAGATTCTTATGGTAAAAAATTTCTAACGTAACCTAACCTACTGTAACCTAACCTACTGTAACCTAACCTACTGTAACCTAACCTACTGTAACCAAACCTACTGTAATCTAACCTACTGTAACCTAACCTACTGTAACCTAACCTACTGTGACCTAACCTACTGTAATCTAACCTACTGTAATCTAACCTACTGTAATCTAACCTACTGTAACCTAACCTACTATAACCTAACCTAACCTAACCTGTTGATTTAAAAGGTAAAGAAAAAGAAGAAACTAATTAAAATAACATGAAGTCATAATTACACCTAGAGATGATTATTGTTACCTTAATTAGATATACTGTAAGATAATTATAGTGTTTGATAATTTGGTTGTTATTTTTAAACGTTAATTAGTTGGGCTAGTTTAAATAAATACTTTTTTTATAGTTTTTTTAATGTTTTAGTTAATTAATTATTTTTAGACGTTTAGTTATCGTACTCAAGGATTGGTTTATCGTACTCAGTTAGTGTCGTACTCAAGGGGTCGTCAATGTACTCAAGATACCAACACCGTACTCAACACACCAACAATATACTCAAGATACCAAAACACGTACTCTAGATGCCAAAACACGTACTCAAGATACCAACAGCGTACTCAAAATACCAACAATGTTAATCTACGGTGTGGCGCCAAGGGAGTGCAACCACCGCTTACGTGAGACTCGACCCAAACTGCAATGGGATCAATGTTGCTGTGTTGCGTGGCCCCCTCCTCCACCACCACCACCACCACCTTGTGTTGTGGCGGGTCTCTTGTTGACTGAGACCGATTTCCCTCGGGTATAGGACCAGTTAAACCCAATCTAGTATGTGTGGATATAATTGCTTGTCTTGCCCCCTCCTCATCCCCTCCCCCCCCCTCCCCTGCCCCCTTCTCTACCCTCCTCACCCCCCCCCCCCTCTAGTTACCTCATGACCCACCGCCACACTGTAATAGTGAAGATAATAGACCCTCAGTAGTGTCCCTGTAGGTGATGGGCTGTAGAGTACTGTACTTGTATTTCACTTCAGTAACTTGTAGTCTACTTCCAGCTGGTTGCCTTGTGTGGTTGTTCAGGCATTGGTATGGATTAGTACACACCTGACCTGCCCTAACCTTTTGCTGTGTGTGTGTGTGTGTGTGTGTGTGTGTCGTGGTATTTGCTGTTGGTGGTAGGGAAGCCATACAAGCTGTGGTGGTGGAGGTACAGTCACACTTAAACACTTAACAATAGCAGGAGAGAGAGAGAGAGAGAGAGAGTCTGACCGTCTGTCTGGCCGGATGCTTCAACCTCTCTATCTCTCTCCCACCTTGATATAATAACATGTACCTATTGTCTGTATCTTTATCTGTACCTGTACTTGTCCCTGAAACTTTTAAGTGAGGATAAAATGTTGAACCACTCTGGCTACATCAATAACACCTCCGTACACCCAGGGGAGAGGTGAGGGGAAGGCAAGGTGTATGCAGGTGGTGAAGCATCAGATATAGGTTCTTCCCCCTCCCTTCCCCTCCTCTCCCCCTTCCTCTCCTCTCTCCTTTCCCCTCCTCTCTCCTTTTCCCTCCTCTCTCCTTTCCCCTCCTCTCCTCTCTCCTTTCCCCTCCTCTCCTCTCTCCTTTCCCCTCCTCTCTTCCCTTATCGAACTCTACCTCTCACCTCTGCCATCTTCCTGCCCACTAACCTGCCTCTCACCCCCACCCTACCTCTCACCCCCACCCTGCCTCTCACCCCCCACCTGCACTCTCCCACCCTGTCTCACCTCCTCCACCCCTCTTTACCCCTCTCTCCCCACCTGCCTCCTTTCCACCCTGCCTCTGTCACCCCCTCTCATCACCTGCCTCTCATCACCTGCCTCTCCTCACCCCCACTCATCTCACCTCCCACCTGCCCCACACCCTGCCTCTCACCCCACCTGCCCCACCTCCTCCCACCTGCCTCTCTTCCACCTGCCTCTCTCACCTACCTCTCTCCCCCTCACCCCCACCTCTCCCCCACCTGCCTCTCACCCCCCACCTGCTCTCCACCCTACCTCCTCACCCCCCACCTACCTCTCACACCTACCTCCACCCCCACCTGCCTCCCCACCCACCACCCCTCACCCACCCCCACCCCCTCACCCCCCCCACCTCCTCCACCCCCCCCACCTACCTCTCCCCCCCACCCCTCCCCACCCCCCACCTACCTCACCCCCCCACCCCTCTCACCCCCCACCCTACCTCTCTCCACCCCCCCCACCTACCTCCACCCCCCACCTACCTCTCACCCCCACCCACCTCCCCCCCCCCACCTACATCTTTCTTCTCTCCCTCTCTTCACACCCATCTTCTTTCCCTCTCCCTCTTCCCTTTCCTATTTCTCCTCTTCCCTCCCTTCCCTCTCCCCCCTCCCCTCCCTCTCCTCCCTCTCCTCCCTCCCTCCTCTCCCTACTCCTCCCCCTACTCCTCCTCACCTCTCCCTCCTCCTCTCCTCTCCTCCTCACCTCTCCTCCTCACCCCTCCTCCTCCCCTCCTCCCTCTCCCCTACTCCTCCTCTCCTCCTCCTCACCTCTCCTCCTCCCCTCTCACCTCTCCCTCCTCCTCACCTCTCCTCCTCCTCCTCCTCCCTACTACCCCTTGGGCAGGTTACGTGACAGTGTTATCATCTGATATTTTTAGTCCAAGTTTCAACGTCACGTCTGTCCTCACCCTCACCTTCCTCCTGCACTCCTTCCACCTCCCTCCCTCACCCTCCTGCCTCCCTCCCCCCCCCACCGACACATCAATCCCCCCCTACGCACCTATACATCAGTGTTCACCATAAGAATTCTACCAGTTTTTATATGCTTATTCTACACTTCTGAGAAATCCTGACATCTCCTCCTCTACCCCTCCTACCCCTTCTACCCCTCCTCCCCCTTCCCCTTCCCCCCTCCTCCTCCAGGTGTGGCATAGGACGTTACAGCCCCAATCAGAGGTCCTACACTACCGTTAAAAGCATCAATCCTAACCAAATCCGTCACCTAGTTTACCCTAACCTTGGTTCTTAATTAATACCTGCTTGCCCTTCTATAGGTGTGCCGATGCTCTACATCCTGGTGTGGTGGAGGACGCTACTGCCGTGGACGGACATCACGGTGCCGCTGCTGCCGTGGACGCACCTGGTGTCCACGGTGAGTCCCTGGGTCGGCTCCACCATCTACCACCTCTTCATGAACCACCGCGCCGGGGAGTCCTGTTACAAGTCGCTCCTACACCTAGATATGTTCGGCATATGGATCACTCAGAGCTTTGGTGAGTCTCTTAAACACACACACACACACACACACACACTCTTTCACTCTTGTATTTGTGTAATTTAACATTCATTCTTTCATGTCATTTATCTATATGTGTCATGTATCACTCATCCACGTGTCATTACTGTCATCCACGTGTCATTACTCTCATCCACGTGTCATGTATCACTCATCCAGGCGTTCACCATGTGTCACTAGGGCAGAGCAGATAATCTCTTCCGGCTGAGGTACACGACACGAGTAACTGAGAGGTATTAGGTACTTAATGTGTGAACCCTTGCGAGGTGTGTGAAGCCTCCTGACCTGGTGAGGGAGGGAGGAGGGTGAGGAGGTGAGAGAGAGAGTGTTAGGTGAGGGTGAAGGAGGAGGAGAGGAAACAGGGGATTGAAAAGGTGAGGAGGTTGGTTTCGAGACAGCAAGTGGAGAATTGAGGAGGGTGGAGATTAGAGAAAGAATAAGGGAGAGATGATTTGAGAGAGACGAAGGAGGGTTGGAAGAATGAGGGAGAGTTAGAGAATGAGGAGTTAGAGAGAATGAGGGAGAGATGGACTGAGAGACGAAGGGAGGGTTGGAGAGAATGGGGAAGAGTTAGAGAGAATGAGGGAAAGTAAGAGTGAGAGAGAGTTAGAGAGAATGAGAGGAAGTAAGAGACAGTGAGAGAAAGTAACTGAGAGAGATGAAGAAAAACAGTAATACCACCATCAGGACATAAAGAGACCTCTAAACATTCTCATTATACCACTAAGTAAACACAGCGACAATGATAGACACAAATGGTAGCCTAATATATGAACTAATAAACACAGAAGCCATTGACACTAACTTGGAACTACTGTGCTGTGAGAATAACATAACGCTGTCCTCATTCTGAATTTCGTAATGTGGTCCTGAATCTAGTGTTGACACTTCGCACTAAAACAATAATTACGTTGATATGAATTTTTTAGGAGCTTTTGATTTTGTTTTTTTGTTGATATCTCGTTTTGTTATTTTTAGTTGCATAAGTAATGGTGAATCGATTTTTTTTATGTTCTTATCGCGTCAGCCAGCCAGTCAGAACGAGGTGGTGTGTCTGTGTGTTACGCTGACTCCTATAATAAATCCGGATCTTAAGTCGGTTGACGTCACTTGGGATTATGAAAACCCCACCACATGGGACGAATATTTATTTTATTGTTAACGAAAATTATAACTCCCGTCCTGATATTATCTGTGAAGTGGCGGCGTCCCCGTAGTGAAGATGTTTGGTGTTAGTGGAGACAGTTTACCAAGAGGCTCGCTCGCTCCCACCAGTCGTTAGAAGATATTGTCACCTTGTGGGAATAGGTCACTTGTGTTTTATACTTAAATTAGATGACTAGAAATGACCCAGTGACCTGATGGATGTTTCTCACGGTAAGTCAGTGTCATGATTTCTCTTTTATTCTCTCACTCTTGTTCTCTTCTTCTCTTTCCGTGACCTATCGGTGTGAGTTGACTTTTAACGTACTAGAAAAGGTTATTTCCCCCGGGCCTCCTGCTGAGACAGAGGAGAATCTTCAAGCAGGCCATCGGCACACGCCTTCCTCCTCCCCCACTCCCCTCCCCCCTCCCCAGCAGTGTCTTGTGACTGTGAACTTATCGAGTTCTAGGTCATCATCGATCGACCCGAGTTAGTGGGGTGGGAGTGTTGAGTGCTTGTGTTGATGGTGTTAATTCTAAATATATAGTGACAGGTATATTGGTACAAGGGACAGGTACAGGTGTTGATACAAAGAGAGGTACCCCACTTACTCACCCATCCACTCATCCATCCACCCATCCATCCACCCATTCACCGACTCTCTCATCCATCCCTCCTTCCAGCTAACAAGAGTACTCACCCATTCTCTCTTGTCCTCCCTACTACAGGAGCGCTGACGACGGTATACGCCTCTGTGTCGTGTCTCACCAGTGCTTGGGTGTGGAGGGTCCTGGCTGTCTACTGCTTCGTCTCCCTGGGTATCTCTGCAAAATGCCCCCCCCATGCCTCACCTCTCCTCTGCCCCCCACCTCTCCACTCCCCCCCCTCTCACTCTCCCCCTCACCTCTCCTTTCCCCCCTCACCTCTCACTCTCCCCCTCCTCTCCTCTCCCCCCTCACCTCTCCTCTTCCTCCCCTCCTCTCCTCTCCCCTCCCCTCTCACTCTCCCCTTAACCCTATCCCTTTCCCCTCTCCCCCTTGCCTCTCACTCTCCCTCACCTCTCCCTCTCCCCTTAACCCTGTCATTTTGCTCTCCCCTTACCTCTCACCTCCTCCCCCACCTCTCACTCCCCTCTCTCTCACATGCTGTTAAATATATGCGAATACAGTATACCTTTTTTTGTATATAGTTGGAGTATGCTGTGAGATGTCACCGATATATTACAGAGATTTTGGCCTGTTTAACGCCGTTACGATGATATAACCTTAGTGCGAGGATATAACCCCTTGAGTGTGATATGGTTAACCCCTTCAGGTACGATGATTTTAACGCCAGGTACGATGATATAACCCCTTAGGTGATGGTTTAACTTATGCCAGGTACAGTGGTTAACCTTAGTACGATGATTTAACCTTAGTGCGATGATTTAACCTTTGAGTACGATGATTTAACCCTTTGGGTACGATGAATTTTCTTGTATAGGTACGATGATTTAACTTACATGAGTACGATGATTTAACCCCTTGAGTACGATGATTTAACCCCTTGAGTACGATGATTTAACCCCTTGAGTATGATGATTTAACCCCTTGAGTACGATGATTTAACCCCTTGAGTATGATGACATCGTACTCAAGGGGTTAATATAGGGCAGACTACACTATATTTACGGGTCCGTACCATAAAAGAGCGCCAGGGCAGGCAGAAGACTGGCGATCGTTCGTCTGGTATATAGCTTGTCTCTCAGGATGAGGTGAAGAGAGGAGAACGCCTGTCTGTCGATACTGAGTACCCGTGCTGGCGCTGTTTTGTGGTATTGACCTTGAACACACGTACACACACACACACACACACACACACACACACACACACACACACACACACATTCACACACATTCACACATTTTAAAACACTAACCAAACTCCTTAACTAAAACCATGTACAACGCATGGCTCTCTATTCCAGGTAATATAATCTAATAAATAAAATAACAATTAATATCTTCTACCTGTCTTCTCTAGCATCATACTGTAATAATAATCCCCCAAAAAATTCTAATATATAATAAATATTTTTCATGTGATATTTTTTCCCCTCGAGACAAAATGCTATTTACTCAAGATTTTTTTCCTTGTGTATTTTTTTCCTGTTCTTTTTTTTTGATTAATTCTATATTTTTCTTTTCCATTTTTTTTACGCCAACAGAAATGCCATAAAAGTGATAAATCCGTAACTGTCATAATAATCCCCCTTCCCACCCCTCTCCTCTCTCCCCTCCTCCACCCTCCCCCCCAAAAGAAATAAACTAATCCCCCTGGAAAAAAAAACGAAAAGAATAAACCTCCACTTTCTCGACCCTCCTGCGAAAAAATAAATAAATCCCTCCCCAAAGTCGTTTTTCTCAACCATTCATTGATTTTACCATTTTTTTCCTCGCTTAACTGGTGACGTTGGGAAGATTCTCTCTCTCTCTCTCTCTCTCTCTCTCTCTCTCTCTCTCTCTCTCTCTCTCTCTCTCTCTCTCTCTCTCTCTCTCTCCCATATAACGGACTGCCCTGTCCATCAGTCCGTTATATGGAGGTTTTTTTTACTATAGTAGTTGTGTGTTCTCTCTGTCGTCGTGTCGCCCCGTTTGGAGAGAAAGATGACCTAAGGTGTGTGTGTGTGTGTGTGTGTGTGAGACAGGTGTGGCAGGAGTGTTAATTAAATAGGGTGCGAGAGTATTTTTTTCTGGGGGTCAGTTTAAGGGAATGATATTATCGGTATTTTTCTCTTCCTTCCCTCCCTCCCTTCCTTCCCATCCTCCTTCCCACCCTCCTTCCCTTCCTCCCTTCCTTCCCATCCTCCTTCCCATCCTTCCCTTCCTCCCTTCCTTCCCACCCTCCTTCCCTTCCTCCCTTCCTCCCTTCCTTCCCTTCCTTCCTTCCTTCTAGACAAAGATGGCGGACACTGGTGCATATGACTCTACCTTAATTAAGATGACTCACCGTGGCCAGGTGTGTCCTAGGAGGGAAATCTTTAACTCAACCTAAGGTATAAGAATTAATGCAAGGGAAGTAAATTGTGTTTGTTCTGTAAAATAAACTATTAGAAAAATGCCAAAAATATTTATTAATAAATGCTACGTTACTTTACTTGTTTTGATAATAATAATAATAATAATAATAATAATAATTATAATAATAATAATAATAATAATAATAATAATAATAATAATAATAATAATAATAATAATACCGTAGTAGCCAATACCTATGCTGCAGTGAGTAATTTATGACCATTTAGCATAAGGGAGTGTTTGGAGAGGGGTCAGAAATAGTGCAATCGATAGCACCGCGCCTTGAAGAACGCCAACAACACCACCGCCCTGCCGCCGCTTCCCTCCACCACCTCCCTGTCCCTTCCTCCCTCCTCCTCTTCCTCCTCCTCCTCCCTGTCGCTTCCCTCCTCCTCCCTGTCACTTCCTTCCTCCTCCTCCCTGTCACTTCCTCCTCCTCCCTGTCACTTCCTTCCTCCTCCTCCTTCCTTCCTCCTCCTCCTCCTCCTTGTCTCTTCCTCCTCTTCCTCTCCTCCCTGTCCTTCCCTCCTCCTCCACCCCCTATCCTTCCCTCCTCCTCCCTCTCACTTCCCTCCTCCTCCCTGTCACTTCCTCCCTCCTCCTCCTCCTCCTGTCTTCCTCCTCCTCCTCCTCCCTGTCTTCCTTCCTCCTCCTCCCTTCCTTCCTCCTCTTCTTCCTCCTCCTCCTCCCAGTCCTTCCCTCCTCTTCCTCCTCCCCTTCCCTCCTCTCCTCCTCCTCCCTGTCCTTCCTCCTCTTTCCTCCTCCTCCTCCCTATCGCTTCCCTCCTCCTCCGCCCTGTCACTACTCCCCCCCCCTCCTACAGACTTACTGACGTCAACTCCACCGATTTATGATGATGTGGGCGTGTTTGTGTGGGGGCCACGCACGTGCAGCCGTCTGTGGCCTTGCACGCAACACATGTAAATTCACGTGCGTCACCAATACAGACATACCTATTTGCCATTCCAGATGTACTTGACGATACTTACACACACACACACACACACACACATACTGTACACATTCTCTCTCTCTCTCGCTCCCTCTCTCTCGCTCCCTCTCCCTTTCCTTCTGTCGTGTTCTAACAGAGGTACACGACTCCTCCTGTGATTGGTCCATTCGTGACTCAAATCTAAACAGTCCAGTGTTGTCATTGGCCCAGCCTAGGCGACGCTACACGCTAGTCTTGGTAAAATGAATCCAGTTTTCACGTAGTCAAGGAGACGGAGGCAGTGTATCGCAAGCGTGGCCAATGATGATGGTTGATGATGGTTGATGATGATGACGATGGTGAGGATGGTTGATGATGATAATGATGGTTGATGATGATAATGATGGTTGATGATGATAATGATGGTTGATGATGATGATGGTTGATGATGACGATGGTTGATGATGACGATGGTTGATGATGATAATGATGGTTGATGATGATGGTTGATGATGATGATGACGACGGTTGATGATGATGATGACGATGGTTGATGATGGTGGTTGATGATGATGACGACGGTTGATGATGATGATGATGACGACGGTTGATGATGATGACGACGATGGTTGATGATGATGGTTGATGATGATGATGATTGATGATGATGATAATAATGATGATTACGTTAAGAGACTCACTAATACATAATCATAACGTATGTATAATTTGGTGAATGATTAAGTATTTACACTAGAATTCGTGTGTATATTCATTTAATTATTTTCTTAATCTTTTTCTGAATCCTATAAATAAAAAGTTTGAGAAAATGAGAATTTGGAAGTTTCAACGTAAATTAAATATAAAAGTATGTGTTTATATTTTGTCTTCAATACATAATACACAGGAGATAAAAATATACAGAAATTTGGTAGTTTATGTATACTGAAATTTGCATTTTGAAAGCGTTTTTTAAGCCAGCGTTACTTATATAAATTTTGGCAATAAGAATACAAACAATTTATATAGCCACACACACACACATATATATATATAATATATATATATATATATATATATATATATATATATATATATATATATATATATATATATATATATATATATATATATATATATATATATATATATATATAAATTATTACGGTCATATAAATTGGAACTATTTACCCAGAAAGTTTAAATAATTTCTTACAATAATACTGTACTTTGAATTATTTACCCAGAAAGTCGTGCATATAAACTTTTATTGTCCCGGAATTTAGATATACTGTATATTTTTTACAGTAACAGTAAATTTGATTATTTATCCAGACGAAAGTGACCCGATTGACAGTGACCCGATGGAAAGTGACCCGATTGACAGTGACCCGATGGAAAGTGACCCGATTGACAGTGACCCGATTGACAGTGGGATGGTGATGATGGTTATGGTGATGTGGGATGGTGATGATGGTTATGGTGATGATGGTAGTGATGGTGATTGATGATGATGGTGATGATGAGCGAATGTAACAAGGAAAGTAAGAAAGTACTTTATAAGGAAAGTTTTATGTATGTAGGTGTAAGGAAAGTAGCATGGTAGAAAGTAGAAAGCAAGGAGCATAATGATAAACGAAGGAAGGAAAAAAGGAGCATGATGGTAAACAGAGGGATAGAAGGAAGGAAAGAAGAAGCATGATAAACATAGTATTATCCTTTATTACTAAAAATTAAGTTTTGTGTAGAGTTTTAAATACCCCCTCCTGGTAATTAGCTGACCCCCCCCCTCGCCTTCCCACACACTCCCCTCACTTAAAACTCACACTACCACTCCCTCCCTCCCTCCCATTCTTCCTCTCTCCCTCCCCCCTTCCCTTCCCTTTCTTGACACTCACACGTACTTCCTCCCCTCCTCCTCCACACCATGTACCACATCCCCCTCCCTCCCTCACACACCATGTACCCACCCCCCTCCTCCCTCACCACCACACCTCCTCCCTCCCTCCACTTTCCCTCCCTCCTCTCTCTCCCTCACCTCCTCCATCCCTCCTCCTCCTCCTCTCCCTCCCCCTCTCTCTCCTTCCCCTCTCTCTCCTTCCCCCCTCTCTCTCCTTCCCCCTCTCTCTCTCTCTCTCCTTCCCCTCTCTCTCTCCTTCCCCTCTCTCCCTCCTCCCCTCCCTCCCCTCACCCTCCTCTCTCCAGGTGCATGAATCAAGCACTCAGTACAGTGAGCTGTGTGTGTCACCAAGCCTAGGACAACCCCTCTCCCTCCCCTCCCCCTCCCCTTCGACCATTATAAGCATAGACACCGCCTCCTCCTCCCCAGGTAACATGGCTAATTATCTACCTGTTGTCCAATACCATGCCGTGTTATAGTACCATTCTACCTGTGTTTATATATGTGGGTATAAGCTTTCTGTCTGCCTATAATTTTATATATAGGTACATTTTAAGCTTTCTGTCTACCTATACGTGTATATTGGAGTATATATCTATATTTCATAACTCCGGCTACTCCACTAACTGGTTCACACTCCAGTTACGTGTTTATATTAGGTTTAAACTCTTAAGGAACCCAAATCTTTACCTTAATCCTGTCTCTTACCTGTGTGTTTTATTATGTGATTGTGTATCTATTGTATTTTGTGAGTGTTGTATACTGTAGCAGAATTGTTGTGTTGTTGCTGTGGTGTTTGTAGTGTTTAGGGAGACTTTTTTGTTTTTTTTTAGTGCAATACGTGTTAGTTTTTGTATCTTGTTTGTGTTGGGGAGGTATTATGTGTGTGTGTGTGTGTGGGGGGGGTGTTTGAGTGAGAGGGAGGGATATATGGGTGGGTTTGTGTATGTGTGATAATGAGGTCTTTGTATATGCGTATATGTATGTATGGGAGAAGTATGTACACATCATAAAGCCAAGTAGTGAGGTAGGGATATATACCTGAGATAAGATAACACCCAGGCAGAGTCGAGCCACCAGGGATGGGCAAAAGGAAGACTCAACACAGATATAACAGAAAACCTTTATCTAACAGCATTAATTTAACACACACTGATAGATACATGTATATGACTGTGTATAAATGATCGTAGGTGTTAACAGGGTCACATTGTTTACATATTTTTAGCTGTGTGTATGATGTAGATGGTTGGTGGGTTGGTGGGTGGGTGGGTTGGTGGGTGGGAGGGTTGGTGGGTGGGTGGTGCCAACTATAGTACTGCTGGCAATGTCTACTTGTTCATCAGCGTGTTATGAGGTTCTTATGCCTTGTCTGGGTGAGGTTATGGGTAGAGGGTGAGGGAGGGAGGGGGTTATGATAGGGAAGGAGACAAGGAAGGGTTGACGGAGTGGGTGAGAGACAGAAGGAGACAAGGAAGGGTTGACGGAGTGGGTGAGAGACAGAAGGAGACAAGGAAGGGTTGACGGAGTGGGTGAGAGACAGAAGGAGACAAGGAAGGGTTGACGGAGTGGGTGAGAGACAGAAGGAGACAAGGAAGGGTTGACGGAGTGGGTGAGAGACAGAAGGGAGACAAGGAAGGGGGTTGACAGGTGGGTGAGAGACAGAAGGAACAAGGAAGGGTTGACGGAGTGGGTGAGAGACAGAAGGAGAAAGGAAGAGGAGGTTTGAAGGAGTACCTGGTGGAGTATGATAAATATAAGGAGACAGAGAATAGCGATAGAAAGAGTGTTAGTGGATAAAGAGACAGATTGTGGTGTTACAGAGAGCTTGTGTGGTGTTGGGGGGGGTGAACAGTGTGGTGTTAACAGTGTGGTGTTAGGTAGTGAACAGTGTGGTGTTAGGGTGGTGGCAGTGAACAGTGTGGTGTTAGGGTGGTGGTAGTGAACAGTGTGGTGTTTAGGGGTGGTAGTGAACATGGTGGTGGTGACTGTGGTGTTAGGGTGGTGTGGTGGTGTTAGGTGGTGGTAGTGTGTGTGTTAGGTGGTGGTAGTGAACAGTGTGGTGTTGTGGTAGTGAACAGTGTGGTGTTAGGGTGGTGGTGGTGAACAGTGTGTGGTGTTAGGGGTGGTGGTAGTGACTGTGGTGTTAGGGTGGTGGTTAACAGTGTGGTGTTGGGGTGGTAGTGAACGTGGTGTTAGGGAGGTGGTAGTGAATGTGGTGTTAGGGGTGGTGGTGCAGTGAACAGTGTGGTGTTAGGGGTGGTAGTGTAGTGTGGTGTTAGGGTGGTGGTAGTGAACAGTGTGGTGTTAGGGGTGGTAGTGAACAGTGTGGTGTTAGGTGGTGGTAGTGAACAGTGTGGTGTTAGGGTGGTGGTAGTGAACAGTGTGGTGTTGGGTTGGTGGTGAACAGTGTGGTGTTAGGGGTGGTGGTAGTGAATGTGTGTGTGTTAGGGTGGTGGTAGTGAACAGTGTGGTGTTGGGGTGGTGGTAGTGAACTGTGTGGTGTTAGGGGTGGTAGTGAACAGTGTGGTGTTGGGGTGGTGGTAGTGAACTGTGTGGTGTTGGGGGTGGTGTGAACAGTGTGGTGTTGGGTGGTGGTAGTGAACAGTGTGGTGTTGGTGGTGGTAGTGAACAGTGTGGTGTTAGGGTGGTGGTAGTGAACAGTGTGGTGTTAGGGTGGTGGTAGTGACTGTGGTGGTGGTTAGTTGGTGGTAGTGAACTGTGTGGTGTTAGGGGTGGTGAACAGTGTAGTTGGTGGTAGTGAACAGTGTGGTGTTGGGGTGGTGGTAGTGTGTGGTGTTGGGGTGGTGGTAGTGAACAGTGTGGTGTTAGGGGTGGTGGTAGTGAACTGTGTGGTGTTGTGGTGGTAGTGAACAGTGTGGTGTTAGGGTGGTAGTGAACAGTGTGGTGTTAGGGTGGTGGTAGTGAACAGTGTGGTGTTAGGGTGGTGGTAGTGAACAGTGTGGTGTTAGGGTGGTGGTAGTTGAACTGTGTGGTGTTAGGGTGGTGGTAGTGAACAGTGTGGTGTTAGGGTGGTGGTAGTGAACTGTGTGGTGTTAGGGTGGTGGTAGTGAACTGTGTGGTGTTAGGGTGGTGGTAGTGAACAGTGTGGTGTTAGGGTGGTGGTAGTGAACAGTGTGGTGGTAGTGAACAGTGTGGTGTTGCAGGCACTCTCGGCGCGCTGTGCCATGGCTAGGCGACTGTGCTTCTCCTTGGCGGTGGTCATGCAACTATTTGTCCTCTACCTCAGGTCGACGCCTCTAGGGGGCGGAGACCCTCAAGCTGTCATTCACTATGTCATGCAGGCAAGTCACCGCACACCTCACCCCCCTTCCCCCTCTGCATGGCTCCTGCATGACGCTTCTGCTTGGTACTGTGCATGGTGGTGCTTTCTGTCAGTCTGTCTGTAGACTTGTTGGCGTTACTCTGTGCCTTAAGTACTGTACTCGCGAGACCAGCGTTCACATCCCCCCTGTTGAACCATCGTCTTATTACGAGGTTAAGATACGGATTAGTGCGGTTTTACCCAGAATACTGCAAGACACGCGTTCGTGCCCCTGTCATCAGTCAGCGTCTTATTTACCCGGATAATATACTTTTCAAAGTCGCGACGGCCGCTTAGTATAATACAGCCAGTCTTGTCACTCTGAGACCGCCTACACCAGGATGTCCGCGTCATCCAAGTATTTAAGGTCCGTGGGTCTCTCGTTGTCGCGTGCCCTGGGTACTCAAGGCTGACAAGGGAACAGGGACGTGTAGTCAGCGAGAGCAAGACCCAAAACTATCATCAGCCGTTGTTTTCAGGGGTCAGTACTGGCTTAAGACAACGCGATAATATGAACACCCATCATTGTTGGTAGCCCTGTGTCCCCTCCACCCATCACTATCACTACTCCCTCCTCTCCTCCGCCCATCACTATCACTACTCCCTCCTCTCCTCCACCCATCACTATCACTACTCCATCCTCTCCTCCACCCATCACTATCACTACTCCCTCTCCCCCACCCATCACTATCACCACTCCCACTTCTCACCAACCCTTCACTATCACCACTCCCTCTTCTCACCAACCCTTCACTATCACCACTTCCTTCTCACCCCAAACCACAAGGGCGATGAGAACTCCCACTTCCTCCCCTGTCACTCCCTCCCCACCTCTAGCCAGAGGGAGTGATAAGGAACCGACTCTTCCTTCGTCCCTCACCACCACCATCAGCCACAGGGGATGGTGAGAGTGAGTCAGGTTTTTCCCACCTTATCTCTCTCCTCTCTCTCTCTCTCTCTCTCTCTCTCTCTCTCTCTCTCTCTCTCTCTCTCTCTCTCTCTCTCTCTCTCTGTCTTGTCCAGAAACGATAAGAATTAACTTCTCCCCTCTTTTTTTTTACCCTACATTCATTCCCTTCCCTCCCTTCTACTAACCACAGAGGTACAGAGACAGATTATCTTCCTCCCCTCATCATCCTCATCCTCCTCCTCCGCCTCCTCATTCTCATCATCTTCATCCTCTTCATCCTCCTCCTCCGCCTCCTCATTCTCATCATCATCCTCCTCCTCCGCCTCCTCATTCTCATCATCATCATCCTCCGCCTCCTCATTCTCATCATCATCATCCTCCGCCTCCTCCTCATCATCATCATCATTGCCACACCCCAGCCTTAAGATTGATAATGTATACAGATATCAAAATGGTTTCCACGACACTAGATATTTCATGGATGTCTTGAACTCTCTTTATTTTCACTGGCGTCTAAAATCCCGGAAGATCCACAATCGCATAAGACATTGGAACTAATAATGAGTTTTAGCGTTATATATTGTCCTTTTTTTATAGTTCATTTGGTAGTAAAGCGAGTGAGTGTGAGCACAAAACTAGAAACACGTCGCCTGAATCTCTTGAAATACCTCAGCGTATCCCTGGAGTTCCTACCATGGTCCTCAGGCGCCCATTGGTGTATTGGATATCCAGGGACCCAATTAATTTCCTAATTATCTTCCAGGGTTCCATTGGTTCTTGATACGCCGTAGGATCCCTCTTGAGTGATTGACTTCAAAATATTATCCTTCATCTGTGAGCTGAAGGAAGCGGTGATAACTTGACTTCATCGATGTGTTTTGGGTTATGTTTTATCATTTCAGTGTTGTTGTTTTCTTCCGACGAGCGATGCCAAGAGTAAAATAATCGTCGCCAATATTTTTCTCGCCTCCGATCATCCTCAGCTTTGATATTTGTGAACACGGTAACCAGTTTTGACCTTGAGAAAAAACGTAACGATGATGTTGTTTGGAGAGTTAACACCCCAAGTCCTTGCCAACGCGTGAATGAGTGAGTCCAAGACGTTAGCTAACTCCCGCCATCACGCGTCACTGGCGGATAAGAACGGTCGGTGTGTGTTTAAAGCTTGTGTTTCTCCCTTCCTCCAAATGCTTTAGGAAGAGTTATGTCTTGGACTCATTCATTGCCTGATTTTTTTTTTTTTTTTTATAATTACGAGTCTTTTTTGGCTTTCCTGGGTTGGCTGAGGCTTCATTTTGGCTTGTTGGTCATGGCGTATAATACCGTATATGCCAAAGGCTTTGATCTGCTTTGAGTATGTTTAGTTTGCTTGTGGTGACTTTGGCATGTAGTGCTGTTTGTAGACGAGTGTTGAGTGGTGATAATTTTAGAGTAAAAATTTTGGAGTTTTGAATACTGTGTGGCAGTTTTGACTTGAGCTACTGTGAGACACGAGACAGACGCCACAGGAAGATGACCATCCCTGGGGGAGTTATGTGGATGGAAAAGGACGTCGATTTGGGACGCCCTCCTCCTCTGAGTTGAAGATAAGTAAACTATTGGTGGAGAACAACAGCCATCATGAGAGACGAGCCACAACCCTGCTCTGCCCCCTGGTAGCGGTAGACTGTATCACCCATGTACAGTAATGTAACCAACACAAACACTGAGAAGTAGATGATTACTGGTTTATTAAGTAGAGGTAAAATATTATCCCATAAAGGCAAGTACAGGAAACGAAAAAGGAAATGCGAATTGACCTCTGTAACAGGCAAAGATGTATGGTAATGGTGATTTAATCCTTGTATTGGTCGAGATATCAAGGATGTTAAGGAGTTTTGTCAAAAGCGAGCACCGAAGTTCTTAGATGTTGTTGGGTATAAAACTTGATATTATGAACACTTTGTGCTCTGTATGGGCTTGTGTTTGTGTGCCCGGACAGCCACCCCACCCCTCCCCCATCGTAGGAAACCCTGAACGTTTTTATACATAAAGGTGTGGAGATAAGCTTGGGATTACACCTTTGTTGTGGTGCGCGGCGTGAGATGACATCAAGTTAGCTAACCATTGTTATCCCGTGACCCATATGCGTTGATGATGAGGTGGACACAACTGTTGTCACCACGAATAACCCGATGCTCTGCCACTGGATCAACGGAGGTGTTGACGAGGACCTCAATGTTCCTTGGTGTTGTCTTGAACCATCAGTCGGTGTTAATTATCCCCACCACCTATCATGTACAGGGTGTGTGCTGTAATAAAACTCTTATAATCAGGCTGTTACTTAAATAGAATTTTCAAAAGTATTAACGTTAAATAATCGCCGTAATTACAGATGTGAGTGTATATGACGCCGGGAGTTTAGATGAGGTGCAGCACCAAAAAAAAAGGAAGCTAAAATATCCTCACATAATTTCTCTTGTTGACATTTAAGGGGAAACGTCAAGCGGACTGGTGTAGAGGTCTGGGGCGGAGCGGTGGATGGAGTCGGTAAACATACGTCATAGCCACTGGTGAGGTGAACTGTGGCTGTGTCCGTATGTACATCTTATATAACAGTGGTTCTCAACCTTGTTTGCCCCATGCACCCCTTTCACCATATGTCAGAATGTCATTCCCCCTCCTTTCCAAGATTGTCTGCCTCAAAAAGTGCATTCCAAATAATATGCATATAATACTGAAAATCCTTTATTTTTTCCATATTAGTATCAGTTCCCCCCCCCCCCTGAAAACCTGAGGGGGGAAATTCCACCCTGGTTGAGAACCCCTGTTGTATAATATGTACATGTAACCTTATACAGTACACAGTGTATGTGTATGATAGGTGCCGTGCAGGTATGATGTCGACTGGGATATTGTTTAAGTCATTCATCGGTTGTCCATTCATTAAAAAAAAAATTCGCCCGTTGGTTATTCAATGGGTTTTTTTTCAATGTTTTATTCCGTGGTCAAATTTAAAAATATTTTCATTTTTTCAACCGTTAATAATTTAAAAATGGATTAAAACTTTCATTTCCAACTGTGTTTTAAATATTCTGAACCCAGCGACGAAAGAGCTGGGAATAGGAGTGGAGTAGCGAGGTAGATAGATAGATAGGTTGATAGATAGATGGGTAGAAAGCCATGAAGGTACAGACATAGATAGGTAGCTGGGGGGAGCGGGAGATTGATCCGAACCTCAGTGTGAGTCTTAAGGAGGAACGACTCCCGAGGTAGACTGTACGGCGGCGTGATCCTGTACCCCCTCTTCCCCCGTGACAGCCCGAGGTAACTACTGGCGCTAACGACCTTGATTCTAACTACTGGCTTTTCTAACAACCTTGATTCTAACTACTGGCTTTTCTAACAACCTTGATTCTAATTAGTGGCTTGTCTAACGACCTTGATTCTAACTACTGGCTTATCTATCTCAAATATAACTACCGTACTGGCTTTTCTAACGATCCTGGTTCTAATTAATGGCTTTTCTAACTACTGTACCTTGATTCTAACTAATGGCTTGTCTAACGACCCTGGTTCAAATTACTCTCTTTTCTAACAACCTTGAATCTAACTACTGGCATTAACAACCCTGATTCTAACTACAGTATTGGCTTTTTAACTACTGTCATTCTTAAAAGACCCTGACTATAAACTGGCAATTTAACTACAGTACCCTAGTGCAAACTACTCGGGTACGCTAACTACCTCCTCTATTTCCTGGCATTTTAAATGACCCTCGTCCCTAATTAATGACACTAATCACCCTGGCTGTAATTTCTAGTTTTCTAAAGACCCTATCCCTAACTATGGCTACTTTGATGACCGTGATATTACCGAAACTACTGGAGCCAAAATGACCTTCACCTGACCTATTTATTGGGGCTCTAATTACTGGCACTCTTAACTACTGGGGCTCTAATTACTGGCACTCTTAACTACTGGGGCTCTAATTACTGGCACTCTTAACTACTGGGGCTCTAATTACTGGCACTCTTAACTACTGGGGCTCTAATTACTGGCACTCTTAACTTCTGGGCTCTAATTACTGGCACTCTTAGCTACTGGGGCTCTAATTACTGGCACTCTTAACTACTGGGGCTCTAATTACTGGCACTTAACTACTGGGACTCTTCTGGTCTCTGAACTGTACGAAGGCTCTAATGACTTTCCTCCTAACTACTGGGATTCTAATGACCTTGGCTTGAGCTATATGGATTTTAACAACCCTATTCTTTACTGATTTGACGAAGTGATTTTGTGTTAAACTACTGAACTGTGGCCTTTATAAACAATGTTGGCCTTAACTAGCTCTGTAATGACCTAGACAATAACTGCTGTAACTCTTAACGATAGGTGATAATAACTACCCCAGGACACTTTAACGACAGTGCCAAGAACTACGTGAAGTCTTTTGAGCAAGTGCCAAATCTTATGGCACCCGAACAATGGCGACAATGACTAGTGACCTCAAACTGTGACCCCAATTACAGGGACTCACGAGAACTGTGGTCTTTAACTACTTTGCCCTAACCTTGCCTCCCTAGGATTCAAACGTGCTGGCCTAATGACCCTGATGCTTTGCAATTTTGTCCTAAATGGCCATGTCCCAAACACCCTACCTGATTTAACTGTAATACCCTGACATTTACCAACATATCGGCACTCGCAGGTTTGACCGAAACTGCTAAAACAGGAACTGTATTTGTCTTAACAGCTATACATACTTGTCTCTAGTGTAAGTCATGTGGTGTTGTTGTGGTTGATGATGCCTTAAAGCTAATAATTGTGAAACTGACCATGGAGGTGTCTCTTATTGCGCTGCGTACTTCAATACGTATGGTATAATTTACATTAATATACAGTTGTAAAAATTAACAGAGAGGTGGAATGGTGCAAATAGCCTTGGCCGTTGGAGCCCGTAAATTAGAGTACAATAGCTACAAATTACCGGCTATTGACATCCAAACTTAATTCTGTTGGCATTTTCACTTATTCTCTTTCATTGTCTTCTCATTTGTTGATATTTTTGGGCAATTCTTCACCATCTATAATATTATTTCCTTATTTGTAATCCATAATTTTTTTTATACAATATACTGTATAAATTTCCTCTTCAAGATAAACTCTGTGACTATTACTTTCCAATTTATATTTTTATATCAAGTATGTTTACTCAGATCATTTACCCCTGAAAATATATAAAGATATTACTTTAAAATTACTTTTGATTTAATTTGAATAGTTTTTCATTTGATACTTACCGATAATCCTGTGTTTTATTAATTGACCCCAAAACTCCATGGACTTTTTCGTTTAACTTTTGCCTGTGTTTTTCATTGCAGTACAACCCTTTTGTTCCATTGTGTACTGTACTTCCAGTAATATCTTCAATTTGTATTCTTACCATCCTGTGCCTAGAAACAAGTAATTGAAGTAAATTTGGCAGTTTTAGTTGTCAGGTAATCTTAGTAGATCAGCTTGTTTAAGATGACCAGTTACACAAATGCCATATAATCACTTAACCCAGGTATAAATATCCCTGGCAGGTCATACTCTAGTGGTGCAGAAATTATAACAAATGCTTCTATACCCTGGAAATCCTCTCAGTCATTATCTTGTTGACCTTTCTAAGTGTTCTTCCTGAGTAGACTGTACAGTAATTATTTCCTGGTACAGTAACTGCCTATTTTTGTAGTCAGTGCTGGCGTGTTACTGATGTGTTGTGGTGGCCCTTACCTCACCCTGGCTGACCATCCACACCACTGTCACGCTAGAACTCACACATGCCAAGCCTTAAAGACCACCTCTTCACTGCACATGTGGGGATGAATATCAAGTAACTGGGATCTGAATGCATGTAAAACAGAATCACTTCAACAGGCATATCATATGGGAGATTAAATTTGCCTGGTTCTCAACAATTTCCTTGAAGTGAAGTCCTTTACATATACTGTATAGCTTGAAGGTTATACTGTAGTTCACAAGGTTTAAAAGATTTTTCTTCCATTAATATATACTGTTCTGTATAGATATAACTTTCATGGATATCTTCACAAAAAGTTTAGTTTTCATATCCCATTATCTACTCCAAAGTTTTTCTGGGAAGCACGTGCAGAGGTTGTCATTAAGACGTGGCAGGTGTTAAACATTGCAGTGCTTTGTGGGTTACCGGACGGGTTGTGTCCCTCTCTAGGCTTCCCATGCACGCAACCCCTGGGAACGGCGATTCTGCTTCACGCTGCCCTTCCTCATGCGTGCTGCCTCTGCCACCCTGAGGGTCACCCCCTGGGGCGGTGGCCACCCAGAAGCCTTCAGGCACATCATCCTTCAGGTAATATGAAGCCAGATTCTCTCCCTTCCTCTACAGGGTACCGATTCTCATGTTATTTACACTTGACCACTTACAGCACTACATGCAGTTAGCATTGCATCTCTGGCTGTTTTTTAATTCTCACAGGTAGACCAGTGTGCTTTTCTGCTATGAAAAGCACCATTTACAAGGTACCTCTTGTTTTAACACTGCAGTTGGTTGAGCATAATCCTTGATTTATCCAGGCACTCCAGCCCAAGTATAGATGCAAGGACACAGATGCAGTCCTAGTCGTGGATTCTCAAGGATTCATATGATAACTCTTTCTCCTAGCTGAAGATGTGAGAACTTATCTTACTCATGAAAGCACACTAATACTAGGTATGTTCTCGTGACTCAAAGTTAGCAGGAAAAACATTACATCCGCACCTTGAGAATCTAGATATGTACAGTTCTGAGTAATTAAAGCTACACCCACCACCACCGAGTAAAGAAGCGCTCTAAGTAGGTAGTGCTGACCATTAATTTTTATCACTCATAGTTTGAGACTATTATTAAGTTCATACAGGAGAAACTGCAGATATACAAGCCAATACCCAGGTAGGTAATGAGTTTCAGTTACTTGAACATTATTACATAGGGTTATTTACATATGACACTAAAGTGCCACACATGGCAATTATCTTCTGCACATACAGTACACAGTGAGAAGCCAGAATGATTATTTTGGCACCACTTGAACCTCCTTGACAGTATGTCACAGTGGAGTATACAGATAATGTGAACATGGGGAAGGTAGATGATAAAATAGAGAATAAGACTTACAATATTGGGTAATTGAGGTATTATGTACAGTGCTAGAAAAGGGGCAGATCCAGGGGAGGTCTTGGAGGTCCGGATCCCCCTTTTCATCAGGAAATGTCAATGCTTTTTCTTTATTGTAGTATTATACTCAGGCATTTTTGTATACCAAGTGCACATGGCTTCAAAATGGCCTCAAAATTCCCATGATGTTGGTCAGGTTTCAAAAAAAAAAAATCTGGGGGGGGGAGGGGCTTACAGCTCCCCCAAAACCCTCCAGCTGCATGGGCTCACTGTGCTTGCCACGTTCCCCCTACCAAAACTTGGACTGGACACCCCCCCCCCCTTTTGATATTCCTGAATTTGCCCCTGTAGAATAATGAATAAATGGGTGTAAGAATACTGGATAAATGATGTACAGTACTAGAATTAAATCATACACTCAAATGAATTAGATAATGTACTAAAATAATGGATAATTTAGGTGATAGAATACTAATTAATGAGGAACTGCACTTGGATATTGACAAATGAGGTATTACAATACTGTACAGGAGAATTGAGGCATTGTACTAAGATAATTGATGTTACATATACTGTATTAGGATACTGTACTATATTAAAGCCCATCTTAGGATAATGGATGAATATGATTCCAAGATACTCAACTGGATTAATGAAGAAATGAAAGGATATTGGATTAGTGTGATTTTTTATGTATATTTGTGTTGCACTTTGAACATATTTTCCATTGGGTTGAATGTAATCAGTGAGAGGCAACATAGTGTTATAGTAGTTCTCTTGACAGTCTCATGTGACCCCCAGGTAAGGTCAGTTTAGAGTGAGGCCTGATGTTAAGTTTGGTGTGTACTAACATGGCATCTAGTGTTTGGTTTTGAATACAATATTAATATGGTCCCTGATGTTGGTTAACTGTACACATCCATGCAGAAATATACTGTGCTAATAAGTAGTAACACATGAGCATGTATTGATATATTGTACACCTACACACAACTGCATCCAAGTACCATACACAGATCTGGAATAATGCACAAACACATTAATATGTATATACTGTACACAAAAGATAAATTCATAGATAGTTTAATGAATTTAGAATGCCTTTACAATATCAAGGTTAAAATATTGCACTGTGCTATTTATTTATAGTGATTAAACTAAACTATTTCATTGGCTTTGTTGCTTTCATATCTCTGTTGCACTGTTTTGCCCTTACTGGTTACTAAATTATTAAATTTATCTTCAGGATATGTTGGCAGTGTTGGGTGGGTTTGTAGGAGCTCTACGTGTACCAGAGAAATGGGTGCCAGGACGCCTGGACCTGCTGGCCAACTCCCACCACATCATGCATGTGGTGGTGGTTTATGCTGTGTACCATCTCCACCAGGGAGCCGTGCTCGATTTGGTTTGGTTGTCGGGGAACACTACTTGTCAACTGACTGACGCCCAAAGTATTCTGTAGAGATTGTGTGATCTTGTATCAAAATGTCAGTCAACCTGCACTCATCTGCCATAAAGCCCTCATGCCAACACCTTCTTGGATTTGTTACACGTGGTTATCATGACAGTACAGCAAGCTCCAAAATTTTAGACAAGGTGATGTCCTCAATGAAACAGTGAGTATTCCTAACACTAGATTCTGGTATTTGTACAGTATAGTTTCCTCTTTGTTATACAATAATAATCAATACCTGAAACATATACTGTATAACAAATAAATTTGTTGTGTGCATATAAAAATTTATGTCAATTGGGATTTTTAGGTAATACCTGTACAGTGAAAGCTTTGGTACGTGGCCATTTGCTTTGAAAAATACATCTACTGTTAGTTGGCAGTCTACCAAATTTGACTTCTTATATACCACTGTTTTGTTAAGAATATCAGGAAAACTTGCACCTTTTTAGAAGTGAAGTTTTTTATTAAACACTTGTACTGTTGGTGGCTTACTGTATCGTTACTTTTCATATAAAAAAAAGGGGTTTCATATTCTTGTCATAACTATGTTAGTCCAAGGCTGTTTAGTATTAAGAACCCACAAACCTATAGTCACTAGTCCTTAAAGAATCATTCCTTAGATCAACAAAAAATGTACATAGCATAGCAATTTATCCAGGTGGCTTAATGAGATTATATCAAGATTCTGTTTATGTACTGTACTGTTTAAAGGTAACATGGCTGCCCAAACAATCAGCTTTCTGGATGTATTGCTGCTGCAGTATAGGTACCTCACTAAAGTAACTCTAGGGAGTATTCCTGGATCTATCATGCTTTCAATACTAAGTCAAGAATTCACGGTAGCAGTGGTCACATGTACTTTGTGATGCATGCTTTAAGCTGAACAAAATGCACTCTGAATATTTTACTTATTATTTAAGGCACACAATTAAATATTAGTAGTATAACTGTATACATTATCAGGCACAAAACAGCACTCGTTTTGTTATATTATCTTGTGCTTCAACTATTCTTTGGAGACAGCTTTTTTGAAATGTGAATCTTCCTGGATGTGCAAAACTGCTGTAATTTCTAGGAATATTAACAAACTTTGGAATTTGTTATGAGTCTAATACCAAGTTAAAAAAATCATTATTAGAACCTGCAACTTGAATGTCTAGAGGGTATGCAGTTAATGTCATCAAATAAGTTTAAGGCCATGTTGGTGATGTGTGTGTGTGTGTGTGTGTGATGATGATACACAACACTGGCAAGTGGATTTCAGGCTGTAGAACTCGCACGAATTTGCTGAACTTTAAGTAACAAGAGTTCATTTATGTCATTAGTGTTTAATGGATTACAGGTACTTGATATTTAATAAGTTTAAATTAATTAAGAATTGTCTTCTCTACTGTCAGCCTGTTAGATATTTGCTGTCGCTATCAGTGGCAACATTATCACCGGCTGGTCTGTTGTTGACACGTACCACTTATGCCAAAGATGATACTGTAAATATATCCTGGTAAATATTATAATGTGAAGAGATGTCACAACAAATTAAGAGGAGACAAGGAACAAAATACCCCTGTATTACAAGGCATCATTATATACTACCAACAATAATGAAAAAAGGAGGAGGAGGAGAATGTAAAGACCAGAGTGTGATGTTAGGTCAACCAAGCTGAAAAAATGCCTCGCTGGGAAACAGTGTGGACTTTAGTCACTTTCTTAACAGTGAGCATTAAACTCTTCAGTTCACAAACTCATAGATAAAATGTTCAAAAGATAAGGGATCTTTCAAATTTGTTTAAATTTTTGGTTGATTGTAGTTACTTTTTGCCTTAAGCTGTGAAAAATTCAATGCACTGTAAAGGAACTGTATGCTCTGCCAGTCAACTTTACATAGAAATCCACAAGTCACATATCACCAACTTGGTGCTCAATCTCTATTAACATGGAAATCTGATAATGCTGCAACTCCTTTGATGTATAAGAAATAACAATGTTATATTATTGTAGTACAGGGTACTTCAGAGAATTAAACTGGGAATGAACTTTAATCATTGAGCGTGCAACAAGACAACATTCCTAATGTAGTTAGACCATTTATTTTTTTTATTTTTCATCCTTTGGTATACAGGTATAAGTAAACTTTTTATCTTTGAAGTTAACTCTCCAAGCTCACCTCCCGTGTTGCATGTTCATAAACTTTTTTCTCAGATAAATGATAAAATAGCCTGTTCATGACTGCTATGATCAGGCCTTTTGTTTATTTATTTATTATTTTGTGTTACAAATGACAATGGAAATATACTCTTGAAATTTCAACAAAGTCTTTACAGTTACTGTACTTTGTTCACTCAATTATCCTGAGGGATTTAAACTGCTGTATGATGTTTTTAGCTTTGAGCATTCCAGTGTAATATTTATACTTGTAATGACCCATATCCTGAAACAGGACATCAAATTATTATTTATTTTCAGTAAATTCTAATTATTCATCAATTGCTGCATGCAGCTAAAACCTGATTTAACTACAGGGTAAAAGCAATACTTGAACATGCATAGAAATAGTGTATTGATCATAATACAGTTTCAGCATTGGGGTCCACCTGTACCTAAATTATGATACCTAATGAGATTGTCAGATATTTTGTCATCTCGGGTACCATAGGTTATCATTATAGTGTCAGTATAATGATAGATATTTGTTAGAATATCAGATTTCTTCAGGCAGTAATGCTTTGGGTATTTTTTCTCATTATAGGATTCATTCTGTTACAAAAATTTCTTAACTCTGTCATCTCAGTTTTTCTTAATTGACCACTTTTTTCTGATAAAATGGTTTACTGAAAAGTTTTAATTTGGTATTAAAGCATTTACTTAAATGACTTCAAAGCCTGAATCCAGCTTAAGATTTCCTAATATATTGTAGTAAATTTAATAATACGACTCACTGGGAAGGATTTTGCTCATAATTAATTAATGCCTGACTTGTCCTGTACTGAAGTCATATCACTTTAAAACATCATGTAAGTTGCTAAGTTGTGTTTGATCTGAACTCAGTGTATTCCTTGAAGCATTTAATATTCTCTGTGGCATTTACATTATTTATGAACATACTCAGTGTGAAACATAATATTCAAACCTTTAGATATTTTCTGCTGGCAGAAAGGACTCAAAGAATTTTTTTTGTTTTTTAAAGGCCCAAGAATGTTTTGATATTTTTAATTGAGGTAACACTGCACATACCGAACAGTCTTTTATAAGTTTGAGCCCAAGGCCAGGTAGGGTGTTGTGTGTGGTAGACACAGCTTTTCACTTTGATTTTTGTTCCCATAACAAGTAACCCTTTCCCCGCTTAGAAGAATTTTTGCAGATAGACAACACCAAGGTTGTTTAGGCATATAAATTTAACTTTTAAGGAGATGTAATAACTTTCACTGCTTTTTACTGGTGACCCAACATAGTATGATAATCCTGTGTGCATTTAAGTAGCCATGCACCAGGATGACTCAGTTAATTTACAGTACAGTACAAGATTCTTATAAATTTGATGAACCAGTATCATTTACATGTACATTCTTGAAAGCTAATTTGCGGAACTTACAACATTCATACTAATATAGATTCAAATTCAACTTGTGATTGGTACTTACGGTAATATTATTTAAAATACAATACTAATTATTAAACTTGGTATGGGAAAGCACATCTGGTCATTAGCTTTTGAGGATGATAACTGTTGTCTGCACAAAGTTTAATAAACAACTCGTCAAGAATATCAATAGATAGGTAGTGAGTTGGCTGGCCTCAGTCCCCCATATAAATCACTTCGCATGGAAAGAGTAGGGTTACTGTTATGACTTAACACCTTTTGTCCTCCCCCTCCCCAATGGTGGTTCAGTGGCATATTATTTGTGGCCTCAAAATCTTTCTCAGCCTTCACAATATTTTATCATTAGGAGTAAAGTTTCAAGACCACAAACCTCTTGTTTTTTTTAAATGAAAATTGATTTTGCTTCAGGTTGATTAAGGAAATATTAAGATCCAAATGATGTGAATTTATGTTGCCTTTGGCAAAGGCTATAAAATGTCAATTAAATGAGGGAAATAATAGATCTCATTCTGTATTAATGCTTGAATGATAATAGTATTCTAAGCAACCAGTTTAATAAAGTCTCATTCATTCTTTTATGAACTTCACCAAGATAGTAATGTAATATGGAGATACTACATTTATCCTCTTGACTTTATAGAACGACCAGACCACATGCCAGACAGGGTTTATGCAAGAACAAATTGTTTCTTGTTGTTCATATTCGAGGGGCTTTTATCGATCTATCTTTCCTTAATCTTCCATTGCCTATATGGATCACTTCACTTGCTGGGGTCAGCCACTCTTGTGTAGGTCACAATTAGTATAAATGAAAGCAAAACTTAACTGTTCCATTAGTATGTTTACAAAACCAGCACATATTATTTTCTTTTAATAACAATTGAGCATTACTGTTAAGGTGTCTTGAGTACTTGACCTTGTGAAAAAGGTTAGTAATTGGAGTATTTGGTTTAGGCTTTGCATTCATCACTGCAGCTTTGAATGTGGGCTATAGGTTATTGGATAATATATGTAGATAAAGCATCTCATTATAGATATACGGTACATCATTCTAGTCAATCAAGGGAATTATTCACACAATTGTTTTTTACTTCACTATATATCTGACGAATTGAGTAAAATCTTTCAAAATAATTCTAAAAGATAATGAGTAAAAGTAATGGCTATATTCATGGTGTTAACTAAAGGCATAACGACTTTACCAATTATGTATTCTTACAAGCTACAGGTACAGTATATTCAGTAAACAGAAAAAACAAGTAATATTGCCCTTCATACTGCCTCCTTTCAGATATAAATGGGGAGCTTAAGCAAGTTTGAAGAATTTAATGTCGACTATTGAATTTTTTACTACTCATGAGAGCACTTATAGATTACGTAATAGATGATGGGAGGGGATATATGTCATGATTTTATTGCTAGATCATGTCTGGGATGTAAACACCTGTATAAAATTGCCTTATGACTTATGTTTAGAACATGCAGCTGGACACTCATTTACTAAGACTGGTCATCTAAATTTAACTTGTCTTCAACTTGGTAAATTATCTTTTAAGCTAACAACAAAGATTACCTTAATTTCCTTTGATCTTAAAGACAAATATTTTTTTTAGTACGGTATATATAAATACCTAAAAAATGGAAAGGGGAAATAAATACAAGGGTTTGAAGAGTCAGAGATTGTAATTTTAAAAAGTGGTAGAATAGGGAAAGAGAGATTCTACAAGATGGTATGATCATGAGAGAAGGATGAAGGAAAGTAGGGTAAATAGTGTGTAGCAGATATTTTGGGTAGTGGGAGGCTACCTACACCATGGGAGGAAATTGGGGAGCAGGACATAAACCCTCTTACTGGCCTACAGCACAAGTTGCATCGCTCATTTCCCAACAGTTCCTATGGTCTGTTTACTTGAACTTTGCAACTGAGGCATAGGGTTAGTTTGTAGCACACATCCAACAATGTTCATAAATAACTCATTTTTTTATTAAACCAAATATTTCAAACCTGCCAGCAAGCAGATGAGATTTGAGTCATTGGCTAGCTAGCGGGTGAGAGTTGTCCAGCAGTCGATAATTTGAAAGGGTTGACAAAAGAACAAAGGAGATTACATGGGGAAAAGAGAGGACAAAAATGGATTTGTTGTGATAGGTTAGCATGGAGGCTCTTTTGTCATGGCCTGTCATTGGGTTGGGGGGGGGAGTGATGGGGGGCAACCTGGAGGAGTAAGACATCATAGCCAAGATATACTTTACATCAGCTGAATAGGTTGTTTATTTATGCAAAACAGTCGATTGTTGTTTTGATTGTGAATCTTGAAGTATTTTTTCTGGCTGCTACTGAAGCAGTATGTATATCAGTAGATAGCCAAGTGAATATTCTTAAGCTGGCAAATGTTTTACCATCCATGCTATGAAAACTTGAGTTATAAAATTTACTGTAGTAACATTTATTAAACTAATATGGAAATCAGAAAAAAGTAGCATGAATGATTCTCCTAAACTAGAAATGAAAAATATTAAGTAACTTGTGCAGTACCATATACACATCACTGTATATAAGGTATTCAACAAATTGTATCAGTTTTAGTTTCTGGAGAGAACTACAAATTATTAATTGTTAGACTTTATTGAGAATCTCTTCCTCTCATAAACACAATACAGTATTGGCAATCAAAGTTATAATTTCATAAGACTAAGAAATCAAACTTGATAGTATGGTACTGAGGCATTGGTAGTGCAACATCTAAGCTTGGATTTCAGAAATGCCTTGTAAGTAAAGTATTATTAATAAGACAAAAATTTTCCACATAAAGTATATAGTATACACTTGTGAAGAAAGCTGTCAGGTAATGTATCCAGTGCATTATGTACACACAAAAAAAAAAAAAACTTTCTGCCCCTTTTCTCATTCATGCAATATGACTCACTGGACGAACAATTCTAATCATTATTTGTGAACCCTTGACAAATGAACCGAAACTGCTGTACATTGTGTCTATTTATAAACACTTTGGACCCAGCATGGGTAAATAGTTTTTTTGTGTGTGTACAAATTCTGAGTGCTTATGCTTCGCTGCTGTTGTACACCCCCAAGTGGCTACAGACAAAAGAAAAATCACTTTTAATATCAATTTTGTATTCATGGGTTGAGAATGGTAACAGCTACATGGCTTTGTTGAAGATTTCTTCAAAATAAAACAAAATTAATTGTGCAGGTAATACTTTCAATGTATGTGAAGAAAAATTTTAACATTGGTAATGATTAAACCTTAATCAATATGAAGTAAAAAAAAATAATATTAATCTTGGATGCCAGATTCTTCCATTTCTTAGTTGGAAAAAGATCATAGAAATGAATATCCTTTACTGTAATTGTTGTATTATTGAAATATGTTTCACTGCAAATTTTTTGAGGAGCTGCTCAGTAATTAAAATACAAATATTAAGATAGAATACAGTATTATCAAAAAACATAATTAGTTTGTGAGAAACCTTAAAATATTAAGGCCCTCACACCATACTGTAACCAGATAAACAAATGTGTCGTCAGTCTCTTAGGCTTTCCAGCCTTGAATATATAGGTTTAACATGGTCGAACATCTTGGAATGTTGTTTGCAACTACATCCTAATAAACCTGCCAAGTCTGCCTTCATTTTTTACATGAATACATACTGTATTGCCAACTTTAGACACTTAAACCCAATGGAACTTTTGAATACAAAATATCACCAATTACTGTACTAATTACTCAGTGCCTGCTTAATATAGTATTTTACCCATTGAATTCATTATGTAAGATGCACAATTCTTGACAATGTAAGTTATGTATCTTCACCTCTGTATCCAATCTTTTCCACAGCCACCATAGTACCCAAGGTTGAACTTTTAGACTCGATCTACATTCTGGGAGTTTTAAGTTTGAGCATACTACTGTACCAGTTAACAGATATAACATGTAATATTTTACCAGAATTATCAGTTGCTCTACTGTTTATGGAGTGTAAGTGTAAAACATTCTTTTATGTAAAAATTTTTACTGTCCATCCATGCCTGGCATTCAAAAAAAAATATAGAGTTTAGACACAGGACAGCAATTATTTCTCCTATACCCTTTTCAAATAACGGGTGAAGTGTTCTGATGCATCAATAGTTTGCCTTTTTATGATATAAAACTAGTTTCATCAGATGTCTTCTCATAGAGCTAGGCTTGATAATATAATTATAATTATATGTTATATACATTGTTATTTTTCAGATAAATGTATGCAGGATATTGATATAGGTTATAAGGGCACATTGTTATAGACAAAATCGTGTTGGACAGTGCACACTTCCACACAACCTTTAAATCTTAATTTTGTTGTCTTTCATTTAGTTGGTAAAATAATCACCACCAGCTTGTGCTTTGTAATAAATCACCCAAAAGTTTGCAATAGCATTAATAGTGCGACTGGTCTACAGGAATCTCTCCAAGTTCATCTCAAATATCAGTCAATTTCTCTTTTGTCAACAAGTAAAATGAGTATTACCTGAGTGTTACATGAGAACCAAAATGGCCAGTCACATCTCATTTGTTTCGTGTTACTTATTGTATCAGCAGGTTAGCACTTGTTTTGTATAGCATCATCATACACAGTAGCCAGAAAATGCAAGATAAGCTGTAAGAAAAGAAGAGGCAAATAAAGAGATAAAATTTAGTTATTTATTTAATATCATTAAGTACTTCTAGAATAACACACAAAAGTCACCTTGGAAAACCATAGTTGGTGAGTAATTAGCATTGAAAAATGCCATTAAAAGTTTCCAAGTGTCATTAGGATTTTAATATGTCCAGAAACAAAGAATACAGTACATGTACATTCCCCTTCACTAGTGCATTTACAGGGACTCGTCACAAAAACATTGCACAAACCATTATGTAGAAATATTTGTTTTTAATAGTATTGTTTTAATTTGATTCCATAGTATGTGTACAACTGCAAGTTTCCTTCTGTCAAATGTAAACAAACCTAGGCCCCTGTCTTCACCCCTAGTTTTCTTATATTACTTTGGGATGCCATCATTTTGGCAAGTTACATGAATTTATGTAATTAAATAATTATTTATAGTCAAAATCAAATAACATTTTAATGCCATAATCTATTTTATATTTACAAATTAATGCAATGACCTTATCAAATAAACTTTCACAGAAAACTAGTGAAATTATAAATATAATTGTTTTCTGGGAGGAAATATAATAGTTACCCCTTCTTAGAGTTCTGTCACGAAATATAATAGTTACCCCTTCTTAGTTTTCTGTGATGAAATATAATAGTTACCCCGTAAACCTTCTTCTTCTTCTTCCTCTCATCAAAACACTAATCCTTCTTATTTTTCTTCTTCTCATCAAAACACAAGGGAAAGATCGAAAGCTAGAGGGAAGAAACAAAATTCGAAGTGGTCATTTTAAAATCGAAAGCTAGAGGGAAGAAACAAAATTTGAAGGGGTGGTTAATTTTCGCCCGTCCCCAACCCTGCCCGATACGATACGAAGTCTTTAGTTAAGAGGTGAAAGAAGATTATTAGGAGTTGAAGGAAAAGTGGTGAAACTGAAATACAGTAGGAGTAGAAAGAATCTGGGCTCAACCAGATCGCTTCATCTTTTTTATTGGTGTTTTGTCTTTGTTCTACTCCCTGCCCCCTGAAGCCTAGTTTACTTATATTACTTTAGGATGCCACCTTTTTGGCGAGTTACACGAATTTATGTAATTACTTCATTAAATACATGAATAATCAAAAAGACTTTTAATAGCAGACTCTATTTTATATATACTAATTAATGCAATGATCTTATAAACGATACTTTCACAAAAACTAGTGAAATCATTAAATATAAGTGTTTTATGGGATTAAATATAATAGTTACCCCTTCTTAGAGTTCTGTCACGAAATATAATAATTACCCCTTCTTAGAGTTCTGTCATGAAATATAATAGTTACCCCTTCTTAGTTTTCTGCGATGGAATATAATAGTTACCCTTTCATAGTTTTCTGTGATGAAATATAATAGTTACCCCTTAAACCTTCTTCTTTCTCTCATCAAAACACTAATCTTTCTTATTCTTATTCTTCTTCCTCTCATCAAAACAAAAAGGAAAGAATGAAAAATAGATAATCTATTTTATATTTACAAATTAATGCAATGATCTTATGAAATAAACTTTCACAGACAACTAGTGAAATTATTAAATATAATTGTTTTCTGGGATGAAATATAATAGTTAGCCCTATATATAATTTTTTTTTCCAGTGTATATAAAACATTATTTGTTTAATAAGTTTTTTGGAATTTGTTCTCATTTGCATTTTCACATACAGTACATACCACATTTCTGTAATAACCAATTCCAGTTCACATTTTACCCAAAGAATGTTCAGTCTTCAACCCAAAGATCAACCATCATTAAACACTACAATACATGTATTCCATCCAAGTTAGGATACATTAGGAAAATAAAAATAATTGCATTGTGCCTAGGGTATACTGTATTGCATGTACTGTATACATATACACAAAATCCAAGACTAAAATTATATAACCAAGAAATGTTGAATCCCTATAACATTCCAGTTGTCTGATATGGATAAGCTTGTGTATACACTACCATAATCTAAACATACTCCTGTAATTAATATATTAAATTTCTCTTTAAGAGAATGCTGAACAATGACAAAAGAAATACAATTACTATTTAGACATAACCAAGCTAATATAGATAAAATTTTTACTGAACATTATCTCCGACCATGAATCTTCCTTCAGTCGGTGAATATCCACAAAGCTATGCATGAAAACAAACACTGCAGAATGTTTACAGGTCAACAGTAAGTGGGTAATCATAATTTTTAACTTGGTTATGATAAATAAATGATTAGCATATGTTACCAATGAATCAATATTTGTAAAATTTAGCTTATGTCAAAATGATAGAAAAATGTGTGTGATTGCAGACTCTAAGTATTGTATAGCGCAAAACTTTTTTGCAATTTAAATTTCTGTTGTACAAAGAAAAATAGTATCACTGCAGTAATTTGACGTAACAATGATTTTTAAAAAATTAAATATGAATTACAATGCAATATAAAAATAAATGAACGTTTGAAGGCAAATAATCGAAGTACGATCAATTAAAGATCAACAAATCCAAATGGAGTACAGTATCAACAACAGGTTCAGAACATTTTCTACAGTACAACGAGGTTTCTTTTTGTACACAATTATACCCACCCCAAAAAGAAATTATATATGATCTACTTCATTTCTACAGTCTAGTGTTTCCTATTCTTTTTTCTCTTCTATACTCTTTGGGTATAATCTTGGGTAGATATGTTGACTGAACAAGTTATATCCTACACCTGCAGTGAGACAAACCACAACAAAACCCTGAGCAGCCACACGTAGGTGAATAAGGTAGAGAGATGTCTTGAGTTGTCTGTTTCTGAACCCATAGATGCCATAGCCTACTAATCCTGCCAATCCAGCAAGCCCTGGAAGACAAAAGAAAAAAAAGAAAAAACACTTATTTATCTATCTTCCTAAATCTTTGAAACAAGAGCCAGTGAAATTGCATATCTCCTAAGGACTGAATACTGTACAGCTACTCATTGATGTGCAACTCTGTGTACAGTAAACTGACAACTGAAGTCTGTGCATGCCCAGTTCTTGCCAACAGTGAATAACAGACCAGTCAGTGGCAAAGTGGATAAAGTAATGCCAAGCAGGAAATTTACATACTGTATACTGTACAGTACTGGTATTTGAAACATTGTTTTTAACCTCATTTCAAATGATTACAGCACTGATGTTTGATAATTTTGGGGGGGAAACTTTGGTGGAAAGGCCAAAAAGAGTAGATGCACATGTCTGTCTACCTTACTGCTTGAGAAGCTAGAGCAATGCCTGTCACATAACTTTGCAAGAAACAAGGCTGGTAACTGCACCACATGTGCTCACTGCAGTTCATCACCACTATCTTCCAAAGTATTTATAAGCTAAATTTAGGTTACTGATCTACTTTATATCTTCAAGAGCTAGAGAATCCCAACAGTAACATTTCAAAATATTTGCTGTAAACTTTCCCTTTATACAAAACTTTTTAAAACTTAATCTACTCTGTCCAGATTCTGAATAAGAGCGAGTTATTATTTTACTTTAACATCACAATCATTGTGACATCCAGGCAATTATCTTATTTCCTTGAATGTCTCCTAAGATTTAGTGTGGTCAGCCAGCCTTAGTGCCCTAACAGGATAACTACAGTGGTGTAGATAACACAAGTTCAAATATTTTGGCATCCGAGGTCAAAAAATAGATTACAGTCGGCCCTTAACATACACGGGTTTACAATACACGGATTTACAAATACGCAGATTGCCCCGCCGGAGGAATATTCTGTACATTGAAGTAATTGAAGTACATTCAAATCGCGAGCGGCACCGAACACAGGACACCACCCGCTCCCACAACCTCACACAAACGCCACCCCGCTCTCTCACTCAGTCTCGCTGTAATCACGCTTGTGTTGACATCAGAATTGTAGTTGCTACCCTTGCTACCCACATTTATTTACCATGGCCCCTAAAAGAGCATCAAAGACACCAGCTGGAGTCACCCCTAAGCGGCAGAAGAAAGTGATGACTGCAGGAGAAGGTGAAGTTGCTGAATCGGTTAAGGGAGGGAATGTCTTTCGCTGCTGTGGGGCGGCTGTACAACGTGAACGAAAGCACCGTACGTACCATCAAGAAAAAGGAAAAAGATATCTGTGATGCTGTAAGTGCCAGTGCTCCACACAGTGCTAAGCATGCCAGCCAAGTGAGGGAGAAGGCAATGGTGAAGATGGAGAATGCCTTGTTTTTGTGGATAGAGGACCAGCATCGGAAAGGTGTAGTAGTGGACTCTATCCTTATCCGGGAGAAAGCTAAGTCTCTACACTCACGCTTCACGCCTGCAGCTAAGGAACCCGTACCCAGTACCAGCGCTGCTACCCCCACACCTGAGACACCACTGACACCTTTCCAAGCCAGCAAATGGGTGGTTTGACAATTTCAAGCGTCGATTTGGCCTGAAGAATGTGAATATGACTGGGGAGGCTGTGTCAGCAGACACCATGGCTGCAAAAGCTTTCCCAGCAGAGTTTAAAGCAATACTCGAGGAGCAGGGTTACAAGCCAGAACAAGTTTGGAATATGGACGAAACAGGTAAGACAATAAATTACTACTGTACATTTAACCTTAAAAATGCTCAAATACCTGTTGTACTGTACGTACTGTATTGTGTTGTAAGAGAAAACGGGATAAATGCGTCCGAGTTTTATACAGTAGCTTTTATATTTTTATTCCATAGTGATTTACCATACAGTGTGGTGTAATATTTTTATACCAATTTTGATACCATATATGTATAATAGTACAGGGTGTACTACGAGTATTTTCTTTTCCAACAGGTTTGTTCTGGAAAAAGACGTCACAGCGCACTTTCATCGCCCAAGAAGAACGCCGTGCACCAGGATTCAAGGCAGCCAAGGACAGGTGCACCGTGCTATTTTGTGGCAATGCTGTGGGTCACCTCATTCGCCCAGGCTTCATATACAAGTCTAAGAAACCGCGTGCATTCAAACACCGCGACATGAGCTTGCTGCCTGTTTTCTGGATGTACAATAAGAAGGCCTGGACGACGAGCGACCTGTTTCTCAACTGGTTCCACCATTGTTTCCTGCCAGAGGTTGAACGCTACCTGCACCAGAAAGGATTTGAGTTCAAGATCCTGCTAATCCTCGACAATGCTCCTGGTCATCCACAGTCAGTGGAGGTGCTGCATGAAAAGGTACAGGTGTTGTTCCTTCCACCCAACACCACTGCACTTATCCAGCCAATGGACCAGGGAGTTATCAAGACGTTCAAGGCTAACTACAGTAAACGTGTGATGGCCAGACTGCACTCAGCTTTAGACCATGACCAAAACCTGGATGTGCTTCAGTACTGGAAGAACTTCAACATTGCCGACTGCTTATCTTTGGTGGCTGAATCTTTCAAGGATGTGAAGCCTGAGACAGTGAATGCCTGCTGGAAATCATTGTGGCCTGAATGTGTGAAAGATTTCACTGGATTTTCTCCTGACGAAGCCATCGCAGAGGCGGTGAAAAAGACCCTGGCACTGTCAAGGAAAGTGGCTGTTGAAGGCTTCCAGGACATGGCAGAGGACGAGATTAGGGAGCTAATCGAAGAGCACGACATTGAGCTGACCGAGGAGGATCTACAGGAGTTAGTAGACTCAGGCAAGGAAGAGGAAGCGAAAGGGAAAGAGGATGAGGAAGAGCACCAAGAAATAACGTTGGAGAAGTTGGGGGAGATGACCAGGATGATTGAGGAACTGAAAAACCTGGCCTATAGTATGGACCCCTCCATGGTGCGTGCCCTGAAATTCATGCGAGGGATGGATGACGTTTTTGTTCCATACAAAAACATCAAGGAAGAAATGAAAAGAAAGAGACGACAACTCCCCATCACCATGTTCTTTGATCGCCGAAGGAGAGATTCAACACCATCAATCGCTGGCGGCAGTGAGGAAGCAGCTGAATCCACAGTCGCCCCCACTTCACCACCTGTTATGGAATTGAGTGATGATGAGCCCGATGACCCCCGCCCTGTCGCCGAGGATAGGTACGGTACATTAAAGTGAAATTTTTATCTCTTTTTTTTAATAGCTTTTCTTGCCATGTTTATTATTTGTAAAAATGCACAGCACAGTACAGTTCAGTACAAGTACTGTACATAGAAAGTGGAAGTGGAAGTGCAATTATTCACAAAACATTTGTGTTTGTTGTCGGCAGTAGTGACGGTGAGGAGGGAGCGGAGGGAGCGAGTTGGGAGGAGTGGTGACCTTGGATGCAGGAGCAGGGACGAGTGGAGATGCCAGCCAGTATATTTCGGGTGTATTAATTGTTTTTATAGCTATTTTTGCATTTTAATATTAATTACTGTACATTACATTTCAACAAAACTACCATTTATTTCTGAGAACATAGAAATGTAATATTTTTGCTGAAATGATGTACGTATTACAGTGGAAAGTGGGATAAAATTGTGACGAAAGCAATGACTCTCTTTCTTTCGTTCAAAAGATGTTGCCGTCATCGCTCTTCGAATGGTTTTCAGTTGTGGGATTATAAGGCTAATGATAGGATAGAATATTATTGTAATACAGTACGAGTACAACAGTTTTTAACTGAAAACCATTCGAAAAGCGTTTACGGTAAAATCTTTTGAATAACGAAAGAAAGCGAAAGTCATTGTTTTCGTCACAATTTTATCCCACTTTCCACTGTAATAAGTACGTCATTCCAGCAAAAATATTATACAGTATTTCCATATTTATTTCTGAGAATACTGTACGTATATTCACTCAGTCACAGTTAAGGTAAAATATACTTGTGATGTAATATTTTAATGAAAATACGGTATCGTAGTTTTCTTTTGTTTCAAATTTAATTAACAAAGATTGATGTTTCAAATGTAATGAAAGAAATTTATGTACAGTATCTATAAATACACTTTAATAAATTAATACTTTGTTTTACATCGTCCTGTGCTACCATACCATGGATTTGGCTACTTTGGGCTTGCTATGATGACGCAAGAGATCTGCCCTGACAACTGTACCGACACTCACAGCTGGTGGTGCGTTGGTGCATCGTTTCCATTGTTTACTGATAGTTACTGGTAAATATTTTTCAACCTAACGAAACTATTACCCTTTTAGAGGTCGACCCCCAATTTTTTGCCAAATAATTTGGCCTTAAAAACTCGAACTACACACAGGTATATACGGTAAATAAGGACATGGGGGGCCAGGGTTTTTTTTTTGTGGTGGGGGGCAGCACATATACGCGGATTTTTAACATCCACGGCTATCTCTGTTACGTAACCCCTGCGTATGTTAAGGGCCGACTGTATGTTCAAATTTCATACAAAGGTATTCCATTACATGCTGGATCTGGATTTTAAATATAGAAATTCAAGCAATTTGTGTGAATTAATGAGCCTTAAAATAATTAAGTACAGTACATATAGAATAATTAAAACTTACGAGCAGAACATAATTGATGTTTTACATATTCTAAATGCATTAAAATAAACCTGTATTTGAATTAGCTACATAAGTACCATCTTCCTCTTAATGTGCGATACTCAAAACAGCCATTGGTAAACCCACATTTGGCATGAGATTACTGTACTATAATATTGAGCAGGGAATGTGAGCTAGTGGACAGTTATCTCGGCTTGCTTGTATCATGTACACTTGTCCTGAACATTAACTATCACTTCTCCCCTCCATTGACGTTTCTGTCTGTAATACATGATCCACCCACCACAAATATTGGAAGAGGAGTAACAATTTCATAAAATGATTTCTACCAAGTACAGTATAGTAAGAGTAAAAGGCAATTTTCTGATCTCAAGAAACTTTAACCATTATGTCTGTGCCCATCCTGTACTGTACTTCTTTCTTCCTTTCTAGTATTCCTTTCTAGCCTCCAACCTTAAGTCTAAAAGAAAAGGCAACACAAATAGAAACTGTGGATATGTACCAACAATCATGAAGGGGGCATCACGAGCTTTCCGGGTCAGGCGCTCTGAGTGGGTCTCTCCGTAATGTGACATGCTGTCTGATCCTGTAAAAAAGAAATATATATATGATAAAGCTCATCTCTCATTGGTTCACTGCATAAAACTAGAGATATTGTTGTCTTATCAATTTAAAAATCAGGTACAGTAATTGTACAGTAGCATTTTGTTTTGTTTTGCAGTTTGTCACTTTCTCCTTCTAAAAGAGTAAATTACAGTAATGTGCGTGATTGCACTGCAATTCATGAGAGCATATTCTTTATGCTTCGTCTGTCCTTCAATTCATCTGTCTGTTTAATATTTCATGTTAAGAAAAGCTTCCTAACCAAAGGAGAAGTTTTAAAGAATCTTTACTAAAAATGTGGACAAAGTATAGTTTAATTGCCTGGTAGAAAAGGTACAGACACACACATAATGAGAACAGTATAACACTCCTTGGCCCAGATCCAGAACTTCAGTTTAAACATAATATCAAAGACAGCAAAGTGACACTACAGACTTAAGATTTACAGTAACAGTGAAGACTTCTAGGTACTATAGTGACTTTGGAAAACAGAAGAGAAAAGAAATAAACTATAATTATAAACATAACTCCAACCATCATGAGTTCTGAAACTAAAAAAACTAAGATGAACAAATGACACAGGGTTTGAACAAGAAGGTGCCTGAATATTCTGTACTGTATTTTGGGTCATCAAATCTTGTAACATAATTACTGTATCACCTTTACACATACAGTATACCCAAATCTCTACCATTCTTGAGCGTAAAAGCTACAGGAAGAGACTCTCAAACCAGATCTTGGAAAACTAGGCATTTACTTCCGTGTTACGTTAAATTTTATTCCCTGGGTTATCCATCCATCTGTTGTCCAAAAATCTACTAGTGGGCTATGTCAATTTTGCTTCCAATACCTTAATTTTCTATACTTATGTGTATTAATAAAATATACAGTATACTATTGTTGTTCACATTGGTTTTGAAATTAAAGTAGTGTATCTTGAAGGAATCTTCAGTTTAATTTGACACATATGGTACTGGTAAAAACTAATTTCAAAAGTTATGTGAACACATTTATACTTTATTAATACATTTAAATATACAGTCAGAAACCAATTTATGTTGGCCCCTTTAGCAGTTTTTAAATAAAAATTAAAAAAATTGGCATAAGATGCTGTGGTGTTGACACAGGCTTCTGGGGACATCCTATACTAGTCTAGACACTTGATGTGTATAGCATCATTAATGAAGATCCTGTATTCCATATTCAAGAAAAAATAGCAAGTACCGATATAAATTTACATTATAATGGATCAGCCTGATGAAACAACCAGCGACGCAGTTACAATTAATGATGCCCGAGTTAATCATTGTCATTTTACTTTGAATAAGACTGCACAGAAGATACTAGTACTGTACTGTAGCATATTATACAGTGGGCCTCTACCACATAAGAAAAAGACCGAGTTCCTTAAATTTGTGCCCAATGAAGATGACAGTGATCAGGAAAACTGTGATGAAGAAAATACAGTGTCAAGTTCTCACACATTATAATGAACAAGTAGTCAATGAAACCAGTTGTGATGACAATAGGGCCAACACAAGATGATATTGTACTTATAAACGAAATGATGGATGGCTCTGAGGTTGATGAAAACCAATGTGACTCATATAGTTAAGCAATGTCGTCCACCCTGGTCCTATATAGTGAAGTACAGATATAATACCTATCTAATTATGATTACATAAACTTACAACTGCATGTAACTCACTTTTATTGTAACTACTCATTATTTCCCACAAAAAGTGTCATTAAAATATGTCTACCAGGTAATGTCATTTTGTTACATTTCAGGGTAGATTTTTTATAAACCTATTTTCCATTATATAATGGGAGTCACTGATAAAATATGCCTCAATTTTATTATTTCCATGAATGTAATCCTTTCATAAATTGGGGTCTACCTGTAATCAATGTACAATACTGGGCTATCTAATCAGTATTGACAATAAACATTTATAGACTTTACTTCTCGCAAAGTTTTGTGACTTATAAGAAGCTGCTGGGATATAAAACGAACCAAGCACACACTTGCTTCTAGAAACAGTAGGAACTTTTTTTAACTATTATACTGTAGTGTGCCAAGTACCTGTGATGGCTAAAACTAAGAGATTTTGTTTACTATACCTTAAAATAAACCTTTAATATACTAACATAAGTGAGCTAACTTAGTCTGGTGATGTGTAGGCCTACCTACAAAATTTGACGTTGCCTACTGGTGACAGGTCGGTCTCGGCTCACAGATGACCGACCTACTAGATTCGAGTGTTTATACCTGTACAGTATACACAGTAAAGTAATTGCTTCTAGTTCAACAATACTGTACATACAGAAAAGACTTTTGCAACAAAGATAAAATCTTATTAAACAAAATACTGTGCACTGTATAGAAAACTAAAAACTGATAACAAAGAATATTAGAAATGATAAACAATAGACTTACTTTTCAACAGCCATCCAAAGACAACTAACAATATCAGAACTAAAAACTCTTAAATTAATAAACATAAAAACACAAATAAAATAACAATGCTGCCATCCCTCTCTGATACGGTAGCTTAAAAAAAAGGAAGTCTTGCCAAAATGAAATCTGAGCTCTGATATGACATTTCTAAGAAAATCAGACTAAGATACTTACAGTAATACAGTACGTGTATACCATTAATAAAAGAAAAAGGATACGTAAAACATCACATACAGCATCTGAGAGTGAGCTAACCTGAGGTATCCCAGCAAATGTACTATTCAGGGCTTAAATCCAATGCCCATGAAATACTGTATAGCAAATATTTATGTGCCGAACATGACTTAGTACTGTACGTTTCTTCCTCTACCAAAATTAATTCTGGATTCAGAATATCTTAAGTTGAACTTGTCAAGATAAGTATACAATCCAATATACATACTGTATCATTTTCTGGGGTAGTGGGACAGTAGTACAGTACAGTAGTTATGTTCAAGCCCTGCAATACAGTACAACACATGTCTCACCTCTGCTCTCTCCTGCCATCAGCTGCACCAAGAAAAACAAGTTACCGGTTAAATACAGTTATATAAACAATTCTCAAATTAATATTCATACAAGTAAAGCAACATACTGAAACGCATTTGAACACTAATGCACATGCAGGATTTCATATTCACGGAGATTATATAGCAAATCTTCCAACACAAGCATGATTTAGAACATTATTAGCAACAAACTAGTTAAAAATTATACACTATATATACAGTAGATATAGCCTCTTTACACTGCTCATCTTACTTATTGGTCAGGCAGTTAGACTGTTTTCTGCTATGCACTGTTGCCAAGTACTGGGCATCTACAGGCTCTTGAGTGTAACTGAACATGTGTGTGTTGTTTAAACCTGGTCTTAAAGGAGTTCACACTCAGTAGTACTGTACAGTACTGTCTTAATATTCTCTGGCAAGTTCTTTCAAAAGTTCACAACTCTTACTCCTAAGAAGTTAACTCTGACATTTTTCTATACCTGTGACTTCCTTACCTTGAACCTGTGTCCCTTAGTGGACCAGGCATCCGCAAACTCCAAATATGTACAAATGTATGAATAATGCCCTTTCAGGTGCATTTAAATTTTTCTTTAAATCACTACTTGCCCTTCTCTAGTTTAAACTAAGCAACTGAAGGGTTCTAATCACTCTTGGTAGCTACATAAGGTGCCTCCTTTGGATGTTTTGTACTATACTGTACTCCAAGTGAGGGAGCACCAGACTTTTGAAAAGCTTAAGAGGGACAAACCATCTAAATACAAGCCAACCCCCATTTATGTCGCCCTTCATTAAAAAATTTCAAAGTTACTATTTTTTTTCCAGTTTTATTAGACAGTACAGTATAATAAACAGTGTAATCTATAACTTTGATTTATATAGCTATGCATCTGAAGAACTTGTGTCATATAATGTACCGGTACGTATTCAGAAAAACTATACATGTACGGATATAAATACATGAAAAAATATAGTATCGTAATTTTACATTTTATTAGTGTTCAACCAACAATCACATTAGAAATAATGGTAGATATCTGAGTACAGTACTGCAGAATTTCAGTTGTATTAAATGGAAACACAAAAATGTTGAGTGTTACCTGCTTTACAGAACCAACCCAAGAGGAAAATGATACATTGCCAAATAATGTTGGTGATGATCAGGATTGTGGCACCAAGAGTAATAGTCTCATTTCATTATGTTTAAGGAAAGGATTGTATCTCCTATTACGTAATGCGAGTTGTTATTTATGAGAAAAACTAGAGAGAAAAATTTTGTGGTAAGGGGGATTAGGTTAGCTGGGATGGAGATCTTTCAGGTGATCCTACATTTTCTTAGGTACAGTAGCTGGTTCACCTGAATCCCTGTTGTAAGTGTTTCTATATGTAAAATAAGAAAGAAAAACATTAGAGAAATGGTATATTTGGGTTATATTGTCACACAATACACGCAAATACAGATGTGCTATTTTACATGTTTCTGAATATAAATAGGAAAAAAAAAAAAGTCATGCTGTATAATCAATACCACACACATATCTAATTCAGTACTGTACTGTTTGGGTGTAGTGATGTTTGGTGGTTCATTTCATGTAGCAAGACTAACTCAAATAACCAAAAATACAGCAGAAAATTCCAAATAAGGAAAGCAATTCCCCCAAATTACAACAACAGTTAATGACAAGGGACTGGGTCAACTAGCTACCTAATGAAAAATATCTATAGAAGAAAACTTATTTCTTACCTCAAGAATAAAACAAATCAGGTGGAGGAATAACTTTTCTTTTTCTTTTATCCTCTTCAGCACCGATCGGCTCGTTAACCATTTGGGCGATCACTCACGTCTCTGTTACACACAGTTGGCAAGTACTGGGCATGCAGCGGCTCCTGAATGTACTTGAACCTGCTCCAGTGTTGTCAAGTCTGGTCTTGAAAGAGCTTACACTTGGTGCCATCACAACACTTTCTGGCAGATTGTTCCAAAAGTTCACAACTCTCACTCCGAAAAAGTTTGCCCTCACAGTTTTCTGGACCTGCAGCTTCTTCAGCCTTGAGCTGTGACCCTTTGTGGGGTGAGCGTCCGCCACTCGACTGGGTAGTGCCCCTTGAGATGCTTATACACCTCAATTAGGTCGCCCCTAATTGAGGTGCCAAACTGCAGGCGCCAGTCAGGTGGCCCTCTTTTGGACATTTTCAATCAACTAACAGTCCCTAGCATATCTCAGGGGCCAGACAAGGCACTCCAGGCAGGGAAACACCTCACTCTTGAAGATCATTACAAGGGACGGATTGTTTAGATATCTGAACGACCTTCTTATAAGACCTAATACTTTAGTTGCTTGATTCAACTTCTCACAATGGCCCAAGAACTTCAGTTCATTGCCAACAAACACACTCAGGTCCTTTTTGCACTGCTTAAAATCATACAGAAAATCTCCGATCCATGCTAGGACACTTCCCTGAAACCCTATACCCTTCCAGTTTAATTTTCAGCTTTTCACGGAGTATGCTATCAGAAGATTTGGAAAAATCTAGGTATATATTGTCTATATTGCCACCCTGTTCCAGAATTTGGGTCCAAACATCCAGTACCTTGAGTAATTGTGTTAAGCAGGAGCCTCCCAGCATAAAACTGTGTTGGCAATCCTTTTCAAGGCTGTTTTGTAGTAGATGTTCCATCACGGCATCTCTTATAAAGTACTTTACATACTATGCTGGTCAGACTCACTGGTCTATAATTATTCGTGGAGTGACGCTCGTCCTTCTTGAAAATAGGACTCGTAAGCCATTTTTCAATCACTGAGGACATTTTGCTCATCCAGGCAGCTACAGAACAGGATCTTCAGGAGGCACAGCAAGCTTGTTGCACAACTCTCTTAGCACTTTGGGATGCATCATGTCAGGGCCGGGACTCTTATGAACCTTTAGCTTTGACACTATTTCTTATAACCGCATGGCAGTGGATATTTTGCCGTGACTGGCTAAGTTCCTATTAACGCTATTTTACCCTGAGTACGCTCTGATTAACCAATCGTCCATTACCGGCGAACAACGTGAGAACTATATTTGACCGTGACTCTGGCGGCATTTGGTATTTATTTCGCTGAGTCGATCGTTGTGTAGCTATAAACATTAGTTGTCCGATTTTGTTCATTTTTTCCACCGATGTTCATATAATTATAAAAGACGTGACATTTACTAGAACCTGACCTAACCAACCAACCAAACCTACCTAACTTTACCTAACTTCCAAGCCGGGAGGCAGACCCCCCCGCCATTATTAAACAGAAAGTACTTTGCCAATAAGTGCACACTCATGGTAAAATAGCACTAGTAGGAACTTGGTCGGTCACTGCATAATATCCATTACGTAAATTATATTATAAATTATCGTAGACAAGTTGAACTAAGAAACCAACCTAATTAGGATGAAAGTATTATTGCAATTATTTTAGGTTTAATTAAGAAAGTTCGTATGTACTACTGTAGAGAGAGGTTGGTTGCTGGGTAAGAAACATAACATCACTTAGCATTCAGGCTCAGTCAGTCAATGGGAAATGTTTGTCAACATTTGGAGGCAGGGCATTGGTTAGGTTAGATTAGCTTCCAACAGAATGAATCACTCCAAACATCATGGGAAAACCTAGATTTCGGGTAAATAAAAATGTTGAAATTGTAATTTTACTCTTAACTCACTTATACAGTATTTGATAGGTACTGTCGGGCACCTTCAACATATAAATGATTCAGCAGGAAGGAGCCAATTTATTCTTATGATCAGAATTTCACATGATATTGGGGTTTATAAGACAGTAAAACACTCACCAGGGACTACTGTTTCCTAGTGCTGGGGCGCCCTAGACCTAGTAAACTAATGTTATTTAGCCTTCAGTTCCTAGAAACACCCCCACCTTCATTTAATTTTTGGGTCTTACTGAAATAAAATGAAGTTGTTACTGGCCTCGACTAGTATAAATACAAAATTCAGTACAACTTACGTTATCTCTGGTGGATGATCTTTAACACAACCTCCCCGCTCGGCCCTCGTCTCGCCACTGAACCCCATACTGAGGCAGCTGCTCAAGGCCTCTTACGCAATCTGTCCATTTGAGTCTAAAGGTTAAAATATATATATATATGCGTTTGTGTTAGTATATTTAAATCTTCAGTTCTGCATCAATTTATTTTCTTTCATAAACTTTCCCCACTAATGATTCAAATCGTTATTTTTTTTTCATTTTCCAAAATAAGACTTTTTTGTTGTTTTTATATTGAATGATTAGACTACGTTTCGGCTTATTAACCATCAACTTTATACATTTATATATCTTGTAAAATACATTAATATTTTACATAATACGTACAATTCGAATAAATTTCCCTTGACATTAACGTGACTTTCATCGCCCACACCCTCGAGGGCACCTCATGACGTCATCACAGTTATCACGTGCGGGTTTCCTCACCTGAAACGATAATAACATTTTAAATAAAACTAATTTTTTAATTATATATGGAAGAGAAATGACACGAAATATAAACATGGTATAGAACGTATAGTGCTTCAGTGAACCCTAAAAAATACTAAAATTTTGTCACCTCGATAAATAAATATTCGCTAAGTGATTTGCATTACAAGCAGGAAGGGGAAGCATGACGTAATGTCCTGATAAAGGCATGGCTTCACTTCAGTCAGTGTGCGCAATAAGTAAATCCCTCTGATAAGATTAGTTACATTTAATCAGTCAGACAAAAGAAGTTAAGTTAGATTAACGTTAGAGTTGGTTAATCTTCTGGTGAAATAAGCAGGGGATAAATCTTCAAGTGATTAATATATTTCTATCATCTTTTATAGCATATTAGTCGCCTTCCCATAAAGATTATTCACCCTGTAGTGTTAGTGTATGTGACCACTTGTCTAATTTCTCTTGTTATAGCCACATACACACGCACAATAAGGGAGATCTCGCACTCAGGGAGGAGGTGAGAAAGGAAACTCAGAATAGCTTAACTCTACATGTATTCTATGTACTAGTAACTAGGGAGTTGCTGTGTGGTGAGGAGCTTGCTGAGAGGAAGTCCTGTCCAATTGAGAGCGTTGAGTAGAATGACCTTCACGGTGAGGCTGGGGTATTTATACGATTTTGCCCATTAGGTTCAGAGGTGTGAGGTAAGCGCCGCTGCTGATAGACTGGGCGAAGACGGGAGAGGAGTTGTAGGGAGAGCAGGTCACTACACCCCTCCCTAACTGGCAATATTCGTGAGCATTACATAACTTATATCCGTGCTTAATTTAACCTTTTCCAGTTGACATAATACACGTTCTTTATACAATTAAATGTGCACTTGTTTCTCTTAGTGACAAAATGAACAATTATGTAGTCATGCGAGGTGAGGGGTTTGTAGTGGATTTCTCCTCTACAAACGCTGTTTGTCGCTGAGTAGCCGCGAATTCCCCAGTGTATGCCTCGTAGTCTAGGTCAACCAGCGCTGCCTTACATGACGGAGGTCAACTACTAAGCCACGCCTACCTCCGCTATTTAAGACCTGACCTCGTGGTGACCTGCCTCTTTTCTACCTACACCAACCAGCAAGCAACACCTCCTCCTCCTCCGCCTGCCTGGCGGCCCTCGCTCCGGCCGGCGAGCATGGCAACCCACAAGCTGTCCTCCTCTGAGCACCCTCACCAACCAGCTCTCTCTACATCACGCTTGTAACCACGTTGCCACTTCTCAGCACCAAACTGCATTGTACATCCAATACAACATGTATACAGAGAGCACATCGTGATTTTTGAGTCTCGAACCAAACATCCCATACCCCACAAATGGTGACCCCGGAGATTCGCACTCACACAGGATGGAGGAGAAACATATCACGCTCCCAGTCTTCAAGCAACATGGAAGACTGGCTTATCCACCCAGAAGCAGCTCTCATCGGCTCTACAGCTACTGTCTCTAAACCGCAGGTTAGACACCCTAGAGCAGCACTGCTTCTCTAAGCAGACACCAGCTCCTCTTCCTGCCCCAAGCACCACGTCCTACCGACCCCAGCACACCCGTCCTGCCTCAGACGCCGCCCCCGGCCCAGCAGTACCCCCTGCCGCGCCTCTTGATGCAGCCCCTGCTCCCGACGCGGCCCATGCGGCTGAGTGCGGACCCACACACCCCTCTTTTCTCCCTCAGGTACTCCCTGTTACTGTCCTGCACCCTGCTGCTGTCGTGGACCCAGCTGCTGTCACGAGCCCTCATCCGCTTCTGCTGACGCAGCCCCTGCTCCTGACCCAGGCCCACATACCCCAGCAGGTGCATCACCCATACTGCCTCAGACGCCGCCCCCGGCCCAGCAGTACACCCTGCCGCTCCTCCTAATGCAGCCCCTGCTCCCAACGCGGCCCATGCGCCTGAGTGCGGACCCACACACCCCTCTTTTCTCCCTCAGGTACTCCCTGCTACCGTCCTGCACCCTGCTACTGTCGTGGACCCAGCTGCTGTCACGAGCCCTCATCCGCTTTTGCTGACGCAGCCCCTGCTCCTGACCCAGGCCCACACACACCAGCAGGCGCATCTGACGACTCTGTACCTGCCTTGAGGGAAGCACAACATTCATCGCCTCCACACACCTTTTTTCTCCCTCTCTACTCCCACAGATATTGTGTATCTAGACAGTTGTCTCCTCTAGCGGCCGGCTCATCCACGCCATCGCCGTTATGGCTCACGTGTGGCATGCACCACCCATTCTGCCTCACATGTGCCATGCAACCCTGCAGACAACAAGTCTCCTACACCGCCTGGAGGGAAGGAGGGAGTATTGTAGTGGATTTCTCCCCTACAAACGCTGTTTGTCGCTGAGTAGCCGATCCCGCGAATTCCTCAGTGTATGCCTCGTGGTCTAGGTCAACCAGCGCCGTCTTACATGACGGAGGTCAACTACTAAGCCACGCCTACCTCCGCTGTTTAAGACCTGACCTCGTGGCGACCTGCCTCTTTTCTACCTACACCAACCAGCAAGCAACACCTCCTCCTCCTCCGCCGCTGCCTGGCGGCCCTCGCTCCCGCCGGCGAGCATGGCGACCCACAAGCTGTCCTCTTCTGAGCACCCTCACCAACCAGCTCTCTCTTCTTCTAGCTACAGCCGCAGCAAGCTACACCACCTCCTCCTCCGCTCTTGCCTGGCGGCCCTCGCTTTCGCCGGCGAACATGGCGACCCACAAGCTGTCCTCCTCTGAGCACCCTCACCAACCAGCTCTCTCTACATCACGCTTGTAACCACGCTGCCACTTCCCAGCACCAAGCTGCATTGTACATCCAATACAACATGTATACAGAGAGCACGTCGTGATTTTTGAGTCTCGAACCAAACATCCCATACCCCACAGGTTAATGGGGTGTAACTTGTGTAAGTATATATCACAGACAGCTTCAAGTACTGTACCTCGAGGAATTTCATTCAGGTTAAATTCAATTTAGCACCCTGTAGTTGCATTATTCTAGGTATTCACTGACTGCTCGTACACAAAATTAATGTACTATAAATATATTCATCGTAGCTCTTACCTCGCCATTACCACTATACTGTACTTCTCTCTGCACGTCCTCCACTACCATGTTCCTTCCCCTTTCAACATTTATAAGGAATTCTATGATAGAGTAATAAAACACATAGATCTCTATAATCATTGTTTACTGTGTAAGTAGCTTACAGACCATAAAAACTGTGTGACTTGATGGTCAAAATGATCGACCCACCTTCGTGTACAGTAAAACTCCACAACTTCCCTGTGCGTTCACTAGCCCACACAGGCAGGGGTAGCATCACCACCACCGAGCACCACACAGAAGTATGGGTGAACGGACACAAAAAGCTGAGCTGTGAATGATGGTGAAGAGCATCGTGATGGGATGTTTCCATGATGCATGTGTACAACACCACCAGCTAAACCACTGATGCCACAGTAGTTAGTTGTCGCACGACACTACTACACTACATATGGAAACAACAAAGACTTTCAACAATTTTGAAAAGTTACAATACAAAAAATTACTGACAGCAAGTTACATGTTGCTTTTTTAATGTTAATTAATGACTTTGCTTCTCTACTCTGAGGAAACAAAAAATAAAAATAAAACAAAACAGGATTTACAAACAAGAATTATTTTTCTCCTAAACACATTGAAATACCATACAATAAACAAACAAGGTTCTAAATGAACAACATTAAATTTGTTTAAACAAATACACTGTATATTAAGAGCATTATGTGAAAGTACAGTAACCACGAGAGCCTACAATGAGTGACTGATACCAGCAGCCTGAACAAATAACAATTAAGCATAAATATTCACCGTACACAGTGTAGTCAAATTGTTACCGCTTTTAATCGTATCAGTATTCTCCACTACTGTACTAGGTGCCGTGTAGGAAACATTTTTGTGATATTAATGTCTAAAGTAAACCTTGAATGACAACTCTCTATAAACCTGTAAAAAAACAAAACAAAAAAACTAAGGAGTCACCCTAATCAAGGCTTTACACAACAGTTCTCCATATACTGAATACTGTATACTTACTGTAGTAGTTTGTACAGTATTAATGTATTACAGGGGTATTTCATTTTCTCACCAGACTGTATGCACCATTAATGAAATACTGTTTAGGAAGGGCCTAACTATACAAAATAAGAAGAAAAATAAAATAAATTCAGTGCTTTCCAGAGACTTATCTACAGTATATCCACCAATTGTGAATTCAATCCATATCTGCATAATAAACCTAGCATAAAGAGCAGTATATACGTAGTAATTTTAGAATCACCTAACACAACCACTCAAAGAGGCAATAGTTCTAGCGAGGAGCACTCTTTAATAATAAAAACAATACATACATAAAACAACCAAACTAGGTTCTGCAATAACAAAATGACTTGCACCACAGCTGTATGTTTACCCGAGAGTTTCTTGAGTTACATGACACTTCCATCAACACAATGCACTAAAATGTTTTCTTTGACTTTTTTGTTTTGACCATGAACACAGAACATTTGATCTGTCCAAGAAGTACAATCGAGTAACTTTCTAAATGCCTAGACTTGACCTAGTGTAAGATTTGTTGAGAAGTCGGGGGCGTATAATATACAAAGAAGTCGGCCACAAAATTTGAAATTGAAACAATTTGCAGCTCTTTTTAATTTACCCTTGGGAAAAGATAGACAAGTTTAAAAGTATGGGTAAACACAATTTGACTGTAAGGATATGGTATACGTGTGGCAAACTCTTTAAAATATCAATCCCCCTTTGACTCGTTACCATTACTTAACATAACATTACTAACATAACACTGAAATAGTTGAGATATTGATTTTTGGTACACGCGTGAGATGTACGTAGGATTGTCAGACTACCTTCTACTGTAGGCTCTATATATATATATATATATATTACACAAAAATTTTAAAGTTAAACTGACTATTTGTGACACCACCACTTTCCTATGGTGAAAGGTATGCATAAATGAAAGGGACAGGTTTTCAAGACACTGTAGTATATGTAATCTGTATGTAGATAATTGTTAGCTCAGAATATTGTAGGAGAGAATTATAACAGTATTCAACGGCCACACAGGGCTTCGTGAAAACAGGTGACCTATGGTGAGACTAGTATACAGTAATGTACTGGTATATTTAAGAAAAAGAAAAATTATTAAAATCTTGTGATAAGCGTAGCTACCATAAAAGCTAATTTAAATTCATAAAAAAAAATAAAATTAGCTCTAGAAAAGTTACAGGAAGATGCTTTAGCAATTATTTGAGAGAACATATCATATTTCCTACAATGTGTTTAGTGTAGGTCACTGATACAGCCAGTGGGTCAGTGTGATATGTGCTGACAACTGGTGTGCATCTACTGTTATAACTCATCTTACTTGTACCCAAAGCAATGTAAACCAAATATTTATGTTATTAATTGTGTATACTACATTTATATGTATAGTATATGAGTCAAATATTAAGTACCTGTACAATTAATAAATGTCAAGATATTAGTGAAAAATTTCAATGTTAATAATCAAGTGTACAACATTAAGTTGACTAAAATCAGAGGTCATTAAAGAAGAAAGAGGTACAGTATTTTGGAAACTGTCAAAAAATTAGATGATGTAGTATTCTAAAATAAAAAATGTGGAGGGAGGGTGGAGAAACAAGTGTGAAACCATGAAACTGGAAACAGAAATCAATACTGTACAAATGTTGAGCTATTTACATGCACTACAAACAGTGTTTAGCACCAGCAATAAAACTATGGGAGGATCAAATGCTAAATAAATAACAATAATAAGTACAACAACCTATCACAAAAATCTATTCAAGTGAAGCTTTGGCTCGTCCACAAAATTCAGTAATAATAAAAATGATGAAAGTAACAAAATGGAAGATGACAGAAAAGTTATGGAAGCAGCTCAGCCTTCATGACTACTCAAGCCTGCACTATTAATATTACCATATATAAAGCTCACGATAAATGTATAGAGAACAATCACATTACTAAATTACTGAACCCCACAGAAAAATTATATATATATATATATATATATATATATATATATATATATATATATATATATATATATATATATATATATATATATATATATATATATATATATATATATATATATATATATATATATACTTAGTTCATAAAATAAAAATTTAGTCTAGTTTCTTAATAAATAAAATGCAATTGTTCTCCATTAATGGGAAAATCATACATTCAGGTACTATAACAAAATGTGTGTTTTGCACACAAAATGAAAAGAAGCCATCATATGGGCCAACCAATTGTTAATAAATAACATATGAATGCAGCTACTGCATAATACAAACCTCCATTCAACTCACTTCATTCATTAGCCGATTTGGACGTACACAATTTTGGAAAGCCTAATTTTAAGGATACACAATTCACATACATGTGATAAGAAGACAGTAATACCCTAAAACTGCTGGACATCAATTTGTTTACATGTCACAACACTTAATTTTTGGCACACATACTAAATGCTACTCTCAACACAGTGAAACCTTGGCAGTCTTTGACCTTCGTTGTTGCTATTCTCTGGACACTACTCGGCCTGAACCTCCGGGCGATACTTTCAAATGACTGTTATAGCTTAAAATTTAAACCGTATAATTTCGTATAAAAGCTACAGCTAAAACACTTGAAAATTTGGCAGTGTATTTGGTAATTGTTTTATTTTAAGTTGAATTAATAAAAAATACCTCTATAAAATGTTTATGTGAAGGCATCATCAGAGAATGCAAAAAACACTTTAGAAGAAAAAATTTCCAAAACAAAATTTCATAAATGATTTAGGCCACAACAAAGTGTGATAATCATACGTAAACATTATACCTCAATGATACCAGGCAGAAGGATGTGTTGCATTACATCCTTTACCACTTCTTTACTTAAGTTATTGCATAAAGGAGAGGGGGAGGGGGGGTATAAAATTTTGGCCAGCAGGTGACATGTATACCAACTTAATAATGCAATTTACTGTACTAGGTTTCTAAATGTCTGTCTACCTTTTGATCAAGATAGACAGAAGAGGTTTCACTGCATTTTAAAAAACAGATATGTTTTATAATTCATGACCACAACATTAGTTTCACATTCACATCGGGGTTAATACATTCACATTCGTCTATTACGTTACTTGTACATAATGTGAAATAAGTTACACTGTAATTCTCCTTATTTCTGTAGAGGCCAGGCATACCACTGACAGTCTAGTGTATTTGTTTTCTCCGTAAGTCAGGCACACATCTGACAATCATAAACAGAGCTTGGTTTGCATCTTCACAAAAAAAAAGAAAGAAAAAAGAATGACTGGATTATTATTGAAGTAGGATACAGTGTTCAGAATTAGTTCATCATGTTCAAAACTGGTTCATCATGTTCAGAATTAGTTCATCATGTTCAAAACTAGTTCATCATGTTCAGAACAACTTTATCATGCTCACATCCCAAACCAGAGTGCAATGCTCACATTCAGGCCAACATCAAAAAGGCTTCTCCAAAATAATCTTAAGTAATAGCACTGACGGCAGACTGCATATCCAAAGAAAGTTTTGAATTACTTAAAAGGAAATGGTTGTTAAAAAGCAATGGATCTAACCTTTGACTTGTTAGACAACTTGAGGGCACACAGACACTCGGGTGCTCTTAATCAAGAATCAACTAGTGACAGCAAAATTGTATTATGTGTACCACTAAAAAAACACACTACAGTTTTATTAAAGTTCTTATAATAAAGTAAAGTAAATAAGTCAAACAAACACCTCTGAGTGTTATTCTAATACGTGTAAGATGCAATTGAGCTTGTATTTCAAGAATTGAATTTGTATGAGGTTTCACACAATGAATTCTACTAATTTAAATGGCCACTTTTATCATGTATCTATAAAAACTGCTAAACATGCTGCTGCACTGGAACAATCAGCTACTGCCACATATTCCAATGGGATGAGGAAAACTTGAGTCTGAGAATGATCCAGCAAACATGTGCAAACTGTCTACTGGCTACAACCTTACAGTACAATAAATAGAACTTACCATTACATGTACTGAACACACGGTAAAGTTTATAAAGCTTCAACCTGCCTGTTGTCGCAAAAACAGGAACTTTGGCAACAAACTGCATAATAATAACTTTCTTTCTCACCACACCATTCTTTGTGCACCAACTTGATGATAATGAGTACAATCAAAAGTTTTCTTGAAGATCATTGCACATGATGCCACAGTCCCTTGTTGTCAGCTAACACACACACACACCAGAGTAATGCTACGATGAGCCACACCTACAAAAAACAATTCCTCTAGCAGATCATCTAGAGTTACAAACACACCCATGTAAAACAGGGTAAAAATGGAATAACAAACCCATGCCTTCCATTCACTGGACACACGCTTGCCTTGTTGAGAAATTAAAAATAATCACATGACAATTGTGTAAAAACTGGCAGCAGTTGAAATGTTTTCTGCCTATCACTTAGTCAAAAGATGGAAAGTGTAGTTAATAAGCGAGGAATTTTTACGTGGCTTTGTAAAAACAACGCCATTGTTAAAATACCCTCATCATTGACACCATAAATACTACTTAATCTATTGAGGAGAATTTTTCCTACCTAGAAGGGAACTATAATATCATTATTTCACAGCCAACAGCTACAAGAGTATTTCACATACAGTAGCGTTGCCTAAGTAAGATGGTCCACAAAATTGCTATCGGTGAAAAATATGACTAATGCTTAGCTGCAATCCTGCTACAGTACAGTAGATACAAGCTACAGCTGGTGCAAGATAAATGAGCTGCCCCAAGTCTGGTAGGAAGTGTAATGTTTATGCTGAGGATAACCTGAGCAATAGTGCTGATTACATTCAGACTGGCTTTCTATCCAGTAAAGTGAGCACATAATATTCTTCACTGTAAGTGTGCTCATACATCTGCAAGAGGCTTGTTTCAAACCTCTGTGATCTGTTCGTGTGGATCAAGGTGACGACTTTCTGGGCTTGATGATGAATCGGAGGACTGCTGCCTCCCTTGAGTGCCTGCATCTGCTGCAACAGCACACTCCACTGTCACTACACTCTCTACACTACCACTTCCCGTGTCCTGACTTCCTGACCCACTACTGCTGCTCTGACTGCCTCCACTGCTGATACCAATGGCAGCACTGACAATAGGTGAAGGTGGAGCAGCCTGGCTGGGTTCACTAGGTGGTGGCGGTGCCACATGAACAGGAGACTCGGGGGTTTCTTCCACATCAACCATAGGATTGACAGTGACAGTTATGCCGCCAGCAGTAAATCCACATTCATAACCTGAAGAGACAGAGTTGTCAAGTTCCTCATCAGAATCATGTTCTGTTCCTGGTTCTGATGGTTCTGACAGAGGTGGTGGGGGAGGTAGTTCATCTGCTGTCATAGTTCCTTCCATTTGGATGACATCAGACTCTTGAGGGGAATCTGAGTCTTTTTCAGAACTCCCATGAATACTGCCTGGCTGGCCTGCAGTGCTCCCTGATGAAGATGACCCCATATTTGCAAGGTTTAACAATTCATCTAAACCCTCAACATCTGATGGAGGTACTAATGGTGGGGGTGGAGTATCTTCACAGAGGGTACTAGTTCGTTGCATGAGAGGTGAAGACTCTGGTATTGGTGGAGGAAGGTCATTTGTAAAAGCACTGTCATCCTCATCCATTACAAGCGGGGGTGGTGGAGGTAACTCACCACACATACCAGACGGAGTGTCTTGACCTTCAGCGATAACCTCCTCCTGTGCTGGGAGTGCACTTTCATGCTGAACATCATTATCCAACTTGTCAATCATATACAGAGGATTTATTGTCTCCTGTGGTTGGTTTTCTGTATCATCTATAGATAAAGGTGCAGGAAGGTCTTCTGAACCTAAACTACTGAATGCCACTGGGGATGCCTCTCTCTCAGGAGTGGGTGGCTGAATTGGCATTATTTCAACCCCTGATAAACATGGAATAATTTCATTACGATTCTCATTAACCATCGGGACAAACTGTTCCACTACAGTTCCTCCCAGCGATGGTACTACCTCCTTTTCTGGGCTTTGTGTTACTTGTTGGGAAGGTTGTGGGTGTTGACTTTCTTGGAGTGCTGTAGGCTGTTCTATGACTGAACTTTCCAAATGAGGTGGTGGTGGTGGTGGAGGTGTTTCTTGAGCAGGATGACTAACCTCAGTTGGAGAAACCTCTTTATCAGGACTCTCATCTTGCTGGAGGGGTTCTGTATCTAAACTAGCTATTAATGTAGACGTTTCTGTTTCCTCACTGGCTGGTGGTGGTGGTGGCGGTGGTGGTGGCAGTGGTGCATCTGCAGTACTTGACACAGGAGTCATAACTGGTGACCCTCTACCCAAATCTCTTATTGTAGGTGAAAAGTCAATGTCTGGACTCGGGCTCCTAGTCAGAGGTGGAGTTTCTCTATCTGGACTTTTAGCCATAGGTGGAGAACCTTTTGGACTCTTCATCAATGGTGGAGATCCTTTTGGGCTTTTCATCATAGGTGGTGTGTCCATATCTGGACTTGGACTCTTCATCATTGGTGGGGTTTCTTTATCTGGACTCTGCATCATTCGTGGAGATCCTTGTGGACTCTTCATTAATGGAGGAGAACCTTTATCTGGACTCTTCATCATTGGTGGAGACCCTTTTGGGCTCTTCATCATTGGTGGAGACCCTTTTGGGCTCTTCATCATTGGTGGAGAACCTTTTGGGCTCTTCATCAGTGGTGGAGACCCTTTTGGGCTCTTCATCAGTGGCGGAGATCCTTTTGGACTCTTTGTTGCTGGAGGAGATCCTTTGTCAGGGCTCTTCATCAGTGGTGGAGACCCTTTTGGGCTCTTCATCAGTGGCGGAGATCCTTTTGGACTTGTCACTTGTGGTGGAGATCCTTTAGCAATCTTTACTAGTGGCGGAGATCCTTTTGGACTCTTCACTAGTGGCGGAGATCCTTTTGGACTCTTTGTGGCAGGTGGGGATCCTTTTGGACTCTTCACTAGTGGCGGAGATCCTTTTGGACTCTTCACTAGTGGTGGAGATCCTTTCGGACTCTTTACCATTGGTGGAGATCCATTTAGACTTTTCACAGATGACGGAGATCCCTTATCCGGACTTTTCACTGCCACAAGAGGAGGAGATATCTTTTCTGGTGGCAATACCTGCTGGTCTTCTTCAAGTTTCTTCAAGGGTAATGTCAAGTCCTTATCTTTATTGAAGTCATCCTTTGTTGGACCTTCTTTGAAATCCTTAGGACTTATAGGAGGAGGTGGACAAGTATCTATGTCACTCTCTAGGAGGCCAGTGGCTTTAGGACTTTTATCCTCTTCGGGGCTTTTATCCTTAGCCAATTTCTTCTCCTGACTTAGGCTTCCCTTCTGTACACTTGCATACAGAGGTGTTTCCCGTTGACTGATTTCCTTTCCAGGTTTATCGATCTTCTCATAGGGGGGATAATTCTCCTGGGTGTCGTAGTCGCGTACAAATTCGTACGTACTCTCGGTTTCAACCTTCTTAACCACTTCATAGCCGGGTTCTGCATCCCCGTCGCTTGATCGCCGACTCGTGAACTTCAGTTGCTCATAATTCGGGTCGTGTTCTGAAGTGGTCCGTGTGTGATGGATAGCACCTTGTAGCTCTTCGTAGCCGGGGTCTCCAAATTCACTTGTGGCCTTTCCCTTGACAATCTCGTATCCCGGGTCAGATGTTTCTGCTCTGTGATGTGTTACCGTTTCATATCCGGGTTCATATTCCTCTTGGTGCTTCTCATGAGCCACTGTTTCATATCCTGGTTCAGAGCTTTCCAACTTAGCTTCACCAGTGACTGTTTCATACCCCGGTTCGTATTCCCTGTGTTTCAGAGTTTCATATCCAGGTTCTGATTCTATGTCTGACGTCTGTTTCACTGTTTCATATCCAGGGTAATTCTCCTCGGGCCTTTCAACACTTGCATACGGAGGTTCAGAATTCTTCACCGTTTCGTATCCAGGATCAGAAGAGCCCCCTGAGTAGAAGTTGTTAGACAGTTGGGGAATGGTTTCATAGTTGGGATTAGGTAATGATGGTTGGGGATGCTGTGTAGTACTTCCCCACACACCAGCCTTCTCATACGACTTGGCTCGACTTATTGACGTAACAACTTCATGATTGCGAGTTTCAACAAGGCTACGTGTCATCGACCCTAGGTCTACAGACTGACGAGGGGTTGTTGGAGGAGATGAAGCATGAGATCCCCAGCGAGCGCCACCAATGTCCACGGATCCTCTGCGTGAGGACGACACACTGCCAGCGTCACTCTCGCCTCCTCCGCCTGAGCTGTCCCCACGAGAGTGTCCTGGACGCTGTTTCTTCATCACCTACAAAAATACAAATAATTAACACATGTAATCTGATCTGGTTAAATACATCTCACTCATTCTCTAAACTTGTACTTATAAATAAACACTCAAATCCTGTCATTCTACCTACCAACTTACCAATCAATTTTTACTCCAAATTAGTGTAGACAGGAACAAGTTCTTACACATTCAGGCTATTTAGAATGTGACTCTCTTCCTTTCAAATTCTATACCACATTTAATGTTTATATAATTCAAGAAGGAGATCGTCTCCCATGTAATTCCAAGAAAACTAAGATCTATAAATCAATATTGTGATGTGATGATACTATGAATGAAAAGTTATAACAGTATACATATAACTCTATAATGTTACTTAATACTGTATAATGTTTGTTGAATCTTGAATTCCATATATAAATTGGTTATGAAAGACACTATATTTATACTGCACTTCTTTTATTTTTTTACTTGGAAGAAAATCAAATAAGATCAAGTTTTACATACCTTTGCATACATTTCTTCAAGGGCTCGCTGTGTGGGTCTTTCAATGGGAGGAACACTTCGTGGTGGGGAATGTGGGGGCTGGGGGGAAGGGCCTGAGTAGAGGCTCGTATCTCCCTGAGGTAGAGGTGGCAGAGGAGAGCGAGTCCCTCTCTTCTCCGCTCCGGGGCTTCCCATTACAGTACTGGCAGCACTACTCGAAGATGCTGCAAAGGTGTACATAAAAGTGTCTAATAAGTAAGTATGTTAGGAATATGAACAAAAAGATGATGTGTCAGTTACCCGGATATGAATATTATGCTAGATATTTGAATGTCAATAATATGAGAACAAGATACAGGGGGAAAAGCTCGCTAGGTATAAATGATAATACGTAATGTTGAGGTTTCACTGACTCTGTGAAATAGACCACAGAATTTCTCTCTATCAGGAAGAAAGAGGCTTCAGGGAAAGAAGAAAATGCATAGATGAGATCATAACACTTATCAGGTTTGGGAAAGTTTGAGAACAGAGGAAAGTGTTTGCTGAATTTATGGAATCAAATGAAGCACATGAATAAGTGGCTGGAAGTAGATTCTGGGAAGACAAGGCTCTCTATGACAAGTTTGAAAGACTGTTGAATCCAATCAGTTTCTTTAATGACAGTACAATACAGTCAATGCAGATATTTGTGAGTGAAAATTTTCCAATTAAGATTTGAAATAAAAGTGGAAGTAAGTCTGTCCGAACAGAATTATAAATTACTTCTTTGGTCCATCCTATAGAGAAGTGGTGAATAAGTTAAGATAACACTCTCTTGAGGTATATCATTTATGCAGGAAAACCCTTCACCACCCCTGGACAGTTGTTAAGATACCATTTACTGTTATTCTTACAGAAGAGTAAACCCAACTGTGAGAAGGAAGGGTTGGATGCAGGGAGAATAATGACCCTTTAACTCTCCTGTACTGGAGTGCACAATTCTTCAGTGTTATCCTTAAACCTTATGGAATACTGTATATGATTCACTGGCATCCACAGCCCCAAGAAAGACAGACATCACAGATCTACTCAGAACAAGCCTGTAACCTGGGCCTCCCTGAGAGTCCTGACTAATAGTCAAGTAAAATTAAATTGTCCTCAAGACTACCCAAGGCAGGATTATGTATTGTGTCAGTGCAGTAATAAATGAGCAATTGCAAAAGCCTTCTGCAAAGTCCAAGTCAATGCAAATTTGCAAAATACAGTACTATAGTATCAACACACACTCTCCCTTGTTTTCAAATTCCAAGTAAGAAACTGTATGATCAATGATGATGAAATCACATTTATATTCACCATCTATGGTGATATAACTATGGAAAGATGTTATGGTGACTGGTACTGCCTGCCGGTGGTTTTACAAAAACCAGACACTAAAAACCAAGTAACATTGGTGTTATATTTAGTAATAAAAATATACCTTAAAAACCGTATCCTAGAATTCTGGAACAATGTAAAAAGTGAGTTATCATTGTTCAAATCAAACTAATCTTACCACTGTACAGGTATTACCATAAAAAAAAATCATAATCACATACAGTATACACAATGATGATAATCCACTCGGCTCTAAAATCACTTATTTCTGAGACTTGAAAAAATTAACAGAACAGTTTCTGAGAGATTAACGAAACTCTGTACTTTGTGACACCTCAAAAATGAAGATTTAATATACAATACTTCATATGCCAAAAGTTGTTAAAAATATTATAGTACAAGTAAATTTTTAGATGATGTATACCAAGCTGTTCTGAAGATCTTTTAAAAATCTATTACAATTATTGCTATCAATTATATAACAATTACAACTACAACTGTTACTACTACTATTGTCAATGATAAAATAACCACAAATATTACTACTACAGGACAGTACAGTACTCTACTACCATTACCACTACACTACCACCAGTGATAGAACCACCACTACTACCACACAACCACCAATGATATCATCTACAACAACCACTACTACTACTCCTACACTGTACTCCTCTTGTGTCAAATCAAAGCAACAAATCAAAACAAAAAACTCCACTATGAAATCTTTGAAAAATAAATTCAATCAATAAATACACACAAATAAAAACAAAACATTCTCATTACCCAAGGCCAAGGTGTGAGTTTCTTCTTCAAGGATACATGCTGGGTTTATTTTCCACTAATAACCAATGTATAAAAGGATAAATGTACCTTGAATGGGATATAATATTTAAGACAGTGTAGAAGGACGTGTGTATGTACTGTTTAACATATCTCTGCTATATATGCTATGGTAACAATGGAGCTAGTACAGTGTTACCCCGCTTTACACGGTTTCACTTTCACTTTCCGCGATTTCTCATTTACGCATTTACGCGGTACCTTGCCAAAACCGGACTTTCACTTTCCGCGGTGCATCTACTCATATACGCGGTGAAGTATAATTTTTTTTTTTATTTAGCTCATAAAATTCATACAAATTACCCAGCCAGAATATAATTTACATTGCTGGAATTCTTACAATATGATGATCATTTTGAATATAAACATCATGGATTTTACATTAGACATACAAATTTTAGATCTAATGTAATAATTTGGTTTACACAAAGCAAGTATTTTATCTTTTGTGCAAAATATATGAAGTTTACATTCAAAATATTCCCTGACCTGCAAGGAATCCAGAAATGTCAATTATATTATCCTAACTTTAGTCTGAGGTATTATTTATTACTAAACGTTAAAATCTAGTGTTTTCACCCAATCATTTCTCAGAGAGGTAGGGGCCAGTGAGCTGGGAAGAGGGGGGGGGGATTTGAGTCCATTATTTGAATGGACATTAACCTGGCGACTGTATTTCTCTTAAATATTAATTGTGTGAGCATACCATCATAAAATTAAGATGTTATTTTTACTACAACATAGGTATTGTATCGGAAAAAGTGGAGTTTGGGGGTCGGGTCAGCCTCTATTGGAATTAATCCCATATGTTCTGTTGTTCACTTTCCGCGGTACCCCATGGGTTCAATTGACTGCGTAAATCAGGCTACTACTATATAGTATAGTATCCCTTATATGCACCAACATCTTATTTTGTTTGTTTTCATCCAATTCAACACACAGCTGAGGTATGAGTTGGTTACGTTTCTCCATTCTGCCTTCATATGTGTGTGTGTGTGTGTGTGTGTGTGTGTGTGCAATAATAATAATAATAATAATAATAATAATAATAATAATAATACAGTCAACCCTCACTTTACGCGGTCCCACATTCCGCGTTTCCACGTTTAAGCGGTGCCCTGCCGGAACCTATCATGCTCACATTCCGCGGTGCGTGTACCCCATTACGCGGAGAGCGGCTGGCGAGCCACGCCATTTTTGGATGCAAATCTCCCGCCATCCGCCATGTTGTGTAAGCGGCGCAAACATGGTGCGCACAAGGTCGCCCAGTCATCAAAACATTACCAGTTCTTCACCCGCCACCCACTACAGCCGGCCCAAGTCAGTGATAGTGATAATTATAGTGAGGATATGGACTTATATGAACTTTGGGGGGTTTGACAAAGAGGCCCTGCAAGCCTCTGTGGTGGATAGTGATACAATTGATACAAGTGATACAGGTGAGGGCCAATAATCTGCCCTCTGCCTCGGAACCAACCGCCCATCCCCGTGTGCCCAGCCATCTTTTCTACTAATGTAAGTGTTAAAAAACCTAATATTATTGATATTTCTCTTAATTATTAATTGTGTGTGCATACCATCATAAAGTTAAGATAATATTTTTACTACAACATACGTAGTTGTGTGTCATCAAAAAGTGGAGTTTGGGGGTCGGCCTGGACTCTATTTCAATTAATCCCATATGTTATGTTATTCACTTTACGAGTTCCTCACTTTCCGCGGCACCCTGTGGGTTACATTAACCACGTAAAGTGAGGGCTGACTGTAATAATAAACGGTTTATTAATAGAGTTGCAGCCGGTGGCTGAAAATATACAGACTTACATTTGATTTAGACATAATGATGTGTGTGTGTGTGTGTGTGTGTGTGTGTGTGTGACCATTATACAGCTGTTGCTATAACAAACTCCATTACTACCACATTACAGTACTATTATATACAGGGTCAAAGTTTTTATTCAAGAACCCTAAATGATTACCTGTACAGTACTATGTTTTAGGAGGTGCAATGAATGTGAACCTAAAATTAGTCTGATCAGTGTGAAGGATCATGATCAAACTTTATTCCTACTGATTTTTAGGTTCTTGTTTATTGCACATCCTAAAACAAACTGATCATTTAGGTTTCTCGAAAAAATGGGAAAAAAAAAGAATGGTAAATTTTTATATATACAGACATCTATCTATCCAGTACAGTATACATTATAACAGCAAAAAGGGTGGAACAAATGAAAGTGAATGAAAAGAGAGAGTTTATATATGCTCTCATTTCTGCATTATGGTGGGGAGAGGTTTGAAAGAGTGATAGAAGAGTACATTCTATCACCTCCAAGAATTGCAGTAATTAGTGAAGTGAACTTTTAGTCTGAGCTTCAAATTCATCCATAATTAATACTTTTTGTCAACCTCTAATCTTTCACTGTCCTTAACCCCTTTCCTACTGCATGGACCAAGATGGCATAAGCATATAAAGAGGCAATATTACTTGTTAAATGGGGTTATATATGCATGCTGTACGGCAAGGAAGGAAGGGGTTGAGGAATGAGCTGCCGATATGGAGAATTTAGTTTCACATTTCTGACAGCTCTTGTTTTCACTTGCTGGCATGATGCAAGTTAGGTGCTGGGTCCAGGGAGAGGAATTTGCAATAAGCTCATAATCTACAGTGAGCTAATACTAACAGGGATACAAAACTCCCACACAAATACTGCTTTACCTCCACTTTCACTGTATGTCAGCTATTGAACTCTGCTCCATGCAATGCTTTCCAGAAAAAAATAAATAAGAAAATAATTCAAATAAAAAAAAATCAATATTCATGCTGTGATGACACTTTCAAGTTTACATTGTTTAGGAATCTTGAAAAGGTAAAAAAAAAAATGAAAGTGAGGTCATTTGCTGGCTACAACATGTACGTACAGGATATTCCAAGTCAAACTGAAACCATAATCCACCCTTTGTCTAATAATGTTAATACGTGTAGTGTATGTGGCCAGACAAGATAATACTACACACCAGCCCAATAACAAGCACAACAGAGATCACCCACTACATATTCTCTAAAACATATCTGGCTATGACTCAAGCTCTCTTATTACAGTAACATTCAGCATTCTGCATTCTCATTAGTACTGTACTTCAAAAACAATGAAATCTCCCAAAAACTAATAATAAATCTGTCAGTACTGTATGTGCGTGAAGTACCTACACTGCCTGTTATAACCTGTAACCCACACAAGCATGGAAAATGGCCACAAATTGTGATGATGATGATGATATTACAACAGCTCAGTCACTCACGCCATAAAACACCAAGATTGTATTCTGGGTGAAGATGGTGACAGAGACATTGACGCAACAAGGATAATTCTAAGCAGATGACTGATGGCAAGAGGGTTTGAAGAGTGATGCATTTACTATAACGAATACATAAATAAGTACATCTGTGATATTGAGTTAAGGTGATGTACAGCTCTGTCAAACTTTCTCTTCAATAAGGGGAATAACTCTGGCAGATAATGATGGGAAACAACAATTATTATTGTAAACATGGCCTAGATAATAATGATCTTCATTATATGTAATTTGTACAATATTTCACTTCGATCTAAAAACATTTCTCAATTTAATGGTCAAACGAAAGGTAGCACAGGACAGACAAGAGTACACCATTATCCCCCATGTTCTTTGTCTCAGAAACCCATCCTAAACACGCCTTATGACTCCCAATTCCTGTATAACTCTTCATATTCCATTTTAAATTCTCTAAAATTAATTAAATGATCCAGCACTGTAACTCATTTCCCTATACTGAGTGATAAATTTCAGCTACATCATTCTAAGTTGTCTTTTGAACAATACTTCCTATAAAATGATGATCAAGTGCATTCACCTAACTGCAAATCAAGCTTCATATGTTCCTATTTTAAGTCTGATCTAGAAATCTGAACTTAACTTGACCAGAAGTCTGAACTATTTCATTAGCACTCCTGTCTAATTCTGAATAAGAGATGAACTTCACAATAAAGTAATGAATTATTGCAGCATAAAGTCCTAAATGACCAATTATGTTACCTTAAATAATAAACATAAAAGGAAAAGCAACACAGCAGTTTCAATAAAAAAAAATCAACTTGTCTCTGCAACGTTAAATTTAAAAATGGTCAGATCTAAGTGCAGCTACAACTCTTACAAATATTCTGCACTGAAGCAGTATGATAAAGCTACATACAAACATGCAGTTCATGTTGGTTCTAACTGCATACATCAGCAAACGGATGGGGTAGAGAAGGTTTTCTAGTGTTAGACTTCTTATATGACAGTGCTTGTCTTGAAGTGACACTTGTGACAACACTTGTCAGTACCTCAGTCTGTAATTTATCAACAGAAATGCTGCAAACTTCTCTAAAATTATTATGACTAAGCAGTTATGACTGATTATGCCATGTGGTTCATCTTACTAAGAAAAAATTATTAATGTCTTCATGTCTTTCAAAATCAAGAGACTAATATTGCAAGAATCAGTCAACTGCAGTTTTTTATAAAAATGTGTAATTTTTTTTAATGTTTGGAAAGAGTTAGCCAAGAAAACTTGAAACTCACTAAGGAGCGAGAGACAGATACAAAGTCCTTAATTGTACAGCCTTTAAAAGAGGATCACTTAAAAAAGAACATGCTGAAGTGCAATTACTAAACTCAAGTGGAACTTTTATCCAGTCTATGGTATTTCCAACTTGTGACAGACGGATCTCACCTTGTCTGGAATGTACAACATGGCGTAGGCTGTCTACACTCGGTGGTGCAGGAGGGGGCTGTGATCCACCTCGCGTAGAGAGGGGCGACGGGGTCGACGGAGCATGTGGAGGGCTAGGCATGGGGGGTGGAGGTGGTGGTGGAGTTGAACGTGGTTCAATTTGTGCATATGTTTCACTGCCAACCCCTCTTGTGCCCTCATAAATACAGGCATACATCTCATCAGCTGAGTCATCTGATACTGTCATATAGTACCTGTGCAACGGCCACAGAGATTATCACTGGCCACAAGTGCTTATCTTACACGTTCATTTTTACTGATTAATAGCATGTACTGTATCTTGTTTTTAGATGTTAGTCTACAAAATAAACAACACTAAACGTTTCATCAATAACCAATCTGCACAAAGCTCATCTATAAGCATTAACATAATGACATTAAAGGCATTACCCATCAAAAGATGTATGGGCAAGTCAACAGTTTTTTCAGATCGGGCAAAGAATTGTTATTGATTATTATATTAAGTTTTTTTAAGTGTCCTCTGAATTAAATAAATTGTAAGAATACAAACAAAACAAACATAAAAATGATAAAGGCTGCTGTGTAACTGACACACATTACTGAATAAATTTAAAATATTAATTTGTTGGAGAACATAACAAAAATATTGACTGAAAAATGTAAATGTTGGAGTTGTTCTACCCAGGACTAAAACTTGTGTGTAGTACAGTATGTATATAATCCAACCACAAAAAATATATACTCAAAGGAGAATAATCACGTTATTTTGCCCATACTTTATCAAAAAATAAAAACAAAAAAAACTTAGGCATGTTATTTATGATTCACAAAAGCTAAAGAAAGCATAAACTATAAAAAAATCAATTCTTTTTGGACGTCTCTGTAAGATAAACTATGGTATATGTACCCTTCTCCTTCAAGAGGTTGAGTGGTGGCAGATGACTGAGGAGCCGCCGAGCCCTGTGTTTGTGCTTTGATGGCTGACAAGGGCTCCCGTACGCTGATGCTTGTGTACCCTCGTGAATCCTGAGAGTCACCGCTGAAGTTCTGTTGAGATGGTATCTCTATGCCTGCCTGCATTTCAATATACATTTATGATTAAATAAAAGTATTTGAAACACCTTAACAAAACAAATACAGTATATTTCATGAGTTCAAGAGTGATAAATGGATACTTCAAGTTCCTGATTACTTGATAATAGTACAAGATTTTGTCATATGTAAAACTCCAAATGAAATGGTCAAACTGAGCACTACAAGCACCACTTACTTCTTCAGGCTGCTTGTTAAAGAATAAAAAAATATTGTATATCAGTGTTTACATGGCGTATTACTGTTACGTATTTCTAAGCATTTTAAAAGCAAAGCTTGTAATATCAACATCCATATCAACTTTTGGGAGTGATTATACACATATAACTATTCATAGTTTGCTACTTACATGATGTAATGGAGGCGTCATGTATGGCATCTCTTCATTGGCTGGTGTTCGTCCTGAGATTGCCAAAGCTGCTTGAATTTCTGTAGAGGGTGGCCGGTCTGATACTGCTCCTATGCTATGTGGGGAAGTTGGCGAGGGCGCAGAACCAACCATAGACGATCGAGTGTTGAGGTGAGGCGATCGTGGAGAGGATGGGCCCTTACCCGAGGAGGCCGAGGTGACCGAAGTCGTCATGAGCCCACCGTCAGGAGGACCAGTGGCTGTCTCCTCTTCCAGATCAAACCGCTTTTCTGGTACTGGAGGGGCTGGCTCGTACCCTCCCTCCGAATCCCATCCTGAACTGTTTGGGACAAGTCATCCAATCATTTCTTAATTCTGATATCCTATAAATTGTTCCATACATCTTAATCGCTGAGGGAATAGGTATGTTTTTTCTCAATACCAGGTTTCTAGACTATTTGCTGGAGATGTATACAGTACTGCAATATATCCAAGATTCTTCCAGTACTTTGGGTGTTTCATGGTCATCAGAGCCAATAAAACCTTCAGAATGATTTGGAACAATTGCATACGGTAATAATAATCACATTCTTTCTTACCATAAATAAAACAATCACGACCAATATCACTTACCTCTTGTCTTTGGTAATGGCTTTTGGGTCATCATAATTATCGGTATCAGTCTCTGGATCCTCAGAATCATCACGGACCACCTTTGCATATGGGTGATCCTCTGAAAGTTAAAAACGTATTTATTTCTCCAAGAGACAAACTACTAAAATCTCAAGATATTCTTTCACAAAATATAATATTGTAATTTGTGACTGTGAGTAGCAAAGCATAGAAAATGGCTGTAAACTGGTGGTGATGAATTTTATATATTGTATGCTGCCACACACACACACGCACATTTATTAACTCGTAAGACATGAATAATATATTATCCTCCTGCTTACTCTTTGGTAGTTTGACATGAGCATATGGATGATTCTTCTTCACTTTGGCATAAGGGTGAGCTGCAGTCCCTGATCCCGCACCACCGTCTATATGTGATGGAGCGGATGGGTCGGTTGGTGATGTAAGAGTTGGGTCCCGAATGATAGCTGCACGACCATCTAGTCCTATAGCACCAGCAGGAAGGACCTGGACCCCTCCAATCACCTTTCCTATGCCACTCCCACCTGCTAGAAATCAAACACAGATGATTAGAAATTCCTTACACTGTATAATTAGCAACACAAATGATAAAAAATTATATTTATTATTCTTGAACTGTAAAGACATTCTATCCTCACATAAGATATTGTTGTCACTTGAGGGCTAGTGTTCCACAGCCTTATTCATCACTACTGTATAAAGTAAAATACAGTCTGAAGCTACTGTACTAACCGTCATTGGCTTCTCCTACAGCAGCATAGAGATCTGACGAGTGCTGGGATTGTGTACGCTCTACATTACACTCAATGGCTGACGGATCAGGCTGAGCACTGAGAGGAATTGCAGGAAGTTCACGCTTCAACGTGCACCTGAAAATACAAGGTAAATCTTAGATGCATGACAGTAAAAGGGTAGATAAATGATGAGAAAAAATGATGTTGAAAGGCTTTAACAGAGATGTTATATAAATTTGACAAGTTTTTCCCATAGACTTTAATGTTAAAATTGGGAGAGGCATTCCCAGACCAACTTCTCAAAAAATATGTACTCAACTTAAACCTAATTTAACTAAATACTGTATTACAGACATAAATAAACTAATCAACATAGAACACAATTCAATGAACAATCACATGAACACAAAAATATGGGGACCTGTCCAAATAAAACAAAGAATGCATACACCTAGGCAGGAGCACAGTAATAACAGGAGTGCAGTACTGTATTTACAGGACATTTTCCAATCATGATTAAGGGTCTTTCAAGAGATTGGTGCAAAAATAATCATAGGAGGATTTGGCAGCTGGTGGTGAAGCATTGTTACTTTGAACACTGAAGATCAAAAGGACTTATATAAATACAGTATAGGTCATGAATGATGGGTAATTGTGTATGGTGATGAAAGATATATTACCTGCTGGAGGCCTCAGAGGCTTCGTCACTCGCTCTAGGCGTGTTGGACCCATTGATTCGGGGGTAGCTGCCCAGACCGTTCTCGCCCCCATCGTGACAAACCTTGACCGTCGTAATACCGTGTGACATCTCAAATTCATCATACCTGAGAATTTTAGAATAAGAGATAAACTACATTAGTAACATTGTGTATAGTGAGTGAAGCTCATTTGGGGTTTTTATATGTTTAATTTCTAAGGTACCAGTAAGTAACATCATGGTCCCAAATAATACAAGAGAACAGTGAAAATTTCTCTTCTCATTGTATCTAGAATATTCACTAGGGCACCTCACACCCTCAACTGGGGTAACCAGCCTGTCCAACCACATTACTATGTCATACAGTATAACCTCCATTTAACGGACATCAATCTAATGGGCATAGTCCGTTAACTGGAGGTTTGATATCTAATGAACATTAATTTAACGGACTACACTTTGCAACATAGTCAGTTAAATAGAGGTCTCACTGTGGAAGAGCAAAAATGTAATCCACATTTGATAAGAGGTCATTTAGAAAAGATACCCCTGATCTTCTCTGTTTTCAATACAAATCACATTTTAAGTAAAGACACAGATATGGCTAACATTCTTATAAGTTATGAATGCCAATTACTGTACTGTAATATAGTACCCTTTTTTCAATCTATTCTTGCTCAAAATATTTTCACATTTCAAAATTTCTGAAATGGAAAAGAAGAACATGTACTGTACACTGTATATAAAGAAAAGTTACAATAATACTAACTCATTAATCAATCATTATTTTATGCTGGCTTAATGATACAATGCCAGCAGGGCCTGCTATACTGTACTGTATACTGTAACACCCAATTGCCAGTTGATCTGCCAAAACACATTCTTATTAGCTTATTTTCAACATTATTCATTTGTCAATTTTACTGTTTATTTTGCACTGTCAAAAGTTCAAGTACATATCTGTACAGTACAGTAATAGTACTGTACTCTGTATCTATGTACAGTACAGAAATTGACATTATATCTTTATTTCTGAATGTAAATTTTTAACAACTGTACATCAAATATGTACTGTACTAGTTCACCAGTAATTTTGACTTTGATTTTTATTCGTCATTTTGAACATTTAGTCCCAAATGAAGAACAGACCACTGGGCAGTAGGCTTAGTTAATAAATGTTGACAGTCCACAGTTTCAGTAATGAAGGAAAATATCTATGAGACACCAGTACTTACCCATCATCTTTCTTGGCACACACACAAAAGGCCAGGAAGATGAAGAGCACCAGGGTGAAGCCAACAGTGATGAGCACAGCCCATGCCTGCACCACATCCAGGGCCACTGTGAGCGAGGCACCATCTAGTGGAGGTCCCCCAGGTTGCCCTCCGATTATATCTAAGAGCGTATTATGGCCAGATGGAACTGGAGGAGCATAGGCCCCCCCGAGGGCCCATACCGCCCCCCTTGCTCTAACACCAACCATCACCTAGCTGTACCACCTGAAAAAGAATATTAAAATACAATTAATTAAATACCCTGTACAGTATTTGACAATATAATACATCTTAAGTTGCAAAGATGATTTCCCACCATAAACTTAGTACTGTATTAATCTTAAATAGCAATCTTGAAATGTTAAACTTCCTTGAAATTTGGATTTGCGCATCAAATGAAACTGTATTTTAGAAATAAAGTCCTGTAAATTTAAAGTAAAAACCCAAGAATTTGAAGTAGCTAGTATATCTCCCAACTTGGACACAGCCCCTTAAAAAAAAAAGAGGTGAGACTAATGAAGCAGCCAGAGACCAAAAGGTAAGAGCCTTCCATCACACTACTGTGTACTGTATACACTCTACAGTCTAAGGTCTATAAAATGGGAAGCTGGCTCAATCCCATCACCTCAGCACCCTAAGGGAGGTCAGAAGGACTGAATAACTCAATTTATGTGTGTATAATAAAATGAGATTTCAGGATCAATTCCTTATTTATGACTGATGGAGTCAGGGGTGGATCCAGGAATATCAAAGGGGGGGGGGTCAAGAAGTTGTGGGTGGGGGAACATGGGGAGCACAGTGAGCCCATCCCAGTTGGGGGGGGGGGGTTCAGGGGGTGCTGTAAGCCCTCCAGAATTTTTGTTTTAAATCTGACCAATATTATGAGCATTTAATTTTTATTATACAAAAATGCCTGAGTACAACACTGCATTAAAGAAAAAGTATTGAAAATTTTCTGGTGAAAAAGGGGTTCCAGACCCCAAGAACCCCCCTCCCCCTTGGGAGTGGCCCGGGTAATTTATGTATGGTTCCCATAATAAGCATCATTACCCATGGGGTCAATGTGGTTCATGGTTTTGTGAGCAGTTTTAGCCCACTCGTTTTGGTATGGGCATACATGAAGATCTACCTCCAAGCAATAATTTCTCTCAGGTCCAGTAAGCACATGGACACTGCTAAATTACTTACTTTATTATTCATAAATGGGTGATATTGTACTTTAGATATCACCTCGTGAATAGAAAGAAGTAGTTGGGGGTACTACAAATTTCCTACATTTGTTCTTCCGGTGTTTTCATCCTAAACATACTTTTCTGGGATGCAGGGAGCCGTCAGGGCAACTGCTGTTACTTATATATGCGTGCACCATGAAACAAATAACATTTCGTATATATCAACACTTCCATTAAAATACAAATAAAAATCCAGCATTAGCTTATATTATTTATATCATAATGAAATTATATACTATAATATAACAAAGATCTATGCCAATTTTCATGTTATTAGTTAGACAATTTTGCCTATTAACTACAAGATTACCAAAGATAGCTAGTCTTAGAGGTTAGGTTAGATAAATTATTTTGTTTCTTTTTACAATCAATATATTATGAAATGTAACAGTATCTGATACTTTTGTATGTTCCAATATGCAAAGAAAGGAGGCGTGACATTATGCCTGATAAATACTGTTACAAGCTCACCTTAAACTTTCTTCTGATTACAGTTTCTCAATGATCTAATTATCAAATACAAATAATTTTATGTTATTTACAGTTTCATATTCAACAATCAAAGTCAATTTTAACTCACCAAGGAACCAAACACTGCATTAAAAAAACTATGAATTACAATAAAATTAATAAAGGACTGTAGAATGAAATATGGCACTGTATATAGCTGTCTAGGCACACACCATAACACAGAAACAAGTAAGGTAAGACAAAGACAACAGGTGAGTAATGATGACATTCTCACTTCCTGTTGAACTTCAAGAAGCACCCACATGAGAAAAGATCAATACCACTTCTACCAAGACCATCTTAATTAGTTTCTACGGTATATAATAAGCCTTATGGTTTAATTACAGGACGTTTAGGGTATTAATACAAAGGATATAAATATGTGTTGTAAAATTTTCCTTCCCTAGAACCCTTTGACCTTTATAGATGCTAATAGTGTCTGGGTGTGCATCAATAAATTTTAAAGTACTCCGGAGTTTCACTTACCCACAGTCATGACCAGAAGAGGTAATAGTCCCAGTGAGATATGGTCACAGTTTTCAGATTCACTCCCCCGTAAGGTAATTCACTTGTGTCTGAAAATATCGAGTTCAGGTCAACCCCCGCACACAAGTTAGTCAGAGTTCCTTCCTGGGCGATGACGCGGGCTGATACGTCTTAACACACATTCCCTTCATGAAAATCCGAGGCTGCTCTACATTGACTCAGGATTCTAAGGGCCTAGGGGTACTAGATCCACCGAACTGGGTCATATTTGCGGTCAACTTTCCCCGTCGACAAGCGCCATGTTTGTTATGGTACGAGGACGCTGTCTGGCGGCCCAGCTCCTCCACCACCGCCGCCTCAATGGTTCACCTGTTTCTAAATATCTCACCTTTATGCCATGTCTGTACCCAATTTTCTGACCTAAATCCGCGTAAATTTTTAACAGAGACTCTCATAATTTTATCTTTTGCATTTATTTTGTAAATTTGGGCTATTTATAATGAAATGAAGCTAAATATAGCAGAGGTTATTCACTTGAAGGTATGGTTTGAGCGAAAAGTTTCGGGAGTGAAGGGTAGATAGCGGAGCTCCCTTTACAGGACGAGCGCGCCCCACCCCTCTCGCACGGCATCTTAGAAAACGGGAACCGATCAATAATCTATGTCACTTGTACAATATAATTCACCATTAAAACCACAAACAGCAGAGCTGTTGGTACAATGATAATAAAGGTCAGGCTACAATATAGCACATGAAACTGGGTATTTCGTATGTTTTTTGTTTTTCAAAAAGCTTCCGGGGAAAATGGCATGTGCAAGCTACATGTGCAACATGAATTTTGCAGACAAACATGAAACCTGTAGTGACTATACCAGATAAAGGAGATATCCCCGAGGCCTATGATACAACATCAGGTTCTCACTCCTACTCATATTTCGGCGACCAAACAATTTTCAGGGAATCTTATAATTCAATGAAAATAGTTTATCTGATGCAGAAAGACTTATGAAAATTGCTTAAGAAATAAATGGTCATAGATTGACTGGAAAATCTTGATGGACATTATATAAAGATAAATCAGAAGAGAACTGTGAGGATGGAAATGAATCATGGACAACATTTTCCGTGTACAGCGGTACTGGTGTACTATACTTTATAAGGGCCAATAGGAAAATGATCAAGCTTAGAAAGATGGCAATGTTATCATATTAAATTTGAAAACGTTTATTGAAAATATGAAACCTCGATATAAATTAACAGAAGTAAAAAGAAAATCACATGGTAAAGAATAAGAATTACAATATTGCAGACGTCACATATCACTGACGTCAAAAACAAGAACATTATTAATGGGAAAGCAACTGAGAAGAATTTAAAGCATTTTACTGAGAATGAAAAGATACCTACTCTGTGGTTAAGTCAGCATCTCGGTGAGCTAGAAGGAAAGCTGTGGGTTGGTGGGATGAAATTAGCAACAATGTAAAAAGTGAGGTGAGGCAGGTGAAGTGATGTACGTTACCGGGTGGCGGGTCGGCCGTAGGGCTAAAGGGGACTTAATACTCCCCTCCCTGGGTAAGCCCTAAGCTTTCCATTCTTGTGAAGGGAGGTGTTATTGATCTGGACATAAAAAATATAACAAATACTCAAAAGCTGAAATGCAGCTAGAGCGGGTTGATTAAACCTTTGTTCTTTGACGAACTGACACCTGCTTGCCTACAGAAATTTTTCCCTTTGCTTACGCACGTGGTGAGCTGGCCCAGCCCCACCCAACTCGTACTAGGGAATTCTGGAACACAACTGAACACGAGGAGAGCTGGTGTAAAGCTGTATCAATTTGCATACCGAGGGTTTAGGGAAGGATTAGTGTGCGACCAGGGAATATGACATGTCAAATCCCTAACAACTGCACGATAACATAAGTACTACATTATATATTAGTAAATTTATTGCAAATTGGTGTTTAACAAGACTCTTACAAAAAAAGTTATATGAGAAAGTGTAATTGCTTATAGGATTAATTATTTAATATACATACAGTACTTATTATTGTAGAGGATACAGTAACAGAACTATTTGATTAGCTAGAAACCTCATAAATAACAATCACAAGGATAGGAAATTGAGATCAAGAACACAGAAGTCACATTTTGGGGTTCAAACTTGGAATACCGGGAACACCAAACTCCCTAATTTCCGATTCCATATTTCTTTAGTTACTCAGAAACTACTTCCTGCTATATGCCATTTTTACCATAGTTATTGGTTATACCGTGAGTGTATGTGTTGAGAGAGAGATGCAGCGATAAAAATAAGGCAAGACATAAGAACCAGAAAGAACTATATGAAAGGATTGAGGAATGCTAATACAGGAAGATCTTCAAGATGACAAGAGACAGTGAAGATATAGCCCCAACATTATCATAAAGATCTTTTGGAACCCCGCTACAGGTAGGGCCGGGGCTGGTGTCTACATCTCCCGTCCTCATGCCCCTGAGCCTATCAAACTGTCTCTCAGAGTTTCTGACGGGGCATCTTCCACTCAGGCTGAACTAATAGCCCTCCTTGCTGCCCTTCTCGCTGAGGAAGAAGCAGATGGTTTCTGCCCCTTGCTTGTCTGCTGCGATTCCAGGTCTGCTCTCGACGGGATCGCATTTGGATCTGGGGAAAATAAGGACCTCATCCTCCGAATACGAGGGTTAACATCCACACTTCAGGATGAAGGCCGTCCTGTGACATTCCTATGGATACCTAGTCATGTCGGTATCTTGGGGAATGAGGCAGCAGATGACCTTGCCAAGACTGGCTGCAACAAGGCCACACCTGACTACGTTGTTCCTCGAACACTCTTACAGATTAGGACCCAAATCCGCCGCAAACAGAGAGAAGCTCGGGAAGCAGCCATCCCCCTGGACTCCCCGCCCACCTGGTACGATGTCCTCCGTAAACTTCCTGACCTCTCGTACGTCTCCGGGAAAGGGTCGCGGAAGGGGGACGTGATTGCTGCCCGTATCATCATTGGGTATGACTTTGCTTGGGAGATTGGTATCCCCACATCCCCTGAGCAACGCTCTTGTGCGTTATGCAGAAGACCCGACAGCCGCACCCTTATTCACTACCTCCTAAGATGTCCCCACACACAACACTTCCGTGACGCCTGCTGGACCACCACTCCACGACCCCCTGACGGAGACACGATGATCCTCCCAATACTGGCCAGATATTTTGTAAATAATATTGATTATGTGTTAAAGGAACATCCTTCCTTCCTTAGGCTTTAGTAAGCCCCTTTATAATATTTATACTGTATATACTTTTCACACTTGCCAGATGGTTCTGGTGTCATTGTACAGGGGTACCTAGTGACAGCACTAGGATCCCGCTTCCTCTATCAAGGAATAAACAATTGAAATTGAAATTGAATTGATCTTTTGGAATAACCTGTCTACAGAAGTTGACAGCACTGTAGTGGACGTCTCCCCTACTACTGCGTATCGCATTCCAATGTGCCGCCTCCCCTAGCAACCAAGCGAGAGCTGTCCCCAGATGTTACCGTATCTTAGCAACGGAACTAGTCACCGGCTACTTCTCGGGTTTTCCCAACATGACTCATAGAGGACTGGCGGCTGCTGCTGGGTGTATATAAGCTCTGTCTCTCCATTGAGATTCATTTCTGCCCATTTTCCTGAACAAGCAACGTCTCCTAGCTGTTAACATTTCATTCAACCAGGAGGCCAGCAACAGGCAACATCTTCCCTAACGAAGCTCCTGCACATCTGCCTCCTTCAACACGCTACTCACCGAACGTCTTCTACTGAGCAGCCCCACCACACGGCACCTCCAGCACCAGACTGTCTATCATATAACTTATATATTATACAAGAAAACTACATTAGAGTTTCCTTCCATCCCGAGTGCTAGACGACATTAATATCTCGATACCCCTACAGCACCAATTGTATGCTCTTTTAAGTCTTCTCTTGACCAGTACTGGAACATGTTCAGATACGCCTTAGAGCTCGCACATCCCAAGAACATGTAAACAGTAAGATACAGCCAATGAGTGTCTTCTTTCAAGTGGTAAAAAGCCTGATTTTTTTATTAAATGACAAGTGAGTAATAGGATAAATGTCAAATTTATTATTCACTGAAGTTCATCTCTTTGTTAAAGGCTAAAGAGAAATAGACAGGTATGAGCTGTTAAGAGGTTTTTATAATGATATTGAATAAACTTCGCTTGTCCTTGATTTTTCATCGAGCTTCTGCCTTGAATCTTTGATGAGCCCGTTGTTTCAGTCTCGATAAGATGTCATTTTGCCTGGTGCAGAGAGGTTTCCCTTTCTATAAGAGGAGTTCTTAGATCTCTGCATTATTCTCTCAAAGATGGCTTAATGGTGTTTACTTGTAAATGCAATTGAATTGGCAGATGCCTGGTACATAACTGTCTTTAGTGACATTCAGTGGTCCACAAGGTCATTAAAGGTGTTTTGTAGCTCAGAGAATTTCTCATTAAGAAACAATTAAAGTTGGTCTCATTTTGCAAAGTTGTGCAAATGGTACTGTAATACTAAATTTGCATGCAAGTCCTACAGACTATTGATGATGTTTGAAGGTGATTCCGTGGGATGTAATTCATCATGCCGCTCTAGTAGTTGACTGCATTTATCATAGTTCTCATGGTCTTCATGATTTCCTGTCGTGGAAGTATTAGTAAAACTATATTGTAGTGAATTAGCCTCATAAGTACTATGGATGGCAATTTTCCAAAGTAATGAATCATACATGTATTACATAAGGACATAGTGAAATCTAAAGTATATATATATATATATATATTTATTGTGCATTTATCTTATTAAGACTAATTGCATGACATTAGCTAATAAAAGAAGTATTTCACTTGTGTTACATATATACCCTTGTAATACATCTTCCAAAATGTTTAAAATTACCTTTTATAAATCTTACAGCCAGCAACTTTCCATAGATCAATATTTATGTTAGTATACATACTGAAATATTAAGTTCTACTATTTGTATAAAATGACAGGTGAAATTTGCATATAAAAGAGAGCATATCCAGAATAAATGCTCAACCAACTCAAGTAAGCCTTTGACCTTATCTCATACCCACATTCTAACAAGTTAAAGTTAATGGGGAAATGCTTTATAGGCAACATTCTCTTGTGGTTAAGACTTGCAATAGTGGGTAAATATCTTTGTAAATGAGATGACATATCTCAAGTTAAACACGGGAAGACAGTGACTTGAATATTTATTTACTGTATTATTAAATCTAATACATTTTCCCATTTACTAAACTGTTTGTAACTAATTCATCTCTTTATCATACAGTAATATGTAATCAAATATAAAAACAATGAATCCCTGATATAAAACTAATTATGCCTAGTGGTGAAGGGTAACAAAAATAAGTGCAGAACTATGCAGACAATGCTGCATACTTCTAAAACATCTGAGCAAAACAATCATTTATACACAAAGTGACTGAGACAGGTAATTTACATTTCCATCAATAGTATTTGTTAAAAAGAAACACAAACTTTTTAAGTCACTTATAACTTTCGATTCCATCTTAATAAATATATAAAATTTTACTAAGCTACCCTTACAAATTACACACATGATGAGACTAAAGAAAAGAATACATGAAAGGAGCTTTATCACATGAATATAATCATTGGTCTTCTCTTGAGACTCTTACACAAAGGCAATGAGTGTGACATAATGGTATAGTGAAACCACTGCATAATATGAGTCCTTCTTTCTTCCAAGTCTTCAAACTGCACCAGTTTACCCAGCTCTTAGGAGAGCATATGTGAGAAGTCCTGCACAAAAGGAAAAAACCCAATAAATATATTGTATATACTGTATGCTACCTGTATTCCATATTATACAATATCTCCTAATTAATAATAAAATCACATTAATTTTTATCAAACCCTTGTAAGATCAATAATGACAGTCATAATTGTATCTATATAAAGATAAATTTGAAATAAAAGCTTCAACAAAGATAACCTTACCTAGGACATAGGCGATGACAATTTTGATGTTGGAGTTTAGGTGTAGGTACGATGGGATTCTTGTTGGGGTCTGATCACCCTCAGTGGGCATGAGTAACCCCACAAGGCAAACCACAGCAGCAGCAACTAACACCAGGCTTGGACCAGTGCTCCCTGTTAAATATTTGTCGTATAATTAGCAATGTCACGATTTCAAAGATTTAAAAAACAATGATGCAGTTTAGCCAATAAATAGATAAGGATGAGGTTGAAAAAAACATTGGATCTTCCCCAAATGGTGTTGAGGTGAATGTGAAAATAAAACATCAGTGCAGTAATGGAATTCCCTTTAACTCTGGCAATGATGGTGGTTCATGGATAATCAAGGCCAAGCCAACACTATCATTTACATATGACCCAAAACACCATGCATGCAAACTATAGAACGAGAGAGCAAAAATTACTGCACATTACCTTGATATGTTCCAAATGGCTGCTGACGCTGTTGTGGGAGAAGTTGACTGCCTATAGCTCCTCCCACTGCACCATGGTGAGTGGGAGCACGGACGGACTCGAACTGGTCGCTGTCACTCCCACTACGGGGTTCCGGGGTGCCACTCAGCAGCACGGCCGGAACATCCTTCTTCCCTAACACCTATAGTAAAGATGTGATGCAAATTAATGTCTGGTACACACACTGGCTGACTGTAAAAGTAGTGCAGCATATTGGAGCTTTTGTAGTGTAGAAGATGTATCTAATGTACACTGATTGCTACCTACCTTCAAGATAAAAACTATGAGCATGTGATATCATACTCCCCGATAATGTGTCCACTGTAGTTCATAAGATAGTATAAACGAGTACCAAAGTAGTGTACACTCACTCCAAAAAGTACCTTTACGGTGCAGTCCGATGAATTTCAGAATGAACACTGCGACTCCTGTTGTTTCGGTAGGGTTGTGAAAATCTTCCATCAATCGAGTCATATTGTTAAACACAAAAATATAAAGAAACTTTTTGGAGTGAATGTACCCACAGTAATCTGCTCACTGCCATAATTGGCCTAAAGCTGTGATCTTGAGTTGACAGTCTTGAATTTGGTGTCCAGCAGTTTTTCTAGTGATATATAATTGATATCAAGTTTCATGAAAATATCTATATTGATGTAAGAGTTATGCTCCAAACAAGACAATTAAATGGATATCCAGTTTGCCAACCAGAGAGATATAACCCAGCATTGTAAGTCACAAGATGAAAAATGGGAAATGATATCAACAAGATGTTCCTCAAAAACTTCATTAAGCCATCAATAACAAGTTGCAACATTATGACACGCCTATATATTTTCAGTACTTGGAACACCATATAGTAAATAGAACAGGAAATACTGTAGGGCTTAAGAAGGAAGACAGGAGAAATTCTACGAAGAAAAAAGGGGGAAAAGAGAAGAATAACAGAAAGCTATTGGTATAATTTTTGTAATTGTTTGGCGGGAAGATTTTCCTTCAATCATTTTGGACACTAAAAAGCCAGATTTTTTAAGGCTCTGCATTGTGGTTTTGCTTGTTACTTAAAGACTAGCTGACATTTACATACACGATATCTTAACAAAAAAAAAGACTTAATTTATTCCATGAACAGTTAAACATACAGTACTGTACTGCAATCCTTCTAGATACATTTAAATCATTATTAATACAGTGCTGTACTGTACATATATCAAAACCGAAATTGGCATTTTGAACATACCTGTCTCTTTTCATCTTCAGAGATCTGGATGCGGAATCTGTCTCTGTCGCTTGCATCACTCAAGGAGAGGTTTATCCGTGTTATAATGATGTCTAGAGAGCATTTTGCACGAACAAATCCTTTAGGGCTATCCACAGTGAAGCATGATGGGTTGTTACACAACACTGAAAAAAAATAATAATAATGTACTGTAATTATTATTTACAAAATAAATAGGAATAAAAGAAACACATATCTAACAGGACAATGAAGCTCAACCGAACCTGTACAGTATAACTAAAGTCGGCCATAAACTTTAACAAAGAAATCTTAACATTGTTTTCAATGCTGACAAAGACGGCAACAATTAAAATACGGTAATGCCAAAAAGCAATACTGCGTCACCTACACTTCATGCATGAGTGCCAACACCCAAGTTTGAGGAGAAAAAAAGTAATAAGAGCAAATGTTGAATATTGAATTTCATGTTGTCTATATAATTCCTCGCATCACTCTCCAAAAAAAAAAAAAAAATCCCATATACATTACAATATACAATCAAAAGAGAAATATAACAACACAGTGAGTCAAACTAAGATATCCATTGGAGCTGTTCTGTTTTAGTTATCACCTGGTTCAAAACACACCAAGTGTGATGATGATGAGACTGTGCTTAACTGACATGAGTAAAATCCTGGAGAATTTTTTTTTGCTGACTGACATACTGTACTACTGTTTTTATCTAAGATCAATCATTCCCTAGGTTAACTTTAGCAGAAGACATACCCGAGTATGAGATGCGGAAGTCATATGGGTTGTATAAAGTTACGATTTGCTTGTGAGTGGTCTGATCAGCGACGTAAAATGTGAGTGACTGGGGAAAGACGAAAACTGGGAGTCTTCCATCCAGCCCACTTGGTTGCATCACCACATTACCTGAGGAGGGAATAACACTATCATGAACCATTCCAGACAACATACCAAAATACATTATGGATGGTGGAAGCTACAAGTACTACAGTAGCTTTATCAGACATATTAAAAGTAATCACAATAATGTACAGCACAAGCATGGTCATTATGATAGAACAAGGTCTCGATTAATTAATGGAAAGAGGTACAGGAATATCATATAGTGTTTGGAATAATTTTTTTCACCAGGTTTTCATTTGTTGTTCACACATTTACAACCATCTAATGTACAGGTGCTCCTCTACTTACGAGCGAGTTACGTTCCTGAGGCTTGTTTGTAAGTCCAGCTTTATGCTTGTAGATACCAAACATATTGTAAAAAATGAAAAGATTATGGATATTTAATACAGCTTTTCTCTTTAATACAGCCTTAAAATCTGGCTCGCTCTTCTCCTCTTAGGTCATGTTTGTTCTATCTGGAATTTTCTTCAAAATAATCCAGTCTCATCCATATTAAACACCTGTTCTAGCAGGTAACCCCCCTCAGTGATAATGTTTGCATCTCTGAAAGTTTTTAAGTTGAACGTTCTTAAGTAGAGGAGCACCTGTATACAAGTTCTTTTACCAGCTACTATCTATAATGCTAATTAGTCTACAGTGTACACGCCTTTGACGTTTCTGTGAACTCACAAACCCGTCACTATATTAAGTCAGATTTCAGCAAGAAAAACCACTTCGCACTGAAAGAAAAAAAAAATCAGTGGTTCAGACAAAGCTCAGTGGTGATTTCAGTCAGATAACAGAAGCAAAGATGGGAAACAGACATTTACATCACAGGTGATGGCTTGGGGGGAAAAAAGAGAAGCTGACTAGGAGTGTACTGTAGTAATTTTAAAGATCTTATTCTGCATTCCTTCTACACCATGGAAGAAGAGTTGGCCTATTCAATGAGTTGACCAGCAACTCTAAAAAAAAATCTATAGATAACTTTTTCTTCCATCACCAATATCCTTAAATAGTGAAAAAAAATAATTTTCATAATATCGTTTTTACCTACAAAAGTTCTTGTTATAAATAGATACACTCCATTCTCTGGGTGAAACCATACTGACTGTTTATATACTGTATGTGTGGAGCATTTCCTAGACAAGAGCGCATGAACGTTTTCCAGTGGCCGTTCCATACACACGAACGCTCCAGGGACTGCTACATTATATGATAAACCAGAAGGAACATATGGAACTGCACCAAAATTTCTAGAGATGTTATTTGCATGGTACTTAATAAGAAAATCAATATGAAAAAGCACAGAACCTGACCTAACCTAACCACAACTGAGGCTACATTCCAAAGTATTACCATAAATTTTAACTGTTTGCATGTTCAGGAGAGGCTGGATGTAACTGAGGCAGAATATATTGGAAAATTACCACCGATTGGATGAAGCGGTTGCATTTCTAAACTTCCTCGACGTTCACTGGCTAATGTGAAGCAACACCGAAGATGGTGCATTGGGCTCAGGAAAAATAACCCAACGTTTCTTAACTATACTGTAACTACTCGCCAGTATTAGTTAAAATCAATTTACACAAACTTTCAAACATATGTTCATAGTATTATATTTTCCTTGGTGTTTCTACAAAGTCAATAAATTAATTCTGTTGGTCGGGCTTAAATCATACATTAACCCAGATGCCAAGAATGTGATAAAGCCAGTATGGATATATTACTAATAACTGATATGAGCAACAGATTGTGAGTATTGCCACAGTGATCACATCCAGTTAGCTCCAACGTAAAACACGCCATTAACAAGGTCATAACCCCAACCCTTATTTTTCCGATAAAGTCCACAAGACCATTAATAAATAAGTTTTTCTTAACCACATATTGTGAGTGCAATTAGCTATGATGATTAGTTATAGTGATAATGACTGAGTTATATACGAGTAGAGGTGATGTAAATAACACAAGTCACAATAAGGTGAAGGAAGAAGTCGCCCTTGAAGTGAACTTGTTCTTGTCACTGTATATAAACTTACCTTCAGAACTATAACAATTCTACCAGTCGTGAATGATAGACACAACTGGTCAATATGGACACTCCCGAGAGAAGCCCTACCTCAAAAGTTGTGCAGGAGAAGCAACAAACTGTGGGTTGTTCACACCAGCGACAAAGGGTTGTTTTTGATGAACAGCTGGCTGGTGACGTCATCGATTTGTCATGAACTACGCCACATTCTCTCACTGTGGCGCTATATTTAAATTACACCACTACTCACCTATCCATTTTATTGCGAATGTCATCTAAATCTAGCTTTGCCATAAAAGTACTTTATAGAAATATAATCATTAATTCATCTTAGTTTTAACGTGGTGCAAGAACTTTGTAACTTACAGTCTTACTGCCAGTAGCCAGGAGAGGGTGTGGTGATTATTGATTTTGTTGTAAATTTGCGGTTGGATTTGGAAGAGCAACGGAGTTTACAGATTTAGGGAGGAGACGTTCTCCGGTGAGGCAGAGAAATGTTGACTGCCTGTTGTGCCAAGGTTTACATTCTTGAAATTCCTTATCTCTGGTTATCTAATGATGGTTGTGGTGCAGTATCCATTCTTCGCAGTCGCACTATTTTATTTGAAATCCTGTGTGGTGATCTAAACATAAATCACGGTAATAATGTAAAGAAAAATTACAGAACACATATACACAAAACTAGAATTAAATAATGTACAAAACAGAAAACTGTACGGTCACATAAACATATACTTTCCCAGTTTCGTAACCTACTTTTATACAACACAGCAGTGCAGTATTTATCAAACTCAGGCGTCATAGGGTCACGTACGCATCTGTCTCTGTCTGGGAGCATTAAATTAATTTTATATACTTAGTCAATCATGACCAGATATTAGCTCCATCGTTTAAAATCATATTAAAAAGTCAATCTAATGACAATGAAATCAAGAACTTTCGATTAAGAAGAAAATAGACAGTAGAACTTAAAAAAAATGTATAAGCTGGTTCAAGTGTCTCTCACAAGAAATCGAAACTGATATATTGTATGTGAATAATATAAGAACATAAGAATGGAGGAAACTGCAGCGGGCCTATTGGCCCATACTGGGCAGTCCCATTTACACCCCAACCCCTATTGCTCATATGAATCCAGGAAAAAAGTCAGAAAAAAAAGGCACGGAAAAACCTAACCCAACCTAACCTAACTTAACCTAACCTACGTGCAATGCCATCATATATATAATGCGTTGTCAATGTGTACAAGTCATGTGACTTTATTTCCGTTCACCGCTCAATATATCCATCCAACCAATGTTTGAAGCTGTCCAGCGTATTCGAGTTAATGATATTTGGTAACTTGTTCCACTCGTCCACTACTCTAAATTCCAAACCAATGTTTACTCATTTCGCGCCTAAATCTAAATTTGTCTAATTTAAAAACATTTTTACGAGTTCGCTCCTGGTTGGATAGTTTGAGTACCTTTGTAATATCCCTTGTTCAGTCCTGACTTCCATTTACACACCTCTATCATATCGCCCCTCACTCTACGTCTCTATACTCAAGGTTCCTAATGCCTTGTAATTCTCCTCTGAATTCTTTCCAAGGATTCTATAACCATTCTGTAATACGGTGACCAGAATTGAACTGCGTAATCTCGTGCAGATCTATAGACCCATATTATATGTCTATTAATAAGTAAATATAAATAAAAGAAGGCGGTATAACTCAGAAGAAAATCTGCATGTGGAGACAAAGGAAAACACTTTTCCCCCTTTGGTTTGTTCGGCTGTATTCTCGTATTACTGGAAACTTGTCATTTTTAATTCATCTCATATCCAAATATACACTGTCCTACACCTCCTCCATCACTCGATGCCTATATTATATATAATGCTGCATCAACAAATGAGAGATAGCCTAGTCTTTCAATGTACTTCTGTAGTCCTGAATCAAATGTCTACAAGTCACCAAGACCTCGTCACTGGCTGTAGTTAATATTACATAAAAAACACACAAGCTAACATACCATGCATTTCCACGCGTTTCTTAAAAACGCCAAGCAAAAAAGGGTCCAATTTTTTAATGGCGGGGGCGGAATGTGCAGCTTTCCTCACTACCATAGTTGTACTTTAAAGGTCTTCTACGACTCGTGTCTGGCTACAGACTGACCTGACCAGGTGACCTCACTCCCGAGACCCCTTATGACCTCAGTGACGATTTAATAATCAAAGTGTGGGCTTCTTCCCTTGTTACCTTGGTTACAGAGAAATTGTTGTTTTTGCCAAGCACGTTGCTGTTAAATTGTTTGTAAATTATATGTTTGTCGTAACCTGATAACATTCTGACTTACATATGATGTCTAGAAGTTAGAATCTTTATCCAGTATCTTAAAAAAACGGAAATAATATGAAACATAGTGATAGTGCTGGTGCCTATCAAGGAGGGAGATAGGAAGATTTAGGAGGGAGATAGGAAGTGTTTAGGAGGGAGATAGGAAGAAACTGGTTCACAAATAGGGTGGTAGACGAGTGGAACAAGCTTAGCAACTTAGTAGTAAGTGCTGGGATGCTGGAAAGTTTTAAGAGGAGGCTAGATAGATTCATGGACGATAGAGAGTGGTTGTAACTCTCGACAGGAGCTGCCATGTACAGGCCAACCGGCTTATTGCAGACTCCTTATTTTCTTATGTTGCTTATGATTATGGCAATGATTGGGCCCTGCGTTCAATCCCTAGCCCTGGTCAGATGTGAGAATTAAGGGCTTGGTGTTATCCATTGTGGCCTGCCCAAACATCTGTAAGGTTTTCTCGGGGTACTCCAGTACTCCAGTTTCCTTCCTGTACTAACAGAGTAAAAGTCACAAATCAAAGAACATAAGAAAATAAGGAGTCTGCAATAGGCTGGATGGCCTGTGCACGGCAGCTCCTGTCGAGAGTTAGTACCACTCTCTATTATCCATGAATCTATCAAGCCCCCTTTTAAAACTTTCCAGCGTTCCAGCACTTACTACAAAGTTGCTAAGGTTGTTCCACTCGTCTACCACCCTATTTCTGAACCAGTTCCTTCCTATCTTCCTCCTAAACCTAAACTTATCCAACTTAAATCCCTTGCTACGGGTCCTATCCTGCTCGGATATTATAAGAACTTTATCTATATCCCCTTTATTGATTCCTTTCACCCACTTAAATGCTTCTATCATATCTCCCCGCACTCTTCGTCTTTCTAGGGAATGCAAGATTAGTTTCTTTAATTTATCGTGATATGGAAGGTTTATAAGTCCCGGAATCATTTTCTTCGTTCTTCGCTGGCTGTAGTTAAGACCACCTGGTGGAAATGATAAATCAATATAAATAACACTAATTATGTATTAACATCGAATTGTTTTTCAGTCGTTCTCGTCTTTCGGTACTACTACAGTGAGCGATCTACAGATATTTTTTAGTCTAACTTGACGTAACCTAATTTGACCTAAGCGAGCGTATGTTAATTTAGCTAAATGTCATGTAGACCGCACGATATATATATGGTAGCACACGTTTTTCAATGTGGGTTTGATTTCACAATAATATTATAATTGTTTGTCTTTCCACACAATTGGAGATGCTTTTTTTGTTGCTAATAGTGCTAAATGAATGTATCTAGTTAGACAGTTAGTTATATATTTGACATAATGAAGGAATTTATAAAATTGATGAATATGAATTAAATCTTTGTGAAAAAAGTATTAAAAGTTTCTACAAATTGGCAACACCAACCCAGGTAGGATTACATCAGGTCAGGTCAGTTTCACTATGTCAACTTAAAAATTTCTCACCACAGTATCGTAATAATGATGATTCTTTAAATCTTCATACAACTTTTGTCGGTGCATAAACCTACATTATTATCAAGTCTAAGTACTTAGCATTAAATTTAGGAAAGATAAGTATACCTAACACTGTTCAATATCCCTCTAAACAACTCAGCTCTGAAGACCAACACACACTTCTTCTCCACAACTGTTATTTGAACTTGTCCATCTTACTTCACTTCTACTCCAAACCTCGCCATGTTCCTGTTAAGTATATGTTCGGTCATGACAAAAAGTGCGTGACCGCGCCATCTGTTAAGAACCGTCACAGTTATTCATTAAGTAAGGGTTAGGAAAAAATACCAACGCCATCTATTATCATGGAATATACTAAAAAAAATTCAATAGCAATCCATAATAAGAGGCAGTGTTGTGCCAATCTTTTGACGTCATCAGTGGGCGGAGCTAAATGCTCTATTGGCTGTAAACTGAGTTTATTTACATTTCAGTCAACCAATCACAACTAAAGGATCGGCATTTAATTCGACAATACAGAGTGTAGGCACAGTTTCCCTTGACTTTAATTGACAACAATGATTATGAATTTTGTTTAACGCTTAGTAGAGAGGAAGGAAATGAGAGGGATAATCCAATATTATTTCTGATGACGCCGTAGAATTATTATTATTATTTATCTCTATTTTATTCTGCGTTAATTGATATGCCTTATCAGTGTGTATGAAATGTCTTGGCTTCAATACTTAAGTTATCAAATTGATATAATAATGAGTGTAAATTTCTTAAAGATGTCTTTCTACAAGATTATTATGGTCTTTTACCAGATCGTTCTTTTTTGTAGTTTTGAAATGTTTTGGTCAATCTTTGAGACTTGGGACACTAGCTCTCCATTAAAAAGTACGGAAACATTAGATTAACTAAACTGTCGAGGATGTGCTAAAAGCTCCGATCATGGAAACTAAAACTTTTGCTGGACAACTGTAAAATCTTTATTGGTCTCGGAAACATCTTAAGGTTGTGACACAATACAGCATACAGTACTATTACATAATGCAAATACATAAATAAATATCCAGCCAATGTTGAGATAACTTTATCCCCGTCAGCCTATACAAACACTGGGAAAGAAGTCGTACACCATGGCGGAATAACAAAAACTTCACCGTCTTTGTCTACAAATAACTTAACATGATGGACATGACAGTAAGCTATTTTACAGTGGAAGATGTTGCACATAAACCGTCCCAGGGCACTGACTGGGAGCTATGATATATTTTAATAAGCTGAATCTGAGTGGCGTCTGCCAGGTCACAGAAGCACACGCAGATCGATTACTAATAATGTAATTAAACGTTCGAAGCAATTTTCTTATAGTGATTAAGTTAAAAGCTCTCAGACATTTTCAAGAATTAATAATACAACTTTGCTGACCCAGGTATGTGGACTTAAGGGGTACAGTACCAAAGATGCAACAGTTCTTTTTCGTATACATGGAAATAATTCCTTTGTTATCTCAAATTTCATGGTTAATTATGGTCTTGTAGAGAACAGTATCAGTGTTTTACAAGATAGAGACAAGTTGTGGGCATTAAGAACTGTAATTTTATTAAAGGACTGTAGAAGTGAGGAATGACATTTTTGTGTAATTTACTCAGGGCAGATTGCTCTTTTAGTGTAAATAACAGTAACAAATGCACTTTATCAGCTAAATAAAGTGATATCAACATTGAACGTAGTAGTAGCAGTATCTCCTCCGGAAGTTTAACTTGGAAGGTTGACTTAGGGTATTTTCAGTTAATCACCAGCCTCGTGAAATGATAACTTGTTACAACTATGAAAAATAATCACTCCAGGTCGAATTATGAACTTTAATTATTATTACAAACATATGATCACCTCATTCAGTGGAAAAAACGTGACATGGGATGCTCTCTTACAGGTTTAAATAATAACAATTAATCAATTTCACTGAAGATATAATTTGTTACAATTTAAAGTCTTAGATTTTAAATAATTCACCGGGGTAGTAAATAGTTTCCTTGGTGTCTTGAGTATTCACTTTTGGGAATTTCAGTAAAAGTGCATCCTTGTCATATGAGCTGATGGGACGGACCATCAGGAATATACCCCGTTCAGCAGCACCATGACCACAAGTCCCTCGGGGAGAAGCAGCAGGCGTAAGTGGGTTATGAGTAGAAACTGAGGAATGTTTTCTTGTAAGATGTATCATGTTAGGTAGAGACTTGTTGTCCAGATGCAGCGGAGAGAGGGGAAGATTCTTGGGAGCTGCCGTAAAGCCCGAGAAATGTTTCGTCAAGGATAGGCAGCATCAGAGAAAGGTTTGATTATAGGCATCCACAAGCGGGGAATGGAGGGGAGAATTCGGCACAGCAGAAGGCGTGTAGGAAGGTCAGCTGGAAAGGGATGAGTGGACGCCTGCGTTTTATACTAACACACCATCGTCGAAATCCTGAAACACAAAGCTAGCGTTAACGTCAACAACAGTAAGAGCAAGATTAGCCGATGTGTACAGTATATATCTCAGGCTTGAGTAAGATTACTTCCTCTCGTGATCATCGCCTGTTTTATGCGTTCGTCAGGGTGGGCTGACACCTTGTACTGAGTATGTTAAAGTCGTCGCCTGCAGCTTATATTGTAGTGGACGTCTCCCCTACAACTGCTTACAACTGCGTAGCGGCGTCACCAAGCTGCTACCGCCTTCCCTAGCAACCAACCAGATGTTACCGTATCTTAGCAACGGAACTAGTCACCGGCGACTTTCTGGGTTTTCCCAACATGACTCATAGCGGCTGCTGGGTATATAAGCTCTGTCTCTCCATTGAGATTCATTCTGACCATTCTTCTTGAACAAGCAACACCTCCTCCTCCGCCGCTGCCTGGCTGCCTTCGCTTCTCCTCGCCTGCCTGGCGGCCCTCGCTCCCGCCAGCGAGCATGGCGACCCACCAGCTGTCCTTCTCTGAGCTTCCTTACCAACCAATTCTCATTCTGCACCTCCAGCACCAGACTGTCTATCATATAACTTATATTTTATAAGAAAACCACATTAGAGTTTCCTTCCATCCTGAGTGCTAGACAAAATTAATATCTCGATACCCCTACAAATGGTGACTCCCGGAGATTAGCACTCACACAGGATGGAGGAGACACTGATCACGCTCCCAGTCTTCAAGCAGACACCGGCTCCTCTTCCTGCCCCACGCACCACATTCTGACGACCCCAGCACACCCGTCCTGCCTCAGACGCCGACCCCGGCCCAGCAGTACCTGCCGTGAGGGAAGCACACAACATCCATCGCCTCCACACCCCCTCTTTTCTCCCTCAGGTACTCCCTGCTAATGTCCTGCACCCTGCTGCTGTCGTGGACCCAGCTGCTGTCACGAGCCCTAATCCGCTTCTGCTGACGCAGCCCCTGCTCCTGACCCAGGCCCACACACACCCCAGCAGGCGCATCTGACGACCCTGTACCTGTCGTGAGGGAAGCACAACATTCATCGCCTCCACACACCCTTTTTCTCCCTTCTCCCACAGATAGTGTGTATCTAGACAGTTGTATTTCAGCGATCGGCTCATCACGCCATCGCCGTTGTCTCACATGAGGCATGCACCGCCCGGTCTGCCTCACATGTGCTAAGCAACTCTACAGACAACAAGTCTCCTACACCGCCTGGAGGGAAGGGGGAGTATTGTAGTGGACGTCTCCCCTACAACTGCCTACAACTGCGTAGCGGCGTCACCAAGCTGCTACCGCCTTCCCTAGCAACCAACCAGATGTTACCGTATCTTAGCAACGGAACTAGTCACCGGCGACTTTCTGGGTTTTCCCAACATGACTCATAGCGGCTGCTGGGTATATAAGCTCTGTCTCTCCATTGAGATTCATTCTGACCATTCTTCTTGAACAAGCAACACCTCCTCCTCCTCCGCCGCTGCCTGGCTGCCTTCGCTTCTCCTCGCCTGCCTGGCGACCCTCGCTCCCGCCAGCGAGCATGGCGACCCACCAGCTGTCCTTCTCTGAGCTTCCTCACCAACCAACTCTCATTCTGCACCTCCAGCACCAGACTGTCTATCATATAACTTATATTATATAAGAAAACCACATTAGAGTTTCCTTCCATCCTGAGTGCTAGACAACATTAATATCTCGATACCCCTACAATATATCCACCCACGTGAAAAAAAAACTAGCCATCCATTATATTTACGCTTCTCCCATATTTGTATAGAGGTAGATCAAGGGGCACAGACCATATAAAGTGGGAAAATAATAGGAATAAGTGCAATTTAAGTGTGGAAAGGATGAAGACAATATATAGAAATATTTACACAGCTTCATATTCCAGTTTGCTTACGTAGTATACATAATAAATGAAAAAAAACGGGGATTGTGTTACTCATTTCATCAAAACCAGATGATACAGATATAACAGAAGAGTTTTATGTTAAGATTATTCCTATGTATTAGTTATTCTTAAACACACACACACACACACACTCTCCTTTGTCCTTACCTGATCGAGGTTTCCACCAAGTATATAGTTGAGCCTCCGCCAGACAGTGTCCCGTGATCTGAACCAAGAAGGTCCCTCGGATTTCTTGGCGAGTTGGTCCTGTAGAGAGGGAGAGAAAATACAATAAATTCCAAAATACGTTTACGAGGCTATGGTTAGGTAGTGGAATATTCAGGTATCCTAATGTTTACCAAGATCTTCAAACAAGGTCTAACTCTAACCTAGATCTTCAGACAGATCCTAACTCGTTATCAAGATGCTCCGACAAACCGTTACCCCACACAACAAGAATGGTAAGCTTAATGTTAGGAGCTGCTCAGTATATTATCATGTTACAGTACTATACAGTATTTGGATGTAAAGTGTATACTGTACTGGTAATTATTGTGTTTAACTTAAATCAATCAATCCGATATATCTTTTTAGCTTCACTTCCTACACGACTTTGTGAATTCTGACAAATGCCAGTAGTGTGTGTTGCTGATAACATATTCAAACAACTAACGGGGTAAATAGATTATTCAGGAGTACCTATACTGAGATTTTGAACAAAATCTATTTTTTGGCCAAAAATCCCGTAAGGCATAAAAGACTTACAATTTTTGTCATTTTCGGCAAAAATAATACATTATGTTCAAAATCTCAGTATATATATATATATATATATATATATATATATATATATATATATATATATATATATATATATATATATATATATATATATATATATTGATTATTGAAACATGCAAGCATTTCTATAAATTTGGGGGCCCACTGATGAGTTTGGCCTGGGGCCCACAAGTAGGTAAATCCGGCCCTGTAGGAGACAGTACAATATATTCATGTTAATAGCAATTCCACTTTTCTGTTTCGGTTTTCAGGCCCTCTAAAACCAGGCTGAGGACATTCTAGACTATTTTGACAAAGTTTGGTTTGGTTAGGTTAGAAAAAATAAAAGCCCCAACGTTCTGAGACTATTAGAACCATTTGTTGTTACGGCATATGAACCGTCAGAATGAAATATGATTATTGTCTGTAAATATGAACTTCCACCTTTTGAAATAAACCCTGTTACCACTACTCACCCCAGTTGGGCAGTTCTGTAGAAGAGAAAATACTCACATTAATACCAGGAAATGAAAGGTGACAATAGCAAAGACGTTGATATAATATTGTACAGGACTATTAATCAGTTTTAAAACATTTTCTTATCAAGACTTTGAAATTCATTATAAATAGTAGCTGCAAGGCATAGTGTAGGTGTGTGTGTGTGTGTGTGTGTGTGGGAGAGAGAGAGAGAGAGAGAGAGAGAGAGAGAGAGAGAGAGAGAGAGAGAGAGAGAGAGAGAACATATGCACAAGAGAACCAAAATACATTTTAATTAATATAAAACTGTTCACTCAATTTCCTGTTGTTGATAAAACCCACATGTTATTAATTTTATGTTGTACATAATCGTACTCTTTCCGCCTGGGGTGAGAAGAAGAATAAGAGGAAGAGGATAAACGAGAGTAGGATGATAGAACACATAGGAAGAGAAAGAACATGCATGAGGCAATAACGAGGGAAATAAATAATAAGCGTCAACGAACCAGGGAGGGGGGATAATTAACAGGATAGATAAAAAGGGAAGGGGAAAAGGGAAGGAGAAGGAATGGTAAAAGAAGTGAAGGGGGGTGGGAACTTGGTAAAGGAAGAGGAGAGAATGTAAAATGGGATGGGGGAGAGGAAGTGAGGGAGTATAAAGGGGGAAGGAGGGAGGGGGTGTAGAAGGAAGGGAGCTGGGAGAGAATGAGGGAGGACATGGGAGAGAATGAGGGAGGACATGGAAGGAAAGAGGAAAATGTGGGAAGGTAATAAGGGAAGGGAGAGAATGTAATAGGTGAGAAAGTGAGGGGGGGAGGAAAGGGGGAAGAGGGAGATTGTGTAGCAGGAAGGGAGGGAGCTGGGTTTTTTTGTAGATAGCCTATACTTTGCCTGCCTGGTGAAACAATACTTATTTTCAGCTTTGGCGAACTGTAATCCATCCTTGATGAGCGACCGCCCACTACCACCTCCACCATCATCACCACTACAACTACTAAATAACTGCTGCCACATACTACCATTACTGCAACCATTATACACTACTACTGTCACCACCACCACAACTACTGCTACCACAATTATCATTCCCCACTAACCTCCCTTATTGTTGCTTTCCCCTACTACCAATGTTACCTATCACGTTCTCCGTAAACTAAGTCGCTTTCTCTGTAAAACGAGTCGCACACCCTCCCTCCCTCCCTCCCTCCCTATCCTCCTCCCAACGGACGCTCTTGGGTGGATATGAATTATTATTATTATTATTATTATTATTATTATTATTATTATTACGTAGGAAAATATATCTTGCGTTGCTACATCTTCAGCTGATTAGACAAAAAAAAACTGAATGCTTTAATACGTTGAAGAAGGTCGTGCTACTCAATACAATGCAAACACACTATCCTTTGGAAACGAAACTTCTGTACGGAGAACCAAACCCCACGGAGGGAAGGAGGGAGAAGTGTCTCTTAAGGGTGGTTGTGGTGGTGATAATAATCGAATGTTAACCCTTATGAGTGGGGGGAGGAGGGCAGATCGTCCTCGTGCTGGGGTCATTCCCTCGTAATCTTTATGCACACTTTTCTCATCTAACTTTGTCGGCGGGGGAGGGGTGACGCGGCTCTCTGGCCATCTTAAACTGTTGTGATAATTTTTGGGTTGCGTTAGTTCACATCAATGCCTCTGCCTGACTGACCGACTATATAATATTTCCGCGAGAGTTTAAGTCAGATTAGGATGATCCAGATTGGGGTTAGGTTAGTATAGGTCAAATTTGTTTAGATTAGATTAGGTTTGGTTTGGCTAGATTTGGTTAGATCAGAGTAAGATAGTTTAGGTTGTGTTAGGTTAGATTAAGTCAGATTTAGATTAGATTAAGTTTGGTTTGACTAGATTTTGGTTAGATAGAAAAAATTACGTTTCGTGTGGTCAGGTAAAGTCAGGTTAAATCAAGTCAGGTCAGGTCAGGGTAACATGATTCAGTATAAAATCTAACAGGACAGGAGGGCTATTAACCTTCAACCAAGACATGTTACAGACTCGTTTTTATCAGAATTCCCTCCCACCCTCTTTCTTATTTCCTTTCGTCCTCACTCATGTTATACAAAGTTATCACTGTTAGTTAATTTCTGTTTAGTTTTGCCCTGCGAGGCTTCGATAATCACCCCTCAAGCAGACCTTTGTGGGACTTACAAAAGTGAAAGCTGTATCTCTCTCTATTCTCTTCCTCTTATGTTTTCTCTCTTTGCTCTTTGTCTCTCCAGCCTTTCATATCTCTTTTCTCATTCGCTTTATTGCATTCTCTTCTTCTGTTCTTTCGTTTTTTATCTTCTTTCTTGTCGTCTTTAAGTTTAATCCTGTTTGACCTTGGTATTGCGAACGCATCTGACTTGTTCAACGGCACACACACAACGTCAAAATATCATTGAGACTTGAATAGCATCTTTAAATAAATATTCTCTAAAACACACGTAAAAAAAAAGTACGCAGGCATCTTAGAATATTCGAGCACTCATTCGAACACTTAAAATAATCGCTGTATTGCTATAAACAAACGTTCGAACAGATGTTTCAGTATGTTCCGAAGCAAACATACCGGTAGTCGGTAACATATCCAATCAAGTGTTTTAACAAGCACATATGGGCGTACATAAAACACAAACACATTATTATCGATACAAGCACATAAGTTACCTCCATATGTGTGTGTGTGTATCCAATAACAAACGTGATCTACGCCTTTGAAATGTTTCCTTTGACCAAATGTTGCACTCTAATAACATAATTAGTTTATACCAATACCGACATTAAAAGACGGGCATGATATATTAATGTTACAGGAGCATAATTGTGATAAATTTATATGATTGTAGTGTTTGATTGTCGGGAAGGCACACGTCAAAATGTTGGAATTAGGTTACACAATGAAAGGCGTGTGTAGGCCACTCAGCTATTTCATAATACAAGTATTCTAATTTCATCTATTTACACTGAGATAATTTAAAAAATACTGAATTAAACAAGAATATTAGTGAATGGTGCCATATAAATATACTGGGGTTGTCAGAGTAAAAGTACATTAAAAAGAAGTTCGCACGTACTCAAGCCAGAACAGCGAGTTTGAAAAGACCCAAAATGTTACCACGTATTTTATGTTTCTCCTACGTTCAGATTCTCCTAGAAATGGTTTTTATTTTCACTGACTGCCTCTGATTTTCACCTGAATGTCTTATCAGTTGCTTTTTCATGATGGGAGATGCTGAGAGTTTTACATGATGAGACAAATATTAGAAGGTGTGGGCAAGTGAGCAGCAACGCGGCGTGTGTCAGGGGAGATGAAAGATCAACTCCCAGATAACGTCTTATATGATGAAGAGCCACGTTTCATTTATATTTACGAGAATTAATGTCGTACTTCAGAGACATACAAACAATCTTATCAGAGCATGAGATAAGAAATCGAGGTTGAATGATGTAGAAAACTATGGGGTTATGTTCTTACAAGATATTTTTAACACTATTACATAATTGGCCTCATATTTGGGTAGATATGAAGCTATATAGTCAGGATTAAATTTCTATACCACTTGAGCCGTAGAAGTATGTCTTAACTTTATTTACTTTATATGATCGAAGCGTAAGTATGTGTGTCAGTTTGATAAGCTCTTACAGCACGAGTTCAGGGTGGAAACTAACGTCTAGGTGTCCAGTATCAATACATTTATTTCCAAGAGGTAGCGAGCTTCCGAAAATGGTCTCTCTCTCTCTCTCTCTCTCTCTCTCTCTCTCTCTTAATTGCAGCTTCTCTTGTGATACTAAATGTTGGTAAAGAAGAAAGGGAAGAAGGGGGGAGATACAGAAGAGAGATAAAATTAAAGAAATCTTGGCTCTTTTGATTCAAATGGATTATAGATACTCGTATACTGTACAAAGGACACTAACCCGTTCATCCAGCTGTGTTGAGTGCGAAGGTACGTTGAGTGCGAAGGTACGTTGAGTGCGAAGATGCGTTGAGTGCGAAGGTGCGTTGAGTGCGAGGGGTCGTTTGATGCGGGGGAGATAAAGATTAATAAGTTAGAGTAATAGTGGACCTGTTGGTATTATAAGGGGGTATCTGTCCCCAACAACATTCAGACTAAACCAATAACCGAACCCTGAACCGGAAACTTTAATCGTGGGTTGTTACGGGTAAGGCAAATAACATTAGGCTAGGCTGGATGGGTTAGGTTTTATAAGTTAGATTAGGCTAGAGGTAGATGAAATTTAGGTTAGGTTAAGCTTGGGGTAGGGTCGATTAAGTTAGGTTAGATTATGATATGTTAGGGGTAGGTTAGGGTAGCTTCCAGGGCCGGAGATTAGCCTAGCCTATAGAAATAATGATAAAAAATGATTTAAATGTTAGGTATATCACAAATAAAAGCCTGGTGAAAATAGCTTGGGGTCAGTAAGTAGGGAAAACGTAATTTCCCTTTGTTATTTTTGTCTTTGTTTATTGTAAGTTTTACAGGAAGGTAAATTCCAGTTAAAATATCATCTAACAATATTATTTTATATGTAAATATTATGAAGGCTCATAAGATCTTCGGTGGAATCTTGTTTATCTTGAGGTTTATGTAAAGTAATGGCATCCAGTACTTACCCGACACATCTGATTGCACCAGAAACAAACACATAATATTGTTAGTCATTACGGTTGCTTGAATAAATAAGGCAACTCAAAAATATATTTTAAAATTAATTTGAATATAATATATAATGAGTATTACAACTGAAAGAGCAATATATTTGTTATTAAAGTTTTATGTAAAGAACAGCATAACTCGAGTGCATGGTTGATGGATATTCTATCACATTTTCTGTAATCCATATCACAAAACACAGCAGGACTTACCGCCTACATCCCGGCAGCAGGAAATAAAAAAGTAGCATGTAATTAGTCTTTTATTTCACTTTCAGTAAGAATAAAATTGCTAAATGTAATATATATATATATATATATATATATATATATATATATATATATATATATATATATATATATATATATATATATATATATATATATATATATATATGAGAAATATAGCATTATTGAATTCATACATATGCAAAATATATTCCTTTATTTTATACAGAGAAAATTGGACAAATGTGTCAATTTTTAACTCATGAAATCTTACCACATGGACGATGTTACTTAAGGGGTTAATCTAATCTGCTAAGGTAACTAGGACTTGAATGATATTACACAAGGGAACGATTATTTTGTCCTAAATAGGATTTGTGTACGTAGTTATGATCGAGTGTGTGGGTGAGGCAAGAGGTCAGGGTAGGGTGGACCCCAGTACTCACCACTGTGCCCAGGTTTGTCTGAAATACAGAATAAAGGTATAGTAAGTGGCTGTTAAGGGTGGAGGATCTGTCTTATATTGAGATAAGTTGACAGCTCCTTGTTATTTATATTCGTGTAATATATATATATATATATATATATATATATATATATATATATATATATATATATATATATATATATATATATATATATATATATATATATATATATATATATATATATATATATATATATATATATATATATATATATATATATATATATATATATATATATATATATATATATATATATATATATATATATATATATATTCTAGAGGCTGATACTTTAAAGATTTTCATTAAAAACTTTTCAGAAATTAAACATTAACCGCCTGACAAGTTTAGAAACATTTCAGAAGGTTGTTTGAGGCTGTTATTTATTATGACTATTGTTCATAAAGTTAGCAATACTTATAAGTCGCATTGTAAGTTATCACTAGTTCATCAAGGACGTCACTGTTTCTTATAAACACTATTTTGTACATCGTCTATGACGCTAATGCTTTCTTTTACACCATTGAATAGTCATCACTAACGCTAGAGACTTCTGTAATCCTATTGGCCAGTCATCAATGACGTGGGTGTATTCTGTAACACCTTTAACCGTCATCAATAAGCATTTAAATTCGTTTCAAGTTGTTTTTTCGTGGCAAAAAAAAAACACAATCAAGTGCTAGTTGATGTAAGAGGAATTTGCATGTCTTGATTGATGCTAAATTGTCAGATTACATGCACGAGGCGAGAACCTTAATGCAGGCACTGAGGGGTGAGGGAAGAGTGGTGGCCTTTGGAACAGTTGAAGGTCTGATTGGTCGAGAAGGATGGATGAAATAAAGACACACACACACACACACACACACACACACGCACACACACACACACACACACACACACACACCCACACTTTTACATGAAATAAAAGATAGTACCTCTGTGACGGGTACTAACTATATAGAGAATGAAAGAACTTGAAGGTTGAGAACAGAGTGACTGTCATGTGGACTCGTTCTTGTCAGTTCATGAATAGTAGACGGACATTAATTAGCTCGGTCATGTTAAGTGTAAAAGCATCCAGGTAGGTATAAATCTTATCATCCCATGGGAATAATGTAATAAATTAAATCGTGTCAAGCAACATGCACTTACTGATAAAGTAGTTTAAAATGGATGAATAAACATGCAAGAAATTGCACATATATATATATATATATATATATATATATATATATATATATATATATATATATATATATATATATATATATATATATATATATATATATATATATATATATATATATATATATATATATATATATATATATATATATATATATGGTTATTATGAGCAGCTTAAGATATGCTTCAAATACTCAAAGTGCTTCCAAGATTTAAGTGCAAGTTAGGTAAATAGATGCATTGCTTGCATTGCTTCGGCCAGGTGCAAAGCTGTGTTCGGAACGCTGAGGCAGAGACGGTGCACACACACTCAAACTCACGCTCATACACACACCCACACTATAAAAATACCGCCAGTACAAGAAATCAACGTAGTCTGGCGATCCACTTCTCCACGCAGCGATTCGCCAGACGAAGTTCATCCATGTCAACCGTGGTATTCTTTCTTTTACGGCACGAGAAACATTCTTCACACTTTACAGACTCGGATCTTAACCGTACATGCGTTTCATAATCTGAATACTGTACAGTGCTCAGTTGATTGGTCTTCGGTATTTGAAATTTGTTTTGATCATTATTAAGTCATTCGGGAGCGTCTCATGCAAAAAGCGTTTTCATAAAAGATTGGAAAAAAAAAGTGAAAATTACTGTGTCCTTCATTCGGTGTGAGACTCAGTTGGCTCGTCATTGTTGAACTTACCTTTCCGCGAAGATTCTGAGAAAATATCAAAATAGTTAATAATAAACGTAAAAGAAATCCATTGTACAGAAAAAAAAGCCCTCAAGATATAGAGTTAAAATTAATTAACACTCTAAAGATCTAATTAACAAAAACACAATACGTTTACGTTTATAAGAATAGATACTGAACTTAGATCACGAGAATTCTAGAATTACATTACAGTACAAAATACATAACTACTACAGTAAAGCCTGAATTATAAAAAAAAACTTGATATGGACAGACATACAAACACACACTTGAAAACGATTATAGACTAACACATAAACAGAGAGATTAACAGATAAGAATCCCAGGAAAGAATTACAACATTTTCTTTCTTAATTTTCAGGTTAACTAAATTAAATCGACTTGAGGGTAACACATCAGAGAAACGGTATCTCTCCCTTTTTTTAGTAAGTTTTAAGTATTATTATGTTTACTAGTCAGAAATTATATATCCTTTACCATAGGTGCAAGACACATGATAACGAAAATGAAGTATAAAGATCATAAAGTACGTATAACTTGGTGCATTAAACAATTGCAACCCAGTATTAAATTTTATATCCGTTGTTAGCTGAGTGATTAATCCGAGCTTTACTGTAGCTGTGGTACTGTCAGTGTTATGTTGATAGTTGTACGAGGAGAAAAAAATCGGTGGCATTATTATTATTATTATTATTATTATTATTATTATTATTATTATTATTATTATTATTATTATTATTATTATTATTAGTAGTAGTAGTAGTAGTAGTAGTAGTAGTAGTAGTAGTAGTAGTAGTAATAGTAGTGACAGCAATTAGTAGTGATGAAAGTAGTAGTAATAATAATAACAGTGCTTAGTTGTAATATAAGACCAAAGTGTTAATTGTGAGAGTAAATTTTTGTTTGGCCTCACTAATAGAGACATACCAGAAGTAGCTATGTTAACAAAAATGCTTCCTACAATAATACAACTATTGCCTATACAGTAATCCATATTCTAATACAATAACAACGAGATATGTAGAACCAAATTATAGCAAAGAAAAAGCAGTACCTACACCAAGAATACAATAGCTACAATAACAATGCTTTGAAAATATGTCTGCAATCACAATAAGGTACACAGACATATAATAATTATAACACCATTCTATAGAAAACATTATATTGTAACCACAATGATAATATGACTAACGAAATGTTAATAATAATGCTACAGTGGATATCGTGAGACTATAATAACACTGACGGAATGTATTATCCTATACTACACAATATAACAACCCCTTCAATCCAGACCCATGATTTTTTTCCCAGTATGACTCATCACCCTCATTAATTTCTACCAGCCGAACAAAAAAATGCTAACCATCCTCAGCTGTCTACAGTATATACCCTTCTCACCGCCAGTTTTTACCTACCGAACAAAGCAGACGTAAATTAAATTACTAACCAACCAAAGCTTACCTCTAAAAAATATTTAGGTTTTGTAAGGTAAGGTCTGATAGGTTTTAACACTCTTGAAGTCTTTGGCCAGCCGAGTCTGAGGCTTTCCTGGAAATAAAAATCACGCGTAACCAGACTGGTGCTTTGGTTTTCATTGTTGACAAGAATAAACACACAAATATACTTTTTCTAATTACCAAATATAACACTACGATTTTTGTCTTCTTTATCTGTAACATAGGGATTGGCTAAAGACCAAGAAAGATAGTCAAGTGAAATTTCTATAAAATTTTTGTATCGCTGTTGTTACGTGTGAAGAACTATTAATGTAGCTAAATTTCATATGTAAGGTTGTTGTTCTTCATTTGTGTCTTCATAATGATTTTGTTTATTTATTTTACAGCATATTCAAATTTATTTATGAAAATTAGGGTAGAGAATCTGATTACGAGACCATTATGTACTGTACAGTTTTATATTAGGCTATAATTTCATGATGTGACTATTCATGAGCAAAGTAATGGTATGTTGTCTTATAGGACTTTTCACCCCAAAAGTAATAATTTATCTTGCCAGTAGTTTTACATCGAAGGTGATGCTGATTACATATACAGTACAGTACTTAAGTTGTAGCACCACTAAAAGCCTGGACTATGTTCCAATCGGTGTGTAAGATCTTCACTAAGGTAGCGTAAGCCTGTCCAACAAGAAAAAACTGGCCTTAAAGCAGCTAATACCGTTTAATTACCGCCTGTGTGTGTTACTTGTAGATTAATGATGATGAGTACCACAGATGTTGTCCAGGTTCATTTTTGAATGGCAGTTAATATCTACATTTACACTCTGTTCTTGAGTGGTGTCAACTATGTACAGGAGGAGGATAACAGGAGACACTGGAGGTGTATCTCATTAAGACGAGGCGGCCCTTCACCATCCCTCATTACTGTCCCCCACATGTTTCACCCTCACAATGGCTAGGCTCCTCCCCGTCCTCCTCCAACTACCCGTTGTTCTCACAGTGAACATGTTATTTACGTTTTATGTTGGGTAATGGAAAATTTTTTTTGACATATGGATCTTTGTGGTATTTGTTTATATACACAATACTGCACCTTCGTTTATATGAAGAAAAGAAGCCGGATTGTTCATTTAGGCGAAGTGATGAAATTAATTTTTGTTTTGGAGTACCGTATTCTTATTTTGATATTTTTTTTTAGGAGTACGAGTTTCATGATTTTCAGGGTGACAAAATAAAGTTTCTTCCCCCCCCCCCCAAAAAAAAGAAGAAAAAAAGAGTATGTTGTTTTCGTTTTCCCTCCCAAAGAGAATCCAGTACTGTATATTGTTCATGTTGTTCTTGGACTCTTTTTATATAGTTTCGAAACACTTTACATACTCTGGTGAAGGAAATGTTTTGTTCTCGTTTTATCCTAATATATTTGATTTTCAGATGTCAAACAGTAAAGATGAAGAATAAAGAGGACAATAAAGCCGGAGAAAAAGGTCAGGCAAGAAGAAAGAAGACAATGAAGATGAAGAAAGAAGACAGCTGCCAGTCACGAAACAGCTGGAATATGATGGTTACTTAATCACGATCTCCTACTAAGGAAAACCAAAACGCACGACTGTGATGCATCAAAATAGCCCCAAGGGTGGGTAGCCATTTAAGGCAAATGAGATAAAAAAAAAATACAAGTGTTGTTATGTGTTTGTGAGTGTGACTTGTGTTGCCGACTTGCTGACGAAGACGAACATAAACAAACCAAGACGCTTATGCCCAACACCCATAATGTAAACACAACACCCGATGTAGACAAATGGCAGCTGGTATAAACATTACGTAAATTATGTAAATAGAAGATATAAAGCCTGTATAACTTAGTCAAAAATATACTTTAGAAGGCACAGAGTTGGAGTCTAACTTAGGCAGACATGGAAAACGAAGACTTCTACATATTTGTCCAACACACAAACACGGCAAGACGACTGACTAACCTGTCTGGCATCTCGTTTGAGGGGAGGTCTGGCGAGGTTGGCGAGGAGGGTCAGGACGGGGCGAGCGGGAGGCGGTTGGGAGCTCCTCCGGCCTAGGGCGGGAGGGGATAGGAGCTGGAGTAACGCCTGTGCTATCACTGGGTCAACCACCACGCCCACCTCCTCCTCCTCGGGAGGGTAAGACTCTGTAATGGAGAAAGAACAATTTTGGCGTATCTTTCTTGAGAGAGAGAGAGAGAGAGAGAGAGAGAGAGAGAGAGAAGGGGGGGGTAATGTATAATCCCTGTTTTACCCATTAATATCTCTGCCATTATCCCCTCATTCATAAACATAGTATCTAATTTTTCCTCTTCAATAAATTTCCAATGTTTCTCTGTGTCTGAAGTCAGATAAAGTCATTTAATCACTTACTCGAGCTAACCTAACCAAACCTAAAGCTAACTTACCTAACTTTGCCTGGCTTAACCTAAGCTAAGCTAAGTTAAGCTAAGCTAAGCTAAGCTAAGCTATCTAACCTAATCTAACCTACCTAAGGCCAACCTAACCTAACACTAACTTAATCTACAGGATAACCTAACGTAACCTAATAGGGGTGACTGGACAACACAGAAGCTGAAGTACTCTGTTAGCTAGAGGTTTTTTCTACATTTTTTAGCTTGTGTGTAAAGTTTGTATGTGTGTGGGGGTAGAATTGTCAAGGGATGTGTGTGTGTGTATGTGTGAGTGCGTTATTCATACTGGATTATTTTCGTTTTACAAGCGCTAGAAGTTACAGACACACACACACACACACACATATATATATATATATATATATATATATATATATATATATATATATATATATATATATATATATATATATATATATATATATATATATATATATATATATATTATTATTATTATTATTATTATTATTGCTATTATTGTTATGCTCCCGGATAGAGAAACTAACCTTTGATAAAAAAATTAAGGTATCATTTTTTATATATATAAATGTTCAGGAAATTACAGTATACAAGAACAAAAAACACACTGGACTGTCAATTATATATATTATATATTTATCAGAGCAAGACACACACGCCGTTTTTTAATCACACAATTGATTTTGTTTTTGTTTCAGGGAGATCGCTTCCACTCGCGATAGTTACTGTGACGAGGAAATACCTTTTTTTTCTGTTGTTTTATCCGCGTTTTAGCTGACGGAGATACTCCCTGTGTGGGCCCGGGCGTCGATCAGATGGTTATTTCCGACGTTTATGTTTGGTGATGGTTTTACGTTTTGTTTTCTTTAGAACAGTACCGACTCATTCTGATTGTTTTTTCTTCTAGTTAATTACTTACAATGGGGCGACAAGAGTATTACCTGAATTACATTGAAAACAACAATACCGTAATTATTATCCAAATATGAAGGGATATATATTATTAATAAAGTCTTTTAGATAGGCTATGTGCAGGATCGCGTTTTCAATCGATCATTTTTTTTTTCGAAGTTGTAGCTGCGTGTGACTGTGGTGGCCCCAGAGCAGTTGGTGTGCTGGTGGGGCCACTGACAGATCTCTTGTGTTGATGGACTTTTCCTGATTCTGTTGACGCCTCCTGACCCGCTCCTCCCTTTTGCAAACACTCCAGTTGACGGGAATTATTGGACCCATCCTGCCCTGACTCCGAGCGCCTCCGTCCTCCGGCCAATTGTTGATCACAGGAGGCTCCTTTTCTTATTCTTCCTGCCACCTCCTCCTTCTCCCCAACTCCCACCTGCTACTTCTTCTCAGTGATCATTTTCGTTAATATCATCTCGAAATAATAAACTTCTCCAACTTAATCTAACTTACACGTCACCTAACTTAAACCTAACTTACACCCAATTTAATCGTAACTTAAACCTCACTGTGTGTATGTGTATATGTATGAGTGTGGGGAGGTTGTGTGTATGTGTGTGGGAGGGGCAGAGACCGCCAATGTATAGATGGTGAGGTAAGTTAAGGCCAGACCTCAGCTGCTGGAAGTCTTACTGATTGTGTTAGAGAAGGGAGACGCTTGTAAGTGTATATATACCCAACCATTGACTGTCTCTCTCTCTTACTCTTCTCCACTGTCTCAGATATAATATATATATATATATATATATATATATATATATATATATATATATATATATATATATATATTCCCGTTTAAGTACTGCATTGTTTTTATTATAGTTACTGTTTTAAGTATATAGTTGTTTTAAGTGTCACTGTTTTAAAGTATGTCACTGTGTTTATATACAGTATATGTGTGTGTGTGTGTCTGTATCACTGTGACTAACAAGAGCAGATACGCCACAGGGTATACCGTATACCAGTATAACGGAGGATAACGTGTCTATTTACTTTGTATGTACATAGACGATTAATTAATATTATTCTCTATAACTACGACACACAAAACAATAACAATGTAACCCACGTACTAGACTACACGTACTTATATAAATGTACATATGCTCACATACGTTCATATCCTGTACGTACATACGTACACACATACATACATACACTTTATGGGGGATTAAAATGGATTAAGGATGATTAAAATTCGTTAAAAGGGATTAGAATGGGTTAAATAGGATTAAATGTGTTAAAGAAGATTAAAATGGGTTGAAATTAATTGAAATGGGTTAAATAGGATTAAAATAGGTTATGTAGCGTTAAGATGGGTTAAATATGATTAAAATGGGTTATTTTAGATTAAAATTGTTTAAAGAGGAAGAAATGAGTTGCATAGGATTTAAAATGGGTTAAAGTAAAAGCAATTCGTAAATATACTCATAGTCATCATCAAGCACTATGTAATTGCTGTTGGATAATATGCAGTTTTACTTTGTCAGTTTATCCCAATGTTCTTAAGACCCTCCCGGGGCTCTACACGACAGCAGTCTTAAACATTTTGCGCACAGTTACTGAACGTGAGGTTAAACTTCTCAACTTCCCCCTCAAGGCCTAGTATAAAAAAAAATAAAAATAAATAACATACCGTGAGAATAGAACTAAGTCCTTGTAGGTGTTGTGACGTTATATGAACTGCATTAGTTAGAAGTCGAGAATCCATGAATAGAAAAAAAAAATAATAATGTATTTTTCTCCGACGGGACTTCCAGGTTAAGATGTGAAAAAGAATGTTATTTTCCCGCCGTATGTTTTAAATAAATACCTGAATATATATTTTTTATATTCGATACATTATATTTAATTTTTTATATACGGCAAAAGTTCTGAAAATTAATTCCTTTTGTATGCAGATTATTACCGATTATGGAAAACATGGATATATATAATATTGTACTAGGTAAAGGTATTGTGTTTTAACTGTAATAGAAGTAAAAAAAATAAAATCAGCAATATACATGATCAAATGTTAGAGATTTTGTGATCAACACGGAGAATATATTACATGGAGTATTTTTACATGGACAATAATGCGGTGGGTGTCAATCAAGAAAATCCCCAGTAGCGTAGTGGCTCTTAACCTCACTGTGACATAAAACCAGTTGCCTCAAAATGTCAGGAATTATCGTTCTATCGTGACTAAAGTAGTGCTATTAATATCTAATTATATATTGTTGTTTAGTAAATATAGTCTTAACATTATATTTCCATTCAGATGTAAAGAATGTATAATGTCACACAGTTAACCTTTTGGCTTAGAAACACGACTGCAATTTTAACAAGATATTTTCAGTTAAAACACTTTATATCAAGCGTTTTTATGACAGCTTGCTTCCGGATGTGTTATTTCTGCTTATAAAATGACCCCCCCCCCCACGTCACGTCACATCTCATCATCATATCAATAATTATTTGAGTAAGCTTCAGAATGTGTGTTCATGTTGAGTATAAGTAACACTCTGTCACAGGTTATTCACTTATGCACATCACTACAACTTACTCGTACGCGTTCCTTGGGTTCATGACGCACAAATAACCCATTTATACTTATAAATAATGCGGCAGCCGAGTGAATACAGTACTCGCCTCCTCCAGTCCTAAAAGGGTACACTGGATGGTACGACAAGAGTGGACCAAGTTTATTTTTATCAACTGTAGAAGATATTTTGAGGGCAAATTGGGTACATCACAAGCAATCAATATATAGACTTTATCCTCTTAATGATTCCAGTACTGTTAATTGTAATGTATACTTTGTGTGAACCTTATATAAGATTGTGGGGAAAGTAAACATGAATATATACCGTACCATCATTCAGAGCCTATACTAAATGGCTTAGGATAATTATGCATTTAAAAATGGCTTAGGATAATTATGCATTTAAAAATGGCTAAATATGCATGCAAATATGCAGTAAAAACTGAGAAAATATGCACTTAAATATGCACTTTAAAATATGTTAATAAATAATAACTATTAAGTTAATAACTCCTTTTCTGTACATTTTCTCAGTAAATTTACTTTCCCAGACAGGATGTCGCCGAAGTAGGATTTTTTAAAGAAGGATTAAATACAAAAACCAATATACTGACATAAAGTAATTTATTAAACAGTACTGAAAAAAGTATTTTCCTTTTAAGAAAACAGAAGAACAAAAAGAGTGTCAGGAGGGAACTAATGGAGCCCGTGCATCTATACCCTGCCTGGCTGAACACGAACCCATCACGTACAGTTCATGTCCAGTGACCAGCCAATCACGGCCTAGCTAACCACAGCCTAATGTTGAGCTATATAAACGTCACTTAAGTATGTTCCTTTTGGATATTATGACGCGAAAACAAAATCGCGTATTTTCGATTTTGTATTAGTGCATCAAAATGGACATTTATTATATTTCAAATATCAGTAATTTCTGCCCCAGCGTTGCTGTTATGCTCGCGAATTTTTTTACCCTTGAGGTTGAAGAATGTCAATACTGTATGTAGAGTTCATTTCCTGAACCTTCACATTATACATCAGTGTTTGTCTGTGTATCTCTCAGAAACTTCAAGTCACAAGTTTTAGTAAGGAGACGCTAGTAATTATCCCGACATTTTTGCGTTTCGCTGTTACTGATGTCAAATGCCGAAAGTTGAAAGGCACGGGAGGAGAGTTTCTTTAATAGACGAACGGGATGTAAAGCTTCCAACTGGGAAAACCTTGTGTTAATGAACATTTTTTTTACGATATTCTACGTAAACATGTGTAAAATTCTATATGTGAAAATCAGACCCAATACGCCTCACTTATTGAGGATTAAGGAGCTTTTTATATGGGGAAAATGATAGATAATGCGATCTTAATATATTTCTCGGTATGAGGATGTCGAGTACCAAGAATAGTTGAACCGATCATTAGGTGCAAATGTTTATTGGTATTCCCATTAGAGGCCGAACACACACGCACATACTTGAGCGTTCCCAACATTAATTACATCTTCGTAAATTTAAATTTAACTAGATTAGCGACGTAGGGACGCTGCTGGACACTGGGACGTAATAATTATTTCACACACACACACACACACACACTCACACACACACACACACACACACTACACATAAGGAGTTGGTTAGTTAATTTACTGACAAAATCAGTAGTACATGTTAAAATTACAAGGCATATCACTTTCCAATTTGTCCAATAAAAATTACAATTATAGTATTTTAATTTCAAGTAGTGAAGAACCCCAAGGTAAATATTTCCTATATACTTTTATTTCATCTGTGTATTATACTATTAATATATTGGCAGACTTCTGCTACATGATGTTTCACCCAGGAGTTCATTTATATTAACAAAGTTGAGCATATTATATTTGCTGGGACAGTGAGCCGAGAGAGAACACTCCACAGTATTACATGCATTTCAGTTTGCCACTTGGTTCCTGTTACACGAACATAACCTTAACTCAGCAGGCGTCTGACTTCACGTGTCTGATTGTTTTTAAGTTATATGACATTAATCGTAGCCTGGCAGGTGTATTGAAGGATAAACATTCGACTCAAGTAAACATTCAGTACTGGTATTGTAGTCTCGTTCAAGATTCTTCGAACACTGCTGGAGACAGCTGGCAACTCAAGGCCGTTTGTTTACTATAGTACGTAGTAAAAATTACGAATGAATGTAAAAGGTTATCGGTGATTGGTTATTTAGTTCCCCGTTGCTTAATTAATGATTGGGCTCTGTTGTTTCACATTATAATATACTACGTACTATAGCAAACAAACGGCCTTGAGTTGCCAGCTGTCTCCAGCAGTGTTCGAAGAATCTTGAACGAGACTGCACATCAAGTATTTTGTTGTACCAGCTGGCCTATTCCTGACTACATCCACAATTTCCTGAAGAACGCTAACATTATAATCCAACTGTTGGGATTTCCTCAAGAGCTAATAACCTGGTGTGTTCTCTCTCTCTCTACTCAGTGATTCATAAACAACGTAGAATGATTCCTCTATATCTGGCGTATGAACCTCTCCGTCTCCTCCTTACCATAACATCCTGTACTCAATAAGGCACAGGTTAATGCTGGTGTTCTGCACATCAAGCAGACACTTAACTAATTTATTGTATTGAGTAACTGCATCTTTTGGGTTAGCTGTTAGCCAGGTATCGGAGCTATAGAGTAAAGTATGACGCTTATATACATAAGAGTATTCTCGTATTTGCTTCACACACAAAAAACAAACAACAACAACAACGTATTAATAAAATTCCAGGCTTAAACACAGATATTACTGGGTATGAGAGACTTACGCACAATGTGACCAGACATGTACGGTCGATGTGACAAAAGTGAAGTAATCCCACCCCACACATGACACTGCGTATAGGCAAGACATAGCATAATGTCTGTACTGCCGTAACTCCTAATGAGGAAATAGTATCAGTAATGTAGGCGGCCGGAGAGTATTGGGGATTCGTAGAAAAAGGCAGCAGGTGGACAGTGACGCTTATCACCAGACCACGCCATATTAACGCGTAAAGCACGACTCATTATGGCGTCTAAGTTTGTGTCCATTTTAAACTTTACATTCGGATGATTATAATTTATGTTATGTTAGTTTAGAAGATGTATTTATATGTTAACCACATGTGATAAATCATTGCAGTATGGACAGTATTCTTCATATTATCTAACCCAACCCGATTTGAACCCCACAGCTGCATAAAGTTGGCGGGAATGACCCAGATTTTGTGGAAATCTGCGTTAGGTAAGACGCCCGTAGTGGTAACAGTTCTGGGAAACCTGCCCCGATATCTGTAAGTACAGAGGATTTCTTCTTGAAAATAATTTATGGTGTATTGAAGATACTTTTCAGGTATAAGCTGCATTTTGTCCTGATGTGACAAGTATTATTACATTTTTAACTTTCAGCTATAATTTCAGTGGAGAACTAGCCGTAACATTACCGTTCTCGTAATATCTACAATCCTGTTTGTCTCCTGGGCGACTGTAATACTTAAACATAAATCCATAACACAAATATCCTCCAGACATGCATAGATAGAATTCGTGTATCATGTGTGTGTGTGCGTGTGTGTGTGTGCGTGTGTGTGTAAGCTAGAACACTGCATATCTTCACGACGGAGTTCCTCGTGAGACAGAAGGTAGGCTACTAGACCATAACGTATGTGAAACTTTTTTTAGTTCTACAGAAAGAAAAGGTTATATAAATCATTTTGTACTTTCCTGGCATATGTTTTATTTTTTCTTGTACGAAGGATATTATTTTAAGAGTGGTTTAATTTTCCTGCTTAAGTTCATTTTATCAACATAGCTTATCAACGCAGACTTTAAGAATACCTTAATAATTAACTTGTAACACTGATAGCCTAGTGAGCTTAAAAAACATAAAAAAAAGAAACATCATGACTTGTTTCTGTGTGCTATTGAAATATAAGATTGCTTGAGCAGGATTATGTGAGATAATTTGCATATTATTAGATTGTAAAGAAGATGTTTTCAGGGTATTACAGAATAGTGAATACAGAAAAAAACTACCTTCACTCGCGCATACACAAAAAGACAAGTATCTGTTTATTTTATTTTTTTACAATTTATTTTCAAGCGTCAAATCCTACCTGTTGAAGATTCGAAATACAAAAACCAACGGGGTCTCTCTCTCTCTCTCCATTGGGGCCAGCAAGTAACTTTATTTCCCCAACAATGTCAGGCAAAATCAACCAAATCAACGGTCACTTTCTTCTAGCCACAAACTTAATATGTCTCCACTTGAAAATAACATTCCTTTTGTGTATATAACTTTACAATAGCCGATTATCATGTTTTGGACTAACACACACTTTTTTAACTTCAGTCACGTGTTTTTTAGTCTGGTTAGGCTGTAAGGTGTAATTCAGTTTGTTCAGATTAAATTTGGTTGATTTTGAATAGGTTAAATGTCATAAGGTGTAGATCAGATTTATTATGGTTTGGTTTGGTTAGGTTGATTTCGGGTAGATAGGGTGCGAGTTTGGCTAGGTAAGGTTGGGTTTGGCTAGATGACGTTTGGGTTTGGCTATAGGTAAGGTTGGGACTGGCTAAGTTATGATGGCTCTGATTAAATTATTGGCTTTAGCTCGGTTAGACTGGGTTCGATTAGGTTAGGTTATCTTTAACTAGGATAGGGTGATTTTTAATTAGTGTAAGTTGGATTTGATTAGGTTAAATTGGGAAAGGAACCATTTATGCTGTAAAGTATTACATTAACAACTATCAGATAGACAATAATAATCCTAGGACCCAAATACGAATTTTCAAGCTTAATCTGCGGGTTAGTTTGGTTTAGATTAGGCTTCGGATTCGGGGTGGGCGGGGGAGGGGGGGTAGGATTAGCGAGTCCTTCAGGATGAAACGTACAAGCTAGCTTAATCACAATGCTATCTCGATTTGGTATGCGCCTTTCGGTCTTTACACGCAGCTGCCGGTAATGTGAGCAGTGTCTCGTATTATATCATATTATTACACAGAACTAGTGAATACATTAAATCGATTGTGTACAAGAGAAATGTCGAATGTGGTATTGAGCAAGGACTAAAAACAGTAAGTACACACCGCTGTAACGTCATACCGGTATATACGAATATATGTACAGTCTCGTTCAAGATTCTTCGAACACTACTGGAGACAGCTGGCAACTCAAGGCCGTTTGTTTACTATAGTACGTAGTAAAAATTATGAATAAATGTAAAAGTGATCGGTGATTGGTTACTTAGTTCCCCGTTGCTTAATTTAATGGTTGGGCTTTGTTGTTTCGTATTATATTATACTACGTACTATAGTAAACAAACGGCCTTGAGTTGCCAGCTGTCTCCAGCAGTGTTCGAAGAATCTTAAGCGAGACTATATGTACTGTTTAGAAACCGACCTATACTGTACATCTTGCCGTTCAGTATACAGGGTACTAATTAACCCCCGCTGTCTTGTTAAGATGTAAGAAAAGTCTTGACGAAATTAGTGACACTATAGAAACACCAGTGTGTGTGTGTGCGTTTCGTAATGGAACATGATCAGCGAACACAAAAGCGTCGGTGGGTATTTACGTGGGCAGAAAGAACATGAACCTTAATGAGCTGTACGTCAACAGGTTAATCCCGCTGATTATAGGGGAAAAAATCAACAATCCCTTATGGAAAAGTGTGGTGGTATCTTCTTCACCTCTGGAAATACACTGTAATACTGTCTGCTGGAGCCACGAGTGATTAACCCACAAGACGCTTATATAATAAATCATTATATGGGGAAATGTAAGTCGTCAGTAAGTGATATAATTTAATTAACTAATCTCAAAACCACATGCTGCATCCACGACCACATCAAATGCACAAGTAAATTTAAAACGATTCTATCAAAGAAAGGGCCTGGGTGTTGATTACAATTGTTTACTGAAAAAATCGTCAAATGTAGCGGACGAACTGCCAACATCAGTAGTTTCTATCAGTAATATATATATGTATATATATATATATATATATATATATATATATATATATATATATATATATATATATATATATATATATATAACAGAGAGACTTAACTATACAGACCTTATAGTCCATGACCTCTGAAGATGTCTTTAATAAAGACGAAAGCTAAGGTCTCCATTGTTTCTTTTCCCGTGTGATTTTATCAAGATTTAATCCACGTTTTCATTGTGGATCTACATGAATATATATATATATATATATATATATATATATATATATATATATATATATATATATATATATATATATATATACACCCCTGTATTTAACGAAGAGGAGAACCATTGAAAACACAAACATCTTGACTTAAGTTGTGTTTCTTTAATTACTAACGTTTCGGAAAATCATTTTCCACCATCAGTCTAGAAAACGGACAAAAAGTTTGAAAAATTACAGGTAATATACAATGAAAACGAAACCTTATCCAAAAATTTACCTTCCGCCATATTTTTAAGAGCATTATAATTTAATACCAATAAAAATGACGGGAAACCTACGTACAAAACTAAAATCAGAAAAAAAATCATGTTGCCTTACCTTAATTGAGACGACCGTTAGTGAGAAAAACACAACAATTCACAGGAAGCCATATCACAAATGGTTGACTTTACTTTGTAGTGATACAAAGCTTCCATTATGAGGAGGTCCGTCTCACAGTTGCTCCTGCTAGGAACTGAGAAATCAGACTGCGAAAACGTGTGGTCATGTTGGTGGGCGTGGTTACATATAGTTGAATGTGGTGGTTGTGTGATTAACTGGCCTGTTCGAACGGAACGGCCCAAGTGCTCATGGATGTGAGTTAACAAGTGTCGTTTTGTTTACCCAAGGTCAATATATTGACCTATATATGCTGCCCTACAGCTAGCACACGTAAATTGACAAACAAGTGACGGTGAAACAACTAAGGATTGCAAGTGTGTGGGTAATATATATATATATATATATATATATATATATATATATATATATATATATATATATATATATATATATATATATATATATATATGTGTGTGTGTGTGTGTGTGTGTGTTTACAATTGGTTTGGCATGTATATCGATTATACTGGCATGCAGTTCAACATGAATATAGACAATATACGCACTGTATACGGTGTAGAAAGACGTACAGGTACAGTATAACAAGACTAACCGTGTACGGATGTAGTAGCGTATGACGTTTAATATCACAAAAATATCTGTAGCTTTCGCCCCCTAGGCCCTGATGTGGGTCAGTGACTTGTGCTCGGGTGGGCTAATCCCCGTAAAAAAAAAGCTACCGCTTCCTTGTAGCCAAGTGTGATATCCAATTTTATCGTTGTTCTAACCGTTCTTTTTCCCGAGTTTCAGAACAGATGGTTCACGGTAATATTTCTGAGGATCAGCCTCCCTCATATTGTAATGGTACAGCCTCACATGGGAATTCTCAGAGATTTGTGCATTATCCTTTTTTTTCCTAGACTGAGCAACACTATGTATCTAGTTACGATAAAACCTCGGCATTATTGATGACATATCCGGTGTAGGTTTTAGTCTTTGATTGGGCCAGATTGTTAATATTTTCACTTATTCAGTTAGTGTGTGTGTGTGTGGGGGGAGTGGGGGGGGGGGCATTTGTAACTGAGAACTTTAAAAATCGGAGACCCGGCTTTTGGGCACCTGTATTAAGTTCGACCAAGAGTGCTGAGTACAATAATGATCCTTAGAAATTAGGTTAGGTTACTTTGAAGACGTTTTGTTAGGACTGACTTGGTTAGGATACACACAACTGATCCCAGCTACTGATCCCGTGTCTGGATGGAGTTGTCATGAGGGATATGGAGAGATAAAAGTGGTCAAGCTTAGTCGAGAGATCTTTTGTATTTAGTTTTCTGCTATACTTAATAATGTGAAAGTAAGTCCCATAAGCTTGAAAACATTTGGTAACCCTAATGAGATCTACAGTATATTGTTGTGCCCTCAGATATCAACCAGCACACACCCACACTCACTCCAAAAGCATTAGGCGACTCATGCGATCGGAGAAAGAATTTGGAAAGAACTTCTAGAAAATACAAGCAACTAAATTTATGAGAGCATCCGTTAATGCCTTCCATTAGTTTGAAATGAATCAACTCCGAGTCGATTGAAAAAAAAAAACGAAGGGGCAGGTAGTTTTAAGGTAATAATCAAACAGGTCTGAATGGTTTGGCACAGTTTTGTATAGGGATGAATTAATTGTACTGTACGTGTCACAGACAATAGTCAGTCTACCCAAGATTGATAAAATAAGTAGTTCATGGGGGAGTAATTTGTCATTAGCTGCTCTTAAGATCTGATATCCTTCGTCTTTTGTTTAAGGCCAAAGACGTTCTTATTCTACTACTACTACTACTACTACTGTATACTACTACTTTTTTCTTTTTTTTTGCCTTCAACCTCCCTTTATAGCCACATCTCCACACATTTTATAACCTATCCTAATAATACTACTGTACTCCTACTAATAGTAATAAAACCACAAAGGTGGTTAAAATGCATTAGTTTTGATTCCTTCTAAAGATGATAAACAAAAATGAACACGATGTAATAACAAATGATATCAACAATTAGTTCATTCTCAGATTGTAATGGATATATATATATATATATATATATATATATGCAAATAAATCACTGTAGGTGCGCGTGATCCAGGTATATGCTGATAACCACAAGGAAAAAGAAAACACGAAGCAGCGAGGTTTAATTATCCTCACTGCTGTTACTGGATGCTATTGTAAAACAGTAAGATTAATTACTGCAGCTCGTTGAAATACATAAGACTAGGATTAACCCGTGTTAGTTGATATTACATACTGTACCACTAGAATTAACTCATATACAGTTTATACACCTGTATATATATATATATATATATATATATATATATATATATATATATATATATATATATATATATATATATATATATATATATATATATATATATATATATATATATATATATATATATATATATATATATATATATATATATATATATATATATATATATATATATATATATATATTCTTGTTAGTTGAAATAGATATAAATGAGAGTACGTCTTTCAAACAAATACAAATGAATAGCGAAATTTATGTTAGATTAGGTTTGTTTGTTAGGTTGGATTAAGATAGGTGTTAGGAGCATCAACATAGCTATAGTGTTGTATTTTGTACTGTATATGAGTCATCCTGTACATACTAACCTGACTGCCATTTCCGATTTGTTGTGCATAATATTAACAAGCATTCTCATTTAAAATTTTAACTCCCCTTCCCCACCCCAAACGCGGGCGAAGGAATATATGAATCAGGATGTCTCTCGTCAGTCTGTCTGTCTGTCTGTGAGTAAAAATTAATTGTTTTTAAAGCACATGAATGAGTAATGTGTTTAAACCAAGATAAAATCCCCGACTTTTGGTTCAGTCAGTCATGGTGAATAGAAGATAAATGACCAGTGTGAAAATAATAACGCATCAGAAAAAGCAGTTAGAGTTTAGAGGAAAGTTTAAAGATTGTAAAAGTATATTTAACACATCTGACCCCCCCCCCCCCTTGTGTTGCTTTCTTGCATGTCTTGCTAGGGGTGAAGTCAGCAACTGATGAGATTTTAGTACACAACACAGTGCTTATGGTACACTGTGTTTGTTGTTATGATAGACTTGTGTTTGTTCTTAATGTGCTGCAGGTTGTTTTTGTTCTGCTTCTACAGGTTGTTCCTCGTGAAGATTACAGCATAGGAGTTGTTCTTAGTTATCACCTAAGCCACTGTTAGTCCCAAAAGTTCAGTGGGTATCTCAGAGAGTCAGTATTCGTTCCTCACAGAGATTCGGTGTTCACAAAATCTTCATGAAAAAGTTTTAGTGTTCACCACGAAAACCCTCTATATTCATTACAGACCAAGTGTTCACCACAGACTAAGTGCTCACCCCAGAGACTCAGAGTTCATATACTGTTCATTCCAAAGACTCGGTGTTCAACATAGAGTACAGAAAGTACTCAACACAGATTGTTCAACCAGACTCAGTGCTCACACACTGCTCAATACAGAGAATCAGTGTCCACCCTAGACTCAATGTTCAACACAGAGACTCCAGTACTGTAAGTGTTCAATGCAGAAAGACAAATTTTCAAGATAGTACTCACCATCAGGACGGAGATTGTGGAGAGGCGACGAGCTGGGAAGTAGCAGGCGAAGGGCAGCTGGTGGATGGGAAGCAGCGTTAGTTGCGGAGGGCAGAAGGGCGAGGGTGCAGCTCAACAGGAGGCACAGCGACAGGAGGCGGGGAGCGACGGCCGGTGCTGTACGGGAGGCCAACATTTCGCTGACAAGAGAGTGAGTCGTCCCCACCTCTCTCACACAGTCTTATAAACGCACGCTCCGCCCCCTCCTACATACATCCCGCCCACACACACGCCTTGCCACGCCCCCACACAGCTACGCCTCTTCTACTCTTCTACACACCACCCCCACACACCAGCTGGAGCCACGCCCATGCACGCCCCCAGTCACGCTTACTGAGAACTAGTGGACACAGACGTAGAATGAACGGCTTCAGACGATCCAGAACTAGTCCATCAAGCGTCCCCTGACGGGCACAAGATGACTCCGGTTCTCAGAGATTTCTATGTCCATTTTTCTCTTGATGTACGATACCATTCACAAGAGAACGCATCTGTTTTACAGGAATATCGGTGCAGTGTGCATGCCTCATTGACACGTGTCCTCGTGGCGTAGCTTAACCGAACCACTTAGATATGTGCTTATATTTCCAGTTAGTGGAACGATTAAACGTGCCAACCTTTGAGAATTCTGACCCAAATATGTTTAGCTTCCCCCCAGAAACACCTTTTCTGACCTGTATGATGGATGTCTTACGCACGAGATTTTTATTTTTATTCAAGTACTGTACAGCTTAACGCAGCCAATAGCCAATATTAATTCACCAATTTTTTTTATATGTAACCTCTCAACAGTTCTATTACCCCCGTCTCTTTAGCAGAGGTCATTACACCCGCGAGGTTTCTGTTCCTGTGCAAACATTACTACAACACACACTGCCACTACATACTACCACTACACTGTTAAAACACTCTATCACCACTTGGCTCCCATGCATTATCACCTTTCACTACCACCATGCACTATATACTACACACTACTACCATACACTATCACCACAATATTACCATCCACTATCACCACAATATCACTATCCACTATCACCACACTACCACCACATACTAAACTATACACTACGACCACACTTCATTAACACCTCATTCTGTCACTCACACTATCACCAGTCTACCACACACACAATCACCATATGCTATCACCCCCACATTTATCACCACACACACACACACACATTTTCACGACACACATTTATTACCACATACACTTACCACCACACACACACTTGTTGCCACACACACACACACACACACACAATCACTATTCACACTTATGACTGCACACACTTATCACCGCACACACACACACACTTGTCGCCACAAACACACACTTATCATTACATGCACTATCACCTCACACACTTATCACTATACGCACTATCACCACAAACACTTGTTACTACATGCACTATCACCACACACACACACACACACATATATATCACCTTACACACTCACACACACTATCACCATGTACTATCTCCACACACACACACTATTACCACACTAGAGTCCATTTGATAGTTTGTGGCCCTGGGTTCGTTTGATGTCCCTGTGTGCCCAAGGGCGGATCCAGGGGGGTCCTGGGGGTTCGGACTATCTCTTTTCTTCAGAAAATTACAATAGTTTTTCTTTAATGCAGTATTGTACTCAGGCATTTTTGTATAGTAAAAAGTAATTACTGTTGACCTCAGAATATCTCTAATATCAGGTGCACATGGCTTCAAATTGGCCTCAAAATGCCCAATGATATTGGTCAGATTTCCCCAAAATTTCTGAGGGGGGGCTTACAGCGCTCCCACAAAACTCCCCAGCAAAGAGTGAGTTCGCTTTGCTCGCCATGTTCCCCCACCCAAAACTTCTTGGACGCCCCATTTTGATATTACTGGATCCGCCCCTGGTACCCCGTGAATCTATTTAATAATCTGACATGAGAAATATTAAAATATAAGTCATACAGCCATTGAGAATGACTGAGCAGTGCCCCCTAGTGTCTGTGGCTTCATAACTTCCAAGAAACAGATGGATAGTCGGCGTGGATGACGATAATACCCATCAGCCAACATCCAGTCTTTGGGGTGAAAGGTGTATTGATACAGTATTCTTGTGCTACTTACTTGCAAATTTTCTTTTGATGAAACTGTATCTGAAGCTTAAACATTAACTGTTTACTTAAGGCCAGACAAGTTGCTTCAGTTAAAGAATCTGGGAGGGAGGGTGAGTTTGTAGAGTTGTCATACATAAAATGACGGTACAGTATCTCAGTTATTTTTATTTTTTTGGTTTATCTCGGGTTTACTATGAAAGATATTTGAAATAATAATGTGATTTAACTTATTACTTTGAGGGGGAGGGGGGGGGTGTCTCATTTAATCCTTTCGTTGTTCCTCAAGAAAACCTGTGATGCTTTTAGTAGGGTCAGTGGAGAGCACCCTGGGATTGAACTAGGACGCATGTGGGAAACGTACTATAATAATCTTAGGCAAAATGACCCTTCTTTTGGGAGCTTCAAGTCAGGTCCTGTAAATGTGTGGTTCCTGCTACACCTTGAAGATGACCAAACTGACACCAAAATAGATTGATATGGCTTGAAGATGAAGAAAAAAAACAAAATAAGAGGGAAAAAAGACATAAAAAAAGAAGGATTAAGTAGAAGCTGCTTGGCTTTTATATATTTATTTTTTTGTACGTTTGACAATAAATTTTATCACAAAGTAAACTAATTTTTTTTAAAGGCTCAGCTGCAATTATTGGTAGAATTAATTGCTGGGTACGAGACTACGAGTAAAGGTTATACAGGGGGTCCTCGACTTACAAACGCCCGCCGATACAAATGGGGTTAAACTTAAAATTTACAGTATTTTATTTACCCGATGACTTATTTTTTACCTTCATTTACTATATTATGTCATCCTATTTCTTCTTTTGTCTTAAATTATATTAAATATGTATAAGTACTTAGGCTATGATATATTGGGATTTTAAACATTGTTCTGTATGGTATGCGCATAGCATGTGCTCCAACTTACTTACAAATCCGACTTAAGAACGTCCTCAGAAACGGAACCCGTTCGTAACCTGGGGACCCCCTGTACAGTACAGTAAACTCTCGAAGATCCGGACCCAGGAAACTTGGATTTCGGAAGATCCGGACAAAAAAATTGGTGGTTCTAGGCTACGAAGCCTCCTAGAAGTTTCCCTAAGAAACATTCCCAAACCAGAGCAAAGAACATTTTAGGCCCATGGGCATTGCTTGACCCGTCAGTTGCTTGGACACAGGAGCCTGAGGAGGTGGGAAACATAAACAGAATTGACAATTGTTGTTTGTGGGAATATTACTTAATTCACTCTAGTTATGATACAATGTTTCTTATTTTGTTATCATAGGTAAATGCATTGTTTATATACAGTAATTTGTTTATCACTACATTAGTACTGTGTTTTTGGTGTATCTTATATCATTTACTTTTCGCAGGAAAATCCGGACAATCGGCTTTTCCGGACAGGTGGTCCGGATCTTTGAGGGTTGACTGTATTAAACACCTAAGGAGAGTGATAAACTAGTGATATTTAAAATTTTCAAATTGTATTTATTTTTTTTCTAAAAATTCTTACATACAGTAACGTAATATCAACTTCCTTTATTCATCATTATAAAATGTACATCATTTGCTGTCTATTACAAGAAGTTTCATTGTTAAGCTTCACCTATTTTTAAAAGATCAACAGATTTATGACTATTGTTTTCATTTTAACCAACATTCATACATCAAATTTTATACTCCCACTACAAAAGGGCATATCTGATATTTTAGTTTTTTTTTCAGTTACAGAGAAATTTGTTTTTCTCACAGCCTTAAAAGCTGCAGTTGGTCCCCTTTCACTTGTAATTTTTAAACTTAGATGATATACTGAGTCTGCCAGACCAAAGAACTCCTTTTTCTTTATTTTTGCTCGAAATTGTCAGTTGTGCCCTTTTGTTGCAGGAAGGCAAGATGACGTAAACATAAGGAGACAACGGGGCACCCATAATGATTGTACAACTTTCTTGAGTTCACCAAAACTGTTCACATTTGAAAAAACTTTCCTTATATTTTTCTTGAAAATAAACATTACAAAAGGAAAAAATAATGAGCCACAGGAATCCAATTATACAGAACAACGCCAATTCTTCACCGGTCACTCTGGGAGACATTAATGAGATCCTTGACAACTAAACACACAATAGCTCTTCACTCTAGGCTTATTTTTTTTAAAGAGTTACTATACTTCCTATGTGGGTCCATTTTTACACATCTTGATACATTAGCAGGAAATCCTAAGCTAAAAAAGACTGCTAAGAATATCCACATTCACAGTTTAACACACATGTGAACAATGAGAAGCATAATGTTCACATACACCGTCTATAAAACACAAGTGAACAATGATATGCAAAATTTTTTCATTGGTACAACATATCATTACAAGACCAGTACTGTAGTATGAGCTCGCTCTCTCTCTCTCTCTCTCTCTCTCTCTCTCTCTCTCTCTCTCACACACACACACACACACACACATATGCACACACACACAAAATGCCTCTTACATTAATACAGTATAAAAGTCTTTCATAAAATCCCTGTAAAGGGGCACAATCGTATGAGTAAGATGTAACGATAACTCTTTTGTTTTTATTTATATAACTTAATTAAATCACCCAATACATGGCTAAAAATTGTTTCGTTTAAGGCGTTATTTACCATCATAACCAAACAATGCGTAAATTAGATTAAGTGAGGTTAAGTTAGATTTGGTTAGGCTAGGTTAGTACTGGTGATGTTATTTGTCTATTGTTTGTAATATGATTATCTACAGGATCGTCTGAATATACCAACTACATTACCTCCAAACTTTAAATAAAAATAAAAATATTATATACAAAGGTTAACACTTACAGTTGGTCTTGCAATTACACTGTACAGTACCTGTATCACTATTTAGCAGGAAATATACAGTCTACAGAATATATATTGTACAGAAATGTCATTCACTTTTCCAGGCCCTTTCCTTATAGAGTGAATCAACCTTTGAAACAAATATTCCTAAGAAACAATTAACATTTCTGCATGAGGTTAGATCAATTACTGTACAAATTCAGAACACACAGTAATGGTCTTTAAAAGGATGTACTACAATAAGCTGCATCAGTTTGACTATAAAACAAATTCCTACCTTTGTTTTAAGTCATACATACTGATAGAAATTACCAGTTTAAGATTCCCGATTAGTCAGTGGATTACATTATCGCTTAAAATAAACGACTGATGAAACTGAAACACATTGAGTGAAAGATACATAGAGTTTAAAGAAAAACATCAGTTAAAATACACAAATTATACCTGGAAAAATATTATAACTAGTATTGTATCTGGATAACCTCAGCTTCAATATAAAGTTCATGAGTAATCTGTGGAAACGAATTAAAATTTACCCCTTCATTAAGGGGCCGCTACTTTTAATATTATTTTACCATAGCCAACGCAAGACGATCTTATTTGGCTCAGAGGGGATCCCGTATACAAGGGGTTAAAGACACTTGATTAGTTAGTGGTAATATTAATAAAACAATGTTAATGGTCAGCTAGAGAAAATAAATATATAAAATAAAGCTATGATTAGGATCTGTAGCTGTGATTACCGGTACAGTAGTTAAAAGAGATTAATGATCAGATCTGTTAAGTATGATTTGTTATAAAAGATTCATGATTACGTCTGTAAGTATGATTAGTTATAAAGAGATCTATGATTAAAGTCTGCGAGTATGATTAGTTAAATGAGAGATTCATGGTTAAATCTGAGTATGATTATTTTAGAAAGATTCATGATTGGAGAGTTACAGTGTGAAAGACTCGCAGGTCATTACATTACAAATATAAATATATATATACTTGAGGCACAGTAATTAAGTACATCTGTAGGTCTATGCCATATCATTATGAAGATAGTTCTTCACAAAATTTCCTCTACTAGCTAATATGAGAGAGAGAGAGAGAGACAATACAGAAATTCTACAGGGTGATCTAAAAATTCCTGTGCATCTACAATAATTAAATGGTTGTTCCTTGTTGTACCTACATTGTTATATAGCTTGTTCAATTTACAGTAAATAATGGGAATGGTATTCACTTCCAACATATGCTGTGACCATTTATAATATTTACTGTATGTAGAAAAAGGTAAATAACTGTATTTTTAATTATTGCAAGAGCATGGGTACCTTTCTAACAACCTGTAATTATCTTTCTTCTAAGCTCATAAACATAAAAAACTACCACGCGGTGAGAATAAACTTATCATAAAGGAGTCGCGAGTTAGGTTCTATCATAGATCTCTGTAAGACCAAAAAAATACAAACTGATTGGCTAATTACAGGAACATGATTTGACCTCATGATGACATGATGGGAAAGTATTCTTCTTTATATTTTTTTATGGAAAGAAAACTACACCTAAAATACAGTATACTGTACTATAACCTGAAATGTTAAATAGGGGAGAATTATAAAATGATATGAAGTTTTGACACCCATTTAATAATAATAATAATGATAAAAAGAGATTTATAATAACAGTGCTGACTCAAAATGTTTCCACACTCTTAGAAATCTGCCTGTTTTCCATAAGCACACTTGATTTTATAATCACTACAGGTACAGTATAAAGAAATTATAAACAGTTTATTACGAGAAACTAGATTATGTTCAATTCTTCTGATTTTTTTTCTGTGGGTTCCTTAGCAATATAAGATGTAGAAATGAAATTCAGTTATGCGAGAATTATTTTGTGATGGCACCTCACCTAATTTGTTAAAACCAAATTATGGTTACTGTAATGATTACTTAAATGTTAAATGTTAAAAACTACCAAGAGCTTCACCAAGTTATGACACAACGCATAAGATTATCATTGTATGCAGAGCTTGCAAACATATCTACTCTCTGTGATAGTCAGTTGGGGTCTGTATCCAAAATGATAGATTACTTATGAATCAATCCATGTTGTGTATACTGGCTGGGTAGACAGTCACTGTATTTTAAATCTCTTGCTTTATCGGGTAATCTTTACTCTATAGGGTAATCTTTATAACCAGTCTCCTTTAAATAGCAATAATTGTGATGGGGAGGGAAGGGCTATTGCTAAATATGCCCCAAGCTGTCAAATGGGGTGGTCTAATATCCTAGACTCAACTAAAATTGCATGCACATGGAGGAGCTGCCTGGTACTTTGGGCATCAAGCTAAAAAAAAATTAAAATGAAGCAGCACATGAAGTGTAACAAGCCTTGTAATAAAGGTCATGTTAGATATTAATGAAATTCCTTCACTTCTAAGGAAGTATTGCTCATAAATTTCAGGCACATTGTGGTCATAATCAACATTAACAAATGACAGTTAAACAGTCTCTCTTTCTTATCTATTTAACAATAAAAAATTATAAATCAACAAGTTTAATAAAAAAAAAATAAATAAAATAAAATAAAATATTGTCCTGGATGATTTCATGTTACCTGCAACACACCAGTCCTCAAGAAAGCTCTCCAACAAGGTGGTGGCCATGACAAAAGAAATCTCATGGCCAGACTGTTACTACAGTACTGTACTTGTATTGTTTACCCTCGATGTTCCCTTTATCCCTCCTCTCTTTCTCTCCTTAAAGTACTGTTACATTTTTCCTTCCCATGATGTAAACCGTTACCCATCTACCCAACACAAATGCTATACATTACAGTATTTCCTGTGTGGGATTATATTGCAGTTGATATTCTTTTAGTGTTAGGTGTCATTCATTTTCATGTACAGGGTATTGTAAATCCAAAAGCTTGTACTGCATTAGGGTATTACACCTATTTATTACTTCACTAGATTCTCTACCAAGAGTAAAAAGATCAGCATTTACAAAAATTGTGACAATGAATGAATTTTCATGTAATGATTATCCAGTATGAGGTTATAATATATTCATTTATGAGTGCCAGATATATACTGCCTTATAGTGCTCTTCTATATTTTATGAATACACTTTCTTATTATGAAAGTACATATCTTCTTAAGTCCTCTAAAATGAGAGACAGAAATATACTTTCACCACTACTGTACAGTCAGTTCTGCTAAAACGCGACAGTTGTGTTCTTGTAAAACCTCGCATTGTAGAAATTCGCGCAATAGAAATAACAGGGCTTATGGAGAAAATTAGGTTAGGTGCAGATTACTCAAAATCGAAAAAATTTAGTAGTTAGCCTAACCCAAAGGATAGCAAAGTCTAAATAAATGTTACACTCATATCTAATAATGAAATCATACAGTAAATGTAACAATTTACCTTAAAAAAATATGAATATAATTTGATGGGGGAGAAGAGTGATTTTGAGGTTGATAACATCAAGCTTCTCTTCAAGTGTTATAGCCTTTCTTTTATGATCACCACCGGGAATGTGATCACCAAAACGATTCTTGGAGATATTCTTCTTTTCCATATTCACAGTTAATACCACAAAATTGGAGAAATAGTAAGCAAAAAATCACTGAGGACGCTTCAAAACAACCCACATGTTTCAACTGATCGTGTGATGGAAACAGAGAGCGTGGGTGTAAAACGCTATTAGTCCGCAATGCGAAACATTATTTTTATTTATTTTTTTCATACAGTATTTATGGGAACAGCTAAATTTGCATAAAAAAGGATGAAATTTAGAGTCCCTATCAAATAACACTTAAAAAACCCCCACATGAATCAATTGAACAAGTGATGTCGAGCGTGAACTGTAAACACTGCATAACCCCGCGCCAAGCGGCAGTACACTTAAAACGTTTGAGTGGAATCGTGTTACAGCCAACACGCGTCCGCGTTTTACAAATATCGTTCTTCTATTCATCAATAGCGTCATAGCCAATTCGCATTGACAAAACACGCGTTGTTGCAGAAATGACTGTACACTAGTTTAGTTTGGGAACACTTCTTGAAACCTTTATACAGTGGTCCCTCGGTTAACGAGTGCCTCGGTTAACGAGATTTCGGTTAACAAGTTACCTTCCATAAGATTCTTAACTTCGGTTAACAAGCAATCCCTCGATTAACGAGTTTCTTACGAGCCAACCTGAACATGTTTTCGCTTGCATTTGGCGGTTCACCAGCTGTAGTATTAGTTCGCAAATACAGTAATCGGTTCTAGGGCTTAAATTCCTTACCATTTTAGCAAATATCAAGAAGTTTATACTATTCAAAAATTGTAAAAGTTTAATATTAATTTTTTTAGTAATTTTAACAATTATTGAACATAATTGAAGGTAGGGTCACTAGTTTGTGGCACGCCATCCAGCCTGCCAACACAGCATACAGGCGTCAGTCTTTGTGTTTTTTCAGTGGAGGTAACATCTTGCTTGAGACTCTCTTCAACTAAACGCTTTTTTTCTGTGTTTGCAAGCAAATTATTGATCATTTTGAAATTTATTTTACATATTGACAATATATAATGCAGTGCAGTGTTGATTTAAAGAAAATAATCTTGAATTACACCAAGAGAACTAAAACTTTATGGGTGAAATGGCACCATGGGGTGACTTCTCTTCCACCCCAATGCCTTCTCTTCTCCCTTCTCCTCCACCCCCATTCTAATTCCCATCATCATCATCATCATCCAGGAGCCTTCTACATACACACCTCAAAGTAAGTGTACTTTTCTACCTTTTTGGTTGAATTTAGGCAATTTTCGGTAAGCTGGAACCAATTACCCAAAAACCCATTGAAACAATGGTTTCGGTTAACGAGCAACCTTCTAGAACGGATTGTGCTCGTTAACCTAGGGACCACTGTACCACTAAATTAATAATTATTATACTCCCTTTCACCATTACAGTACCTAAAGATAACACAATAAATTGGGTTCAGGTTGATTCCTCTCCCATATTAAAGAGAACTGGCATCCCACACAAAACTCAAGAGTGGAAAATGACCGTAAAACGAAGATGAAGATGATGACAATCCTAAAAATTTTAAGTAAATAAAAGCTAGCAGCAGACAGATCTCCCTTCTCTAGGAGGAACACCTCACTGCCCACCAGGGAACTATGAGCATCACAATGAGTACAACAATATCTGTGACCTTAACTTGTGTCCTCAAACTCACAGACCACTGTTTGGCCCCAACCAGTACCTGTACTCATATTCATTATTGTGACATTAGAATTATCCTTAACTGTAGGTCTCATTTAAAATGTGTTGCAGGACAGGTACAATGTGTAATAATGTATCCTTGTCCTCTGAGTACACTCACATAACCTCTCTCTCCCTTTCTCATGTACAGAAGAGCTGCAAATACTGTACACATATGAGCACACATGCATGCTAGCTCACAACCCAATGCATATGCACAAACATTGGCTATTTGTTCCAGTTATGTAGTTCACAAAACTGGACATATATAAACACACAGAAACATATACTTTAATGCCTGCCATTTGTGGCTTCCCCTCTACAGGAGTGGCAGCTTCATTTGGCACCCTTAATATAATCTCTAATTACCGTAAAACATATTCAGTCATGATGGCACAAGCAGAAGCCAACTGATTCAATTTCCAAATCAATGCACGAAATATTGGGTTGAAGAATGAAATCCAATTTTATAGCTGAGGGTAAGAAATAAGTGTCCTGAGATTCAAACCACTAAAACACCTCTTGGTAGACTTGCTATTACCCAGAAAGCACTGGCATGTTTAGTGGCAGGTTACACTATCCAAGTGGTTGCAATGCAGTGCCGGACTAACCATGAGGCACTGGCCTCAGGCCCCCCGACTCTAAGGGGCCCCCAAATCCAAACCTTCTCGAAGTTGAAGCATATAAAACATGAACTTCGTTCAACAATGTCCTAGCAGCGTCTCAATTTTCTGTCTCTTATGAACATTGAATGTGTTATTTTGCAGAAGCTTAATATTGATGAAATCATTGATAAATTTTGGTATATTTTGTTCTTGCAATATATATATACACAGTATATACCTTGAGGGTAGGGGGCCCCAAGTTGATCTGTGCCTCAGGCCCCTATTAAGCTTAAACCGGCCCTGGTAATGCAGCTCCTTTACCAGAGAATTTTTTTAGCCTTTTTCTTAGTAGCATACAAGAGTAAACATGGTTAGCTTAGCTTTTGCAGGGAGCACCATTGTATGAAGTGTCATGATGATTAACATTGTAAATATTAAGTTATGACTTTTTTAAATACAGTAACCTTGACCTTATAATCTCAAAGGCATGAAACCCCTTCCTGTTAGTCAAGTTACAAACGAGGTTTACTTTGGATAAGCGAGATAGATTTCAAGTTATAGACCAAATAGTCCTAAGATCAATGGACAAATACAGAATCCTTTGTTACCCGGTACATCTCCATCTTCTACGGGGGCTGCTTTACAACACAGCTCATTGACTACCTGTATACTATATCCTGCCACTAAACATACAAGAGCCCTCAGAGTTATGGTATACTCTGCTAGGTGTTAAAGTGCTCAAGAACTCATAAGACATATTGATGACTCATGGGGTTATAAAATTGTTAGAGAATAAATTTTATGAGTCACTGTTGCAATAACACCTAGGAAGGCAGAGTGTGACCAAAGTGACTTAAGAAGATCTGCATGGGGTCCTACTTCTTAAATGTAAGGCATTGTAATACAGTACTTACAGGCTACAAACATAAAGAGTTTGAGACAGATTGTACAAAATGACACATTTACCATAAAATAATGTAGCGTAAACTGTTTAATATTTTTTGCTGATAATGAAACACTGGACAAAAGTATAAGGCTGCCTATCAATTCTAAACATAATAAAATATAAAGTATTTACAATATTTATATGAAGAAAAGAAATAATATAATTGTGAATAAAATTTCAATCCCTCCTCCTGAAGACCTTTCTATACTATAAAATAAAAAATGAAATAAGGTATTTGGGAAACCACTTGAGTTACTCTGGTCTGAATATACGAGTACTGTACATAACTTTACAGCGTTAAAATTTAAGGCTTTTTGGTTATGAGTTTCAACTTCACACTGAGACAGTTTTCTTCCTCTAAAAGTTATTTTAATGATAAAGTAATGGCCACTTTTCAACCCCCAATTCCTACACTAACTAATATTGAGGCTATACTTCCCCAGCCACTCCATCAGTCCGTAGTGACAAGTGTTACAAAGACCAAACACAAAGTTGTTTTTCTGAATATATTCAATGTTATAGAAAACTTTATTAACATAAAAAAATATCTAGTTTCACAAGGATTCTTCTCTTAGAAATAGTGAGACATAATTTACCACAATAACATTTGTTAGAAGTTGTTCATGGAGTGGCTATGGCTCGCATCTTTTGTTCTAAAATGGCTAATGAATTATGCAGTTGAGGAAGTGAAGGTGACTGAGTGCACTGCTAACCCTTGTGCATCACAGGTTTAATATTTAGAGTACTCAATTTTACTTGTGTGACCTCTACTAAGCTTTCTGACAAAATTTAATTACAGGTTGCCAATCCCTTATCCGAAATCCTTGAGGCCAGATGTGTTTCGGATTTTGGAATTTTTTGGATTTCAGAATGGTTAGGTTAGGTTATTTTTTTTTTACGGGGATTAGCCCACCCAGGCACAGGTCACAGACCCACATCAGGGCCTGGGGAGCAAAAATATAGTACAGGCTAATAATAATTATAATTCATAGGTCATGTTTCTCACTTTGGACCTTTTTCTCATTCTTGTATTCTTTATTATTATTTTATTAATATTGTTATTGTTATTATTATTATTGTTATCATTATTATTTTATTTTTGTGTATTTTTTATTATGAATTTTTATTTACTATGAATGATTATTATTATTGTTATTACTGTATTATTATTATTATTACTACACTACAGGTACTACATTCCCCCCACCCCCCTAGAGGTTTCCGGTTTTTGGAATTTCGGATAAGGGATTGTCAACCTGCTACTACATTCTATCCAATACCTTTTAAAGATAGTTTGACAGTTTTATCTTAACACTAAAGGAACTGGACTCTACCAGTAAGTCATACAGTACCAAGCTGTCTGGGGAGCTAAACATACAACTAAAGGAGTGGGTATCACTTATTGAATTAATATTCTGAGAATTTCCTGGCAAGCACCAATTTCAAGTTTTTAATATACATTTTACTAAAAACTTTTGTATTATTTATAGGTCTGTTGAAATATAGGGCATATTACATATGCTTTAAATATACAACAGACCTTTAGTTATTAAGACTAGGAGATTAAACTATGTCAATATCAAATACTAGACTTGGGACTAGAATTAAAACCATGTTTACATGATTTCAATATACGTGTAGATCATCTTCTGGACTTATTTTTAACCGAGATATTTTTATGTTATCGCAGTTAGTGATTGTTGGAATATTTTTAAGTGAGATTCTGATGGATCAGACAATGTAGATTCAGTCAACATACAGTACACCACTAACAGATGCCAATAAAACTGCTAAACGAGACAATACAATAATGTATTATCCAGTCTGACTTGAATATGAACTTAAAAACCACTGAACAAATAGGTATGTTACTTAAAACACAATGATTTTCTGCAAGGAGTATCACAGCAATAAGGAGTGAGGCATTAATGTGTGTGCGTAGAGAAGAAAATGGCACTCATTACCTGTATTACGTTTAGGATACTTAAAAGCTGCTGCTGCCGAGTACAATTTTCTAAAAAAAATTATTGGTGCAAAAAATGACTTACTCACCAGATTATAGCAATTTAAAAAACGCTTTACTATTATAAAACAGCCACTTGAACCTTATCAAACCTTTCTTTATAGTTCTTCATAGCTGATTAGTTACCATGAGCCATAAAGAAATATTGCTTAAGATACCATAATGCATTGCCAACAAGGTGAAAATGGCACAATTTCTTATGTGATCATCATTTTTTCTACATAGTCCTAAGAATTTGAAACTTCTGAAGTGGTTTCATCTTTTGGAACAAGTTGTTAGATCTTTTCTCAAATATTTTGATTTCTTCTCACCGTTACACCTGGCTACAGTTTTTGGCTGGTTGAGCATATTCCACAGTTTGACCATCTCTGAAGGTTTAACCCCATGACCCAAGATGGCTTCCTTGTATACACATGGACTGACTGCTCGAGGATAAAAGCTAAAACCTAAGTTGTCTTTTGGATGAACACCAACTTTCCTTGCACATATTCCTGTTATAAAAACATCTTCCAAATGAAAATAAGGAGTAGAGAGAGCAGCATCTAAAAGTGGTTTAACCAAGTCTCCTGAGAAGACATACCCAGTTCCCGAGAGGTAATTCGGATACTTGCCTTCACGGAACATGTACTTGGGGCTGTACCACTTGGACCACTGATCATGGATTGGCCTCGCACCACATATGAGGGTGCCAGTTAGATGTGGAATCTTTGTTATCGTCTTGTTAAGGAGGGTACGCTGAAGGTTTGGAACATTAAGAAAAATATCATCATCAACCTTCATGACAAATTTAGCACCCGGACAATTGTTATGCACCCACTTGAGCATGAACACGGACTTGAGGGTCAAGTTTGTGTAAGAATCCACAAACTCCTCAACTACGATATCTCCGTATATCCTACTCTCCTCCTGTACTGCGTTACTTATTGGATTTCCCCCCCGAGCCATTCCAAGAAGAAAGACGAGTTTGGACTCCATGGGTGTGGTGACCTTCATATCAGATATATATGGCCGATGTATTTTGTTACCATTATTTTTACGAAGTGATTTCTCTTCCACATAAAGTTTCCTCGACACAGCATGATTAGTCCACTGGCCCCAGGTGATCCGAATGGTCTCTCTCTGCTTGGTGTCATTTATGGCACTGGGGACTACAAAGAGTAAAAATGGTGGTTGACTGCAGAAATTACTAGGCTGGAGGAGAACAGTCGGCCGATTTGGTTTTATGTAGATGGTTAAGTCTCTTGTTGCATTGGATGGCCAGGCAAAGGGTGGTGGAACTGAAATTGTTTACACGTAATTATAAATAAAGTTTTGGTAGAATGAAAATTATTATAAATCTACAAAGTAATTAGCAAGCATATGAAACAAATACAGCATGTCCTCTATTGATGTTGTGGATGCATTCCTAGAAAAGGCGACATTGGACGAAATGACATAAATCTGTATGTAAGGTATTTTCCCATAGACTTAATCCCTCCACTACTGGGATGCCACTTTTCATATCTTATTTGACCAATGCCAGATGATTTTATTCAGCAGAGAGGTGACCCCATACACAAGTGGTTAATAGTATAAATTGGGGACGAGTTCTCAGAAAAAATAATAAATAAGTACTGAACCAAAATATATACAGTACAGTGTTATAACAAGTCTATCAAACATAAATAATATCATTAATGTGGACAGAAACCCAATATACTGAAAATATTGAAGATTTTATTAGTTCAGATCAAGAGCATATAATCAGTACTGTGTTATCCTTGCTATAATGCTGTATATGGAAGTCTGAGCAAGTGTTATCTTCTCTCAATAGATAAGTTGTACCGGATGAGTCTGGCTACGGCCCCTTAGCAGAGATGCCACTAAATTTAATTCGTATGTTTTCTAGACCATTTTCACTCTTTTGTAACTTAAACCGGTGTAATAGGCCCCTGTCTCATCAACAGAACATATTATAAAAATGGGTCAATACATCTGAGATTATATTCAGATTCACCCCCTGTAACTTTCCACTGTCTATGAGTAAGACATGAGTTGGACACGTGAGCGGGCAACTCGCCCAAGAGGGCGAGACCCATAGCTCAGCATTTCTGTAAACCCGCACTGCGAGGTCGTCACAGTCAGTAGCTCACCTCAACTTATATCGTAAGGACGTGACCTAACGTTTATAATACATAAACGCCGTCCCCTTCTCATTCACTCCTAGACAGTGAGACTTACGGTTGATCTACACTCAGGAATTATATATACAACCTTTTATAATAAAACAAAGGAACTACCGTTTGGGTTTCGTTACTTAAAACCCAAATATAAATATATGTGAACGGACTGGTTAATTGCACAAGCAGCCGATTCACCGGGAATCTAAACATTTCAAGGCGGTTTGTTGAATTGTTACATATTTAGTAAACAAAGGAATGGCAAACAATAATTATATTTAAGAATAACCAAATAATTATCAATAATATCTGTAGTGCCAAACAGTAACAATACAGCAGATCACAGCAGGCTGGCACACACACAACTACGAGTATATTTTCTTTTCTAAGTCTCTTATTTCATATGAAATCACAAAACAAATCTAACAACGCCTTATTTAAGCATGAAAATAAGATTTCTGCGATATAAAGATAATTTAACACTCATCAGATATGGTGGAGAAAATAGTTATTACAGTCTGCTCAAAACATTGACAGCAGCGCGTGAAATGTGAAATTTTAAGAAATGAAGTCAATTTAAAAACAGCAGAGTTTAAACAGAATTTGTTCCCTATTATATTGGTAATGGTTATTGAAACAATGTAGTACAGTTCAGTACTGTGATTAGGACCAACTTAAATAGAGGATTTACTGTCCTGTACATATTACAAGACATCATGCTGAAAAAGGTCAGAGATACATGTTAATGAGAGCTAAAGTACAGTATATGCACTCCTAAAATACAGATGGAATCACATACCGTATAATAATTAAGAAAAAACTAATACAACAGAGTCAGCGTTTTTATTTGTGAACCTTAAACAACTACTACTATATTTTAGGAAGTGCAATAAACAGGAACCTAAAAATCAGTATAAATAAAGTCTGATCATATCACAAATGTTCTTCACAATGAATTTTAAGTTCCTGTTTACTGCACGTCTTAAAACACAGTACAGTAATCATCTAAGGTTTTTGAAAAAATAAATAAATAAAAATACCCCGTATAATGCAAAAGGAAAAAGAAAATCTACTGTATTGGTAATATTAGGCATACAATAAAGTAACTATGATAAGATTCAATGATAAATCTGTCCATTAGGAAAGAGACGATCATTCTGAAATAAACACGAACCTTCTTCCAATAGACAGTACTGTACAGTCAGTTCTGCTATAACGCGATAGTTGTGTTCTTGTAAAACATCGTGTTATAGAAATTCACGTAATAGAAATAACAGGGCTTATGGAGAAAACAGGGTTAGGTGTAGATTACTACTCGAAATCAAAAAAAATTTAGTAGTTAGCCTAACACAAAGGTTAGCACAGTCTAAATAAATGTTACATTCATATGTAATAAGGAAATCATTCAGTAAATGTAACACTTTACCGTGAAGAAATATGAATATAACTTGATGGGGGAGAAGGGTGATTTTGAGGCTGATAACATCGAGCTTCTCTTCAAGTGTTATAGCCTTTCTTTTACGATCATCACCGGGAATGCGATCAACAGAACGCTTCTTGGAGATATTCTTCTTTACCATATTCACAGTTAATACCACAAAATTGGAGAAATAGTAAGCAAAAATCGCGTTACAGCAAACAAGCGTTCGAGTTATACAAATATCGTTCCTCTATTCATAAATCGCGTTAGAGCCAATTCGCGTTATCAAAACACGCGTTATAGCAGAACTCACTGTATGTTGTTATATATCTATGTCTGTTTCTCACTGTTTGTCCATCTATTTATGTTTATCTTCATCTATCTAACCTCTTAATATCTCCATCTATTTATTTATCTCTTCATCTATTTAACCTCTCTATAGCTCACACTATTTATGTATCACGAAAATTGTGACCAAGTCCCAGGTTGCTGATCTGACTTTCTGCCTCATTTACACACAATTGCAGGGTTTCAATTGTTTCTTTTACTTTGACATCACAACATACATATATCATTTCTCACTATTGATATTTTTTTCATTTTTGTATTTATTCATGGTTCCTTATTATTATCATCAAAGGTATCATCATATTTTCGCCCTCCAGGCCCCAATGTTGGTCAGTGACCTGTGCCCGGGTGGGCTAATGCTAGTAAATCTAATCTTTTAATATCTCCACCTATTTAAGTATCTCCATATATCTACTGTAATCTTGAATATCTTTAAGTATACTAAAACTAGCATAACACTGCATTATCTCCCTCTTAAAAGTTTTGAGTCACCAAACAGCTGTGCATCTTTCTGTGTTAAATAAGACTGCAGCTGTACTTTAAACACTGGCTGGTGAATCTCCTGCAACACTACCACCACTTGCTGGCTCTTACGTGTTGTTGATCACCTCTTAGCATCGTCTTTACTGTTGTTGTGATAAGGAGTGGTAAAAGGGAGAAAAAAGAAGGCTATGGGTTTGTATGAGATGATAGAAATGTGAATATATATATATATATATATATATATATATATATATATATATATATATATATATATATATATATATATATATATATATATATATATATATATATATATATATATATATATATATATATATATATATATATATATATATATATATATATATATATATACAGAATAGAATAAGGTTTCATAAGTAAGCATATTACAAGAGGTGGGAAAGCAAAAAAAAATTATGAAAAACTCTAATACGTATACTGTACCGGTACCTGTGAAAAATTACAAACACATAAAATAAGAATATACAGTATAATCCTCCATGTAACAGACTTCTCTCTTCACATAATCCGTTAGATTGGGGGTTCACATCTAACGGACACCTCAATATATTGGATTTTCATTTCCCTTTACAGTACAGTAGTTCATTAGATGGAGGTTTCATATCTAACGAACTCTTAATATAACGGACTTTCCTCTCCATATAGTCCGCTAAATAGAGGTTTCACTGTATTGCAATCAAGGGAAAATCCAGTTTATGAAAGCTTGCAAAGGGAAACAAGGACTGTAAATAATAACAATAAATAAAGTCAATCAATGGAAAATAATCAAAGCTTGAATATCATGAAACAAGATACAACAAAGCATCAAACTTTGTGGTGCTGCAAAAGCAATGTGGCTGAGAAGAAAAAAAAAGAAGGTAGTTTAAAGTGTTACCTCCTATGTTCATAGCTAGATAGTATGCACATTATAAGTCCTTACAGTCTTAGGTTATTTACTTAAAGGACAACTCCAGAGGGGAATTTTTTCAAAGAGACATCTATAGGCCATAAACCCGATGTTAATACCTTAATTTTACAGTAAAACATCAATGCAAGACCACTTTTCAAAACTTAAGTGAAAAATATGAACTTTTGCTCAAAGCATCCAACACTGTTTAAGGTGGCTGATGAGGTCAATTGAGGCATTAGTAGGGAAGCGTGGAACTAGACAAATATCTTAAATGCTTACTACATCTCCTTATCTGCTCCACAGGCAATGTAGTTTTCTGTGATTCCCTCAGGTTTAAAATATAATGTAAAGGGACTTACATTCTTAAGACCAAAAAATCATGCAACACACATCATAGCGCGGATTTTATTATACAGGTCGTCAATTAGGTTATAGTGTTTAACTCTGGGGTGGCAACATATACCAGTACCCAAAGGAAACATCAATGACCTTCACCTTTCATCCACAAACTGTATAAAATTACAGGATGTGGTACAGCAGTTGTTCTGGAGTGATAGGAGGCCTGTTGGCAAAAATGTCAAACCAATCAGCATACATCGCACCAAAACATGTGGCTCTGTTTCCTGTTCAGAACCGACCTGTCATGTTTTAAGTTCCTAGCCAACTCAGCAAAGAAACCAAGGATGGAAGGTGTCCGACAGCCTAGCTACAAGCTATGCCAGAAAAAGGGATTTTGCAAATCAGTCATATTTCCAGCTCATACTTTTTGCCTCCCTCGTGGTTTCAGAAAATTTTTATCCAGGAAGAACTTTGGAGCTGTTTGTGTACCAGCACGTAAAATAGATGTACAGTACTCACTACTGGAAGGGGTAGCTCTGATTTAGGGAAAACAGGACACTCCCAACTGCTGTCACTGACAACAACCCATCACAAAGCATCAGTCATCATAGGTGCACTTGATCCTCAAGTGTGGAAAAGCACAGAGTAATTCTTTAAGGAAAATAATATGTACAGGCCTAATTAATCTCAAGGTGTGAATTACTGTGCATCTCATCATAAACGAGTGTAGCAGTGTAAGACTGTTCATGGAATTAGAGATACCAGAAAAGCACTTATCTCCGATGCTACCTCAGACCTAATCAATAATGATCTTTGAAACCCTCTAGCTGGCCCCCAGTCTGCCAGGAAAAACCATATAAAAAAAATAACAATTAGACAACAACTGTGTCAGACTGGATACACACAACACTAGGAGTGACAGCTCCCTTGTGCTGCAATACCTGCATACCATCATTGGGTCAGTATATACATAAACTGCTGCCAAATTATGATGGAGGAGAAAAACATCCACTCTAACCTAACATCATAACAATCACTAAGAGGACCAGTCCAACCTCAAACACACCTGTCCCTAAAGACACAGAAGACTGGAGTAAGAGAGTTGTTACAAGAAATCTGGCTTGTGACTTCACCTTACGAAGTGCAGTATATTCCCCACAGAAGAAAGATTGAGCAGTGCAGCATCACCACATTATCTGGTCTTAGGAGTGAAAGGTGTTCAGATTACCACCACTTGCCATGGTCCTGGAGATACTGAGAAACCCCCCAAAAGCCAAAGTGTGTACAGTTACAGGTTGCTCTGAACTGGCATCATTTAAATATAGGGTCTGGAGTTGTTCTTTAAAGATCTTATCAAATCTTTCCTTTTAAACATTAGGGTGACCTATATGAAGGCCATAACTCAACTGTAATCCTTACAGGTAAAACATTTTAATAACCAAGGTCAAGAGTACTTTACCCTACAGTACAGTACAGTACAAGTAATCAGAAATGCAGCTGAATATCAGAGCTTCCATTCTTTTTCTTCATCTACTGCTATGTAAAATATCTTTATGGTAATATCTTTAACCTTTTGATTTTGTTACTATACCATTTGTACAGTAATGATGAGGGGGAAATTTTGTGTGTTTCTACTTAAAGGAGGGTCTAATGTGGGATGAGCAATGTCACTCACTTTGTTTTCGCTGTGGATTTCCTGGCATGAGGGAGCTGCCTGAGGCCCATGCTGAAATAAGTGTACAGTACTGGGTTGAATCTTAATTGAATTCTTAATATCTCTGCATGTGCCATCCAAGTATAAGTGAGGGAAGCAATGCACAATTATGGAGAAAATTCAGAGAACGATTATGATATGAAATTACTGTAATCCCAAATGTAAGCATTACCATACCACCAATTTAACAAGAAAGGGCTGTTCACATATTACTTACTGCAGCGTAGGCAAAGAAATGAATCAGCATTATAGAGTACACTGTATTATGGGGGTTAAGGGAAGATTGGGAAATTAGTTAAGTTGAAGTACCATTCCATAAATCACATTAAAACCAAACGGGCAATGAACTGTGACATCAAAAAGAAGGCCAATCATTCTACCATCCTTGCCATCATATTGCTCCCAACTGCCAACTACCCGTGCCGGAGGTGCTCAGGTAGTGTTATTTTCAACTGCAGGAACATGACCCCAGTGCATGACCCCAGCAAAACACACTGATAATTCTGTGCTCAAATTGTAATTAAAATTGACTATACCGTATATGTTTTTCTTGATGTTTACTTACTCTGGACTGAAGATTAGTAGCCAAGAAGATGCTCTTTTCTTATGAGAGATGTCTAACAATGTGTTACATACTTAGTGATGGGGTGTTACAGGGGTTACATTGAAGTGTGAGGTATCCAAATTCACCAAAATGTGTTACATAATGTGAATAGCTCAACAATAATAGGAACATTTCAGTAAGCAATTTGCATTCTGAGGCAGGGACACTGGCCTGAGTAGATAAGTACTAAGGATTTGTAATCAACCCCTTGCCAGATGAATCAGTGGATAGTAAGTGTAGAGCCACAATCACAATTTGGCAGTGATTCAAAGAGCATGCAAGTCTAGAGGCTCCTGGGAACAAATCCTTGAACCCCAAGGTATAGACTGTATACTTTAGTCATAGACGTTCATCGGTAACACACTTACACGTCACTAAGCACAGAGCCATATTTGAGTAACTATGAAAGATCTTATAAAACTTTCCACAATATGTATTAGCAGAACCTAAATTGCCAAGTATTAGTGGTTGGTCTGTGTATTTAAGGGCAAGGTCACAGCCAGAGGTTAAAGGTCAAAACTGTATATAGTACACATAAAAAATAATATATATATTATGCACTGAAACTTTTGAAGGAAAATAGATTGTCGTGAAAAATCTACAAAGCTTACAACACCAAAGTCTGATTTTCTGTGTTCTATAATCCCTCAAAACTTTCCAAACAAAGGGTTAACCTCACAGAGAGAGAGAGAGTACCTTTCACCAAACAACTTTCAGTAATAATGAAAGACTGGGTTGGTAATGCAGTGTATCAAGTTGCAATGTCTGAAGCACAGTGTAGGATGCAATAGCTATTACTGCAAGTGGCTTGTCATCAGTCAACCATTAGGGACACTACTGAAATACAGCAGGAAAGTCAATCAAAATAGTACACTAAACAAAACACTGTGGTATGCAATATTGCTGTTCATATGATAGTATGGTAATAAACTTTGCAATGAATACTGGAGAGTGAAACAACATGTGCTGACAGCTTGTAGACAGTGAGAAAGCTGTGGACTCAACTTCACAGTCCCAAGTTTACGACCAAGTCAGGTAAACTAACTTGGGGATTAACCTCGGTGAACTTTTGACTTGAAATCTTTTTGAAGCATTGCCAAATCATTGTTGAGGTTCTGCCCTGACTAATCACTGAATCACCAGGTTCACTTAGCACTGATTAAATTTATGGCAGTTTCTCTAGTTCAGAAAGAAGTCAGCCCCCTAGAGAAGGCTGACTGGCTGCTTACTGGGGCCTTAATGATTGACCCATAAGCTATAAAATATAACACCAATAAATATTTAAAAGAGCCCTTTGTCTAGCCACATATTCTTTACTTAGTAGTATTTCCCAAAAGAAAAAGGCCGGGCAGCCCAAGGCCTTGGTAAGTTATTGTAAGTGGCTGTATACACAGTAGGAGAGGTTAGGTAGTTGTGTTCGACTTGTAACAATTAGAAAAATATTGATGATATTCATGCACATGACAGTGAGATTCATACACCAGAATGTCATTAAGAAACTGGCTGCTGCTGCAAAAAATAATTGTGAAAGAGGCTAAGTGGCAGTAAGAACCTTTTGGAATTAGGGACAGTACCAATAGTATGTAAGCAGTTTACGACAAAAGCAAGAAATGAAGAGGAAGAGGGGAAGACTACCTGGAAGGAAAAATGGAAGCACAGAGTGAGTGTAACCCGACCAAATCACAGAGCGTTGTTTGGAATTCTACGTGGATAAGGATACAAGGAGACTGTGAGTCATCCTGGAGCATAGAGAGATAGATAGATAGATGCTCAAGATGGATCCTGTCAAAGAACATTAAATCTTCTTAAGAAATCTGTCCTCAGGATGGGAGTTGGAGTTCTTCCCTACATAAGTAAAGTCAGCTTAAAGAGAAGAACATTAAAACAAAACTTTCACTCATTCCACACACCAATAAACATCATACACTCAACAAGTCTCAATATTCTGCACTCTAGAATACAGCAACATCACACAACAATAATATCATTTAAAAATCAGTAACTGATAAGGTTTACTACAGAATATTTTTAATACTAGATTCCACATACCGAGGACTTCTGTACCCTAAGACAACCTTCAACTATGTCAGGCTTTGTTGATTTATTGATTATTACAGTACAGTACTCACTTGGGTCAACCTAACACAGAACAAGTACAGTATTGTGAGAAATAGCCTGGTGAAGGACCGTAAAGCCCCCAAATAAAAATATACGTATATAATACTAATAATCACATGAAAACTAACCTGGTTTACGTGGAAGCATGTTAACCATTTGGAAGAAGAGAAATATGAAGGCTGAAATAAGTAATAATGCAATGACGACAGGCTGTATACAACCACATCTGCGACAAACATAGGACCGTTGAACCATCCGCCCAATCCGCAAGTTGACCATCTGTGTTGATAGAATGGGTATCAGGAATTATGACAGATTACTTCCTTTTTTTATAAGAACCTGAAACATTAAGAAACATTTAATAATATAGAATAAAAAGATTAACTATTTTCAAAGAGTCAGCAGTTTTCACATAGTATTGTACCGTAGTTTTCATTCTAGACCTTTCACTTGACAAACACCAAAAAAGTATGCCATCTCTGAGTTAAATTTGCAGGATTATCAAAATATTCTACCCTTTCTCTTCAACTTTCATGTGAACTACAAATAGCCAAAGTTTAAGCCTCAGTGGGCAGGGTTTCTCCTACGTCTTTTCATCCTGGTGTAACTTAAGATAAAACTCATACTACCAAAGTACTGTATCTGTTCTGTATCACCATTTTCACAACAGAGAATGATTATGTGTCATGTTGTGTAATATTTTCTGGAGGATTCAAAGGGTTACAGGCAGTGGCAGATCTAGAAAAATAGTTGGGGGTACTCTGATGTGTTTGAAAGTCAATGGCAAGCATAGCTAGCCTATACAGATGGGGGATCCCGTGGGGAAGGGGGGGAGGGGATAGAGAATGTAAACCCCTCCTGGAGAAATTTTTTATATCTGACCACTTTCAGGGATATTTGGAGGCCATATTATATTGGGGTGGGGGTGGGCACGCACCCAGGTGCCCTCCCCCCACCCTGGATCCACCAGTGGTTACAGGATGAAATGCATAACCCGATAGCATCTTTAAACTCGTTGATGGTGGAGGATACTAAATGACCTGATGGGTAAAGGCACGAGTCATTTCACTTACATGGGGTACAGTTCTATACAGTAATTCCAATACCCTCGGTGCATTTACTGTACTCATACCATGTATGAAAATACCATTCATGAGCAGAATACATGTTATTTTCTTTTAAACTAATTATATCACTTTATACCAAAGAATGTGGTAATTGTACGGCAAAAGAAAAACATAAAAATACAGTAAATGATTATCCTGAAAATCTCACTTTATAGTCAAGCCAGGACAAGGTAACTCATGTATTTTAGCCTAGACGATACAGTACGGTTTACAACCCAGGCTAACATCTGATATTGACAGCTGACACTAATCAAATAATTCAACTCTCTCATCATAACTGTAATTGTCAGAGAAGAGTCTAGAAGGCAAAAGACTCTACTTAAGGTCGGAAGCCAACTGAGTATTGGTGTTACAGCAATTTGCTCACACCGGTCTTTCCTTGTCTATCATCAGTTGCACTAGATTTACAGTAACACTCCTCAATCCAGCTGTACTCTGCAACAGAACCTAAAGAGCGGAGGGAGGGATGCACACCTCTTTTTTCTGACTCGACTCTAAAGCAGGATTTCCGGGATTAATAGCCACTAGTCATGCCAAGGAGACTCATACATCTAAAATCAGTTTGATGAAAGGGAGGAAGTACAAAATAAAATTTCTGTGCTAGTGAGGTCCTGCAACACATAGGAGGTAATTAAAAGCTAAGGTAAGGAATCCAAAAAGTGGCCTAACTACAAACTGCCAATGCCACAATAAGCCGATACAGTACTGTATAATAATTCTACATCCATGCAGCACCTCACACAGGTTTTTGTTGAAGAATGGCCAACCCTTTTCAAAATTGTCCCTAGGAAAAGGTCTTGCAAGATGACTAACAATGCTGCAAAACTTAAAAAAAACATGTACTGTATTATCTTTGCATAAATCCAATTACCAGTACCTGTACTTAAAATTTTTATGGCACTTTACTTTGATTCTGTACCTTGGGTTAACTCTTTGTTTGAAACGTCACCAGCAATCAATTCAGCATGGGTGGCCCTACCAGGTGTCAACACACACCCACTGACATAGCTTGCTAATCCTGGAAACACTCAAGCCCTGAATCATTACAAGTTTGTTGCCATGTGAGGGGGAGCATACTTATGGAGTGTGAGTATGCAGGTTCTCAAGTAATGATGCATCTTGGTCACAGTATCTATTAAACCATAAGCGTTTTTTTTGTCGCTCAACTTCAGAAAACAATGGAGCTCAATGGTCTTCTGGGTGAAAGGTCCCATTGAATTCTATTGATTTCTAAGTCACGCGACAAAAAAAGTTGTTGATTTTTTAAACCAAGCAGGAATATTATAAGGGACTAGAAATGGAGGTCCATACTCACTGGCTGGTCTTCACGATCAATGTCGGTATCATCATTGTACAGGTATAATTGTTTGGGGTACACAGAAGGAGACACTAACATCTCAAGGAATCATACCACAGGCTGGTTCAGGTAAACAGGCTAAATAAAGAGAAAATAAACAAATAAAAAAAAAATATTCCACAGATGATGAATAAAAAAAGCAAAACAATACCAATTACAGCACTATCACTTAGCAACTTGATAGGAATCTTGAAGGGGGAATTAAATAAGCAGTGAACATAGTGGATCAAACACCATCTGCGAGGGAATTACTACACCACGCCAGGTTCCTCATAACACCATCTGAGGGAACTACTACACCACGTGAGTTCCTCCTAACACCATCTGGGAGGGAGTTACTACACTACGAGTTTGCTGTTCAACACCTACATTAATCTGTATGTTCACTGTATGTTCCTTTACCTTTCTCTAATGAAGGCTTTTGTTAAACCACCAATGTATGTAATAAGTCATTTATGTCCAATGTATATTTTCAGCCTTCGAGCTGCAGAACTTTTTCAATAAACCGTTAATTATTATTATTATTACAAGTGAAAACAGCAAGTGAGGTGCTAAAGGCAGTGGCACACAGCATGCCAAGAGTCCTAGAAACTGTAGGACAAAAAAAGGGTTTATCTTTGTCAATGTGGGCACAGTACTGTACTGTTCAGTGTTCTAGATTAAAGATGGTGGCGTATAAATAAAAGATGGGCAACAAATTAATTATAATGTTATATAATACAGTACTTGTATTGTACTGTACAGTACATGAAAACAATACACTACTTAACATACAACTTATCTCATAAACCAAACAGTACAGTATATTAAAGGAATGAGTAACCATAATCCATAAGGTGTCTTAGAACACATATATTCTATTAACATATATTGTACTGTGTACAGTACATAGAGGCTATCATATATTGTACATATCCATGAACACACTTACTCTACACAGTGTGGACTACAGAACCAAGTATAATGTACAACCTCTCCTCACCTGTCTAAAGGCCACTTACTGCAGAAAATTTTTAGTTAAAATTTACATGGTAATTTAAGCTCTCATACTGCAATACGACAAAATTAAGAAGAAAACCCAGAAATTCAAGACGTGGGTTGGGTCAAACGATGAGCAAGACAGGAGGATGTATGCAAGAGCCAGAAACCAAGCAAAGATAGAGTGTAGGAGGGCTGAAAAGGAGTTCCAGAGGCTGGTTGCAAGTGAGGTCAAGTCAAACCCAAAGGCATTTTACCACTATGCAAAGTCGAAATTGAAAACGAGAGTAGGAGTATCAGACCTGAGGCTGGTGGATGGTAGTTACGCAGATTCTGATCAGGATAAAGTTGAGGCATTGTACAGCTTCTTTTCCTCGGTGTTCACAAGAGAGGATGCAAATAACCTTCCTGCGTTTGAGGACAGACGGTTCGACACAGCACTGACCCACATTGTGTTCACAGAAGAGGGTATTAGAAATAAACTGTCCAGGCTAAAGGTCCATAAGAGTCCCGGCCCTGACATGGTGCATCCTAGAGTGCTAAGAGAGTTGTGCAACGAGCTTGCAGAGCCCCTGAAGATCCTGTTTTGTAAATGCCTGGATGAACAAATGGTCCCCAGTGAATAGAAAGTGGCTTATGTGAGTCCTATCTTCAAGAAGGGTGATCGTCACTCCACGAACAACTATAGACCGGTGAGCCTGACCAGCATAATATGTAAAGTACTTGAGAGTATTATCAGAGATGCCGCAATGGAACATCTAATACAAAACAACCTTGTAAAAGATTGCCAACACGGTTTTATGCCGGGGCGCTCCTGCTTAACACAATTGCTCAAGGTATTGGATATTTGGACCCATATTCTGGAACGGGGTGGTAATATCGACAATATTTACCTAGATTTTGCCAACGCTTTCGACAGTGTACCCAACAAAAGGCTGAAAATCAAACTGGAAGGGTACGGAATTCGAGGAAATGTCCTAGCGTGGATAGAAGACTTTCTACATGACCGCAAGCAGAGTGTGGTGATTAATGGCACGAAATCGTCATCTGTACCTGTCACAAGTTGGGGTACCACAGGGCAGTGTATTGGGCCCACTGTTGTTTGTTTGTTTCATAAATGACATGCCTGACGTTGTACACTCCGCCATACAAATGTTTGCCGATGACGCCAAGTTATTTCGGGAAATTAAGAACCAAGCGGACTGTGAAGAACTGCAGAAGGACCTCTGTGGGCTCCAGGAATGGTCGAAGAAATGGCTGCTGAGATTCAATGTCACGAAGTGTAAGTGGATGCACCTGGGGCATACCAACGGTAAGGAGGCGTATCATATGTCCCAACGGGATGAAGAAACTGCACTAGTTGAGACTGTGTGTGAGAAGGACCTAGGTGTGTATGTTGACAATGAGCTGAAGTTCTCGGGCCATTGCGAGAAGAAGGTAAATCAGGCAAATAAATTATTGGGTTTTATAAGGTCGTTCAGATATCTAGATGGTCCGTCCCTCGTAACGATCTTCAGGAGTTAAGTGCTTCCCCATCTGGAGTACTGTCACCCCATCTGGTCCCCGAGATATGCTAGGGACTATCAGTTGGTTGAAAATGTTCCAAGGAGGGCCACCAGACTGGTGCCTGCACTTCGGCACCTCAGCTACCCTGAGAGATTGGAGCGCCTGAACCTGCCTAACTTATACTACAGACGGGCAAGGGGGGACCTAGTTGAGGTGTATAAGCATCTCAGGGGGCACTACTCAGTTGAGTGTCCTTACTTGGAGCTGGCGGACGCTCGCCCCACAAGGGGTCACAGCTCAAGATTGAAGAAGCCGCAAGTCCAGAAAACCGTGAGGGCAAACTTTTTTGGAGTGAGGGTTGTAAACTCTTGGAACAATCTACCAGAGAGTGTTGTGACGGCACCGAGTGTGAGCTCTTTTAAGACAAGACTTGACCAACACTGGAGCGGGTTCAGGTACATTCAGGAGCCGGTGCATGCCCAGTATTTGCCAACAGTGCGTGACAGAGACGTGACCGATCGTCCGGGCAGCTAGCGAGCCGATCTTTAGGTGAAGAAGATAAATGAAAAGGAAAGTAATCAGAGATGTGGCCGATCGCTTAAGCGGCTAACAAGCCGATCAGTGGCGAAGAGGATAAAAGTAAAAGTAAGTAAAAGTAATATACATGCAATTTACTGAGTGGCTTGGATCTACCTTCTGATCTCCAGAATGCTTGCTCGGGGGTGATGATTATTGTTTTATGGTCATTTTCCAGGCTTCTGTGGATTAGGCATTATTATCACATTCTAGTTGCTGTCAGGCAGGAACTGATTGATACATGCAGGACTTCCAAAAATATTAACACAGTAACCCTGACTTGCATTATAAGGAAGAGAAGGCATATCCCAGTCTGCCAATAAACAGCCTGTGTTATGGGAGCCTTCAAGGTGTAAGTTAGAAATACAGTGAAAGTAGATCTTAAGGTACTGACGGCCTGTTAGAAGCACAGCATACAAAATAACTAAGCTCTTGGTACACAAGGAGGCAATGTGATTAATGTTGCCAATAACCTCCATCAATACCCCAACTCATAATTAGGTACTGTTCTGTACTGTACTGGATTTGATGTACTTGAAGGGTATGAATAATTTACTGAATACCTTTCCTTTTCAATGAAACACATACAAACACACTAGGATCCAAGAACACACATGAATACCTAAACATAAATGCTGTACATTGCATGAAACTTCACGAATAAATTCACCTCATCTGTGGGCTTGCTCCATGGATTCATGTTCACATCAGTTTTACCAAATCTGATAAAAAAAAGATTATCATGAAGAGGTGCCTAACACGTACTTGTTAATACTGTCTAAACCAGGGTTCTCAACCAGGGAATTTCCCCCTCAGGTTTTCAGGGGGGGAACTGATACTAATATGGAAAAAATAAAGGATTTTCAGTATTATATGCATATTATTTGGAATGCACTTTTTGAGGCAGACAATCTTGGAAAGGAGGGGGGTATGACATTCTGACATATGGTGAAAGGGGTGCATGGGGCAAACAAGGTTGAGAACCACTGGTCTAAACGCATGTGTGAGATAAAATGTAGGTAATTTGTTGTTGTAATGATACTCTATTACCTGTGATTGTGCAGACCCTTAACCTGGTTTGAACAGACAGTGCCCATGGGACAACTGCTACTGTATTAGGGCATCATAATTAGTATTGTAATTATAATAAGAGCTTGTACCAGTTCAGATAACCCTTTGTACCTTATTGGCTGTACAGTTTTCTGATATAATGTACTACATTACTGTATTAGTGAAATGAGTGCAAACTTTAGGAAAAAAGCACTTCCTCTCAGAATATCTAACACAAAAAGATGTGAATATTTTATGGGATCATTTAAGATTACAATATGGGATGGCAGTTTCTTCAAATGATGATGATGATGATGATGATGTCCTGTACATTATCAAAGTTAACTTACATTACAAAAAAATATGCTTATATTGTACACTAAATATAACTGAAGACAAAACTAAAACAATGGGCCAGCTGCTTTTCATTTTACTGAACCTAAGGTGTAGCTAAGTCACTTACTATAGCAGCTGCAGTGTTTTGTGGTCAAACAGACGAGTAGTACATTACAGGGTAGAGGTTTGAGATTCTTGAAGTTTTCATTTGAGATTCTGTAAAAGGAAAATGTTATTATAGAAACTCTTAAAATCGTGCCAACAACTTCAATTAGTAATAGACATTCTGACGAGCATTTCTAACAACTGGACCGAACTTGATCAAATAAGAATACTGTACAGTAAAGAAAGGGTTGCCACTTACTTTTTTTTCTTCACTTTCATGATCTTTGGGTTAACTGGCTACTTAAAAGAAAAACATCTAAAGAAGAAAACTTATCTATTACCTCAAGAATAAAGTAAATTGGGTGGTGGAATAGGAATTTTGGGATTTAATTTTTCCTTATTTTTCTCCGTCGATATGAAAGCTCCGTGCCACCTGCCTATGGACGATACCATGTGTAGTATTTTTCCCCATTTCTGCAAGGTCAGTTTTATATTCTAGGCAGTGAGCTTAAATCATATATTAACCGAATAATTTTTTTAGGGGGGGGAAGGGGGGTAGATGGTGGTTTGTTCAATGCTCAATATGGCTTCTGATACTTTTATACTTTTTTCTGATACTTTTATCCCTTTTTACTGTTTTTCCAATATTTTTTTCTGATACATTTTTACCTTTTTTCTGATACTTTTATACTTTTAGTACTTTTATCGTCTTTGCTGTGTTTGTCTTCATTATCATGCCAAGTTTCATAGGGTTATTCTTCTTACATCTGAACCTGGGATTAAACTTGGGACATACCGGTGAGATGCAAGCACACTTTTACTGTAGCACCATCCCAAAATATCAATCAGTCCTCAATCAAACCTGGGTCTCTACCACTAAACCTGACTTGATAAAAATTCGTTTTTATCCCAATTTCCCCAAATGGTATGAGATATTATCTTTCTAGAGTACAGTATATTTTGTTTTGTTTTTTTAATTCACCTGACCTGACCTAACCTAACTTAAAAAAATCAGAAATACATATCGGTATAAAAACGAATATTAACTCTGGACTTTTAACACCGGAAGTCGATTCAAATTAACTACTGTACCGTTAAGTGTCCTAATTAAGGCAAAAATTTAGTTTCGGTCATCCCTGTATTTAGATATCCAAATTATATGATTTCCGACAGATATAAAGGTCCAACTCGTTCAAAACACACCAAACACCATCAGAAAAACAGTTTGGATATCTTATCTAACCTAACCTAACCTAACACCATCAGAAAAAGTATGGATATCTAACCTAACCTAATTCCTAAAAATCCAGCATGACCGAAACTAAAATAATACCTTAATTAATGTTTAATATAACATAATTTACCTATCATAAGTTAGAAATCTATACTATTACCCATATTGTTCCTCCCATCACCACCAGACATCCAATGATCATAAAACAAACATAAAAGAATATACCATAAAATCACATCCAAATTTAAGAATAGAACTAAACCTTGACAGAATATAAAGTGCTTTTCAGGCTATATATTTACTATATAGTATGTTACACCTGAAATTTTCTCAAGGACTATCTTGAATGGAAAGCAATCTCAGCATCTTTACAATGACCGTCTACAATGCAACAAAACCATCCTAATTCATACACACTTTATATTATGTTCTATTTTCCTTTTCTCTATCCATTAGTCTATATGTGCTTTATTTACCTGTTGGTTTTGGCTATGGAGGGATCATGGTGCTATTAACACACACACACACACACTCTCCCACCTGAGATGCTGCGTGAGTGTAATAGTTGATAGCTGTTGGTGCTGTTGTTGGGGCCACGGTCACTCCCTCACTCACCGCAGCGAACACCTCCAGCCACTAGCCTTATGCCTTGGTAAGTTTTTGAACCGAAATACACTTTACTCTCGGAATTGAAATTTAAAAGGTTAACTAATTACGTACTTACAGAATAACATAAAAACACCTAAATTGGACCTTGGAAACCCATAGTTGGTGAGTAATTAGCATTGAATAATATAATTCAAATAATCCAAGCATTATTATGACCACTAATTACACCGCAATCGAATCGTGGACCTTATCCTACACTCAGCAAGGAGAGGCTTACCTCCCATAGTCGGGTTCGGTAGGCTAATTATTTTTTCCCTAGCTTATAGTAGACTTATTTACTGTACAATACTGCATGATGAGCTTGATACATCAAGTGTATGTCAGTATGTGAATTCATTAAAATGGGGTCACATGAAACAAGTGTTGCGATATCTCTTTATTGTGTATAATAATTAAAAACGACTTTGTTCGATAGACACAATCACACAGATACGGTAACACCAAAAAAAATGTGCACATACTTAAAACTTACCCCTAGTGTACTGTACGTAGAATGCATTACATGTATAATAGCCCAATAAACATATACTGTACTGTACTGTGGGCCCCCGTATTTGTGTATTGCATCATACAGTATACCAATATTTACACAATATGGTTGGCACTTGTACTTAGAATCGGTACATACAAAATAATAGAACAAATCGCTATTAAATGTGGTTTTATGAAAAGTGTGTGGGGTATGAGATGTTTGGTTCACACTCAGGATGGGATGGAGAAAGGAAACTCACAATGTGCTCTCTATATACATGTTGTATTGGATGTACAATGCAGCTTGGTGCTGGGAAGGCATCATGGTTACAAGCGTGATGTAGAGAGAGCTGGTTGGTGAGGACGCTCAGAGGACAGCTTGTGGGTCGCCATGCTCGCCGGCGGGAGAGAGGACCGCCAGGCAGGCGGAGGAGGAGCGAGGGCCGCCAGGCAGCGGCGGAGGAGGTGTTGCTGGCTGCGGCTGTAGGTAGCAAGAGACAGGTCACCACGAGGTCAGGTCTTAAATAGCGGGGGGTAGGCGTGGCTTAGTAGTTGACCCCCGCTCCTGGTGTATGGCGGCGCTGGTTGACCTAGACCACGAGGCATACACTGGGGAATTGGTGGTCGGCTACTCAGCGACAAACAGCGTTTGTAGGGGAGAAATCCACTACAAGTGTATTGCAAAATTAAACATTGGTTTAGACTTTAGAGGTTAGGCTATTGAGGTGAATAAATTACAGTATTATACTCTGCTGAAGTAAAGTTAGATGTGAAAAAGTTTGCCAACTAAGAGGATGACTGTAGCAGACAGGTCGTGGATGCCTGCAGCTTTCAAAGCCATGAAGAGGAATTTCCAATATTTGACCAATTTTCAATTATTAAGTAAGTTAAACATGTTCTGTATTATAATTTTGACAAGGCTATCTTATGTTTTTGAACAATGAATCCTAAATCTCGTTCTTAGCTGCAAAATTTAGTAACTGAGAGAATGGAGTCGTTCAGTCGAAAGGCCGGAAAGGGTATGTTTTGAAGTTATAAATTAATAGTGTACTTTCGCAACCTTATGTGCAGAATACATGAGGCCAGTGACTATTCTATTCGTGGAATAAAACTTTTGCTTGACAAGAACTATATCTTTTTCTTGCTAGTGGAGCAAGAAAGCTGTAGCATACAGTATTCTAAATTTCTGTAATTATTTCAAAGGGTGTTTAATAGCGTGAAATAAGCTGGGGGTAATCTACAGATGAATTACAACGTCAGGGAACTACTGCTAACGGAGTACCCAGTTTCTTGAGGTTAGGCAAGTGTTGACATTTGAGATGGTGACGCAAAGCTTTGGTTGACCAGGGTTGCCAGATGGTTTCAGTTGCTTATGGCCAAAAACACAGGAATAAAAGGCCAAAAAAGGCCAAATGGTAAAATTGTCTTTAAAAACCTACATACTCTCCAAATTAAACTTAGAAACCTTTAAAAACAACAAAGTAAACACAAAACGTTGAAATATTTCAAAATAAATCAATTTAACAATAATAATAGGCATAAGGTAAAATAACTCACCTCAATCTTGTTACAGGAACATCGTTATGTAAACTTCTTCTTGTGCGCTTCGTGCAGTCTGTTGTGTGTGAAGTTGATGCAACACCAATTCTACCACCATGCGATTAGAGAATATCAGACTTGAAGTTCGTTATCATTCAATCTGTTATACGCATATCCACTAGTGGGCGGGAGAGAGAGTGCCACATCTCTCTCTCCCGCTGTCTCTCTGTATGTCTCTTTTTCTCTTAAAAAGAAACACACTTAAAATTGCCCTTTTTTGCACTGTCACCGTGTGTTTGATTGTGTCTTCAGAACGGGATAACATTTACTGTTTATAGTCTTATTAGGATAAAAAAAACCCGCTTAGTTATAATATTTTATTTGACTTAACTAGTGAGCAAAATGGTGTATTAGTGAAGGTCAGTAACAGAAGTAATGATTAATACACTTGTATTTTGATATCTGCGCATTACAGTACCCAGCGGTATTGTACTTTTGAATATCTAGAAAATACAAAATAAAATAGCGATGAATGTCTTAATATCTCGATGGGATAATACTGTGTTGTGTACGTACGTCTTTACTGTAGTATCATTAATACCACTCAGCAGGTGTGTTTTTCAGTTGGCGCCAACCTAATTATTAACATACTCTCTTCGCCACCTGTCAGTTTCCTAACCTGTTTGTCAGTTAGTCTGTCTTCTATTACGCATTAGCCTGTACAAAGTAAATAACAATACAGTAATATTGGTAATAAAAATATGAATAATAATTTGATAATAGATAATAATAATGAAACCAATAACAAAGTAAGATGATAGGTTATAAGTAGATAAATAAGAACTAAAATACTTGTCATAAATGCAAGAAAAATTATTAGAATAATAACAAAGGGGACTCGATATTTCTCTGTACAGTTAAATTCTATCCAAAATTCCTTCTACACTTGGCAAATTCTGACATTTATTTGCGAGTCATTAAATGTGATTATTTTATGGAGATCGACTTTTTTCATTATAAATTAACAATATAAAAAAGCTCTCTATAAGGCAAAGATTAACGGGAGTGAACTGATTAGCCTAATCCCTCCTTACCCAGTTTCGGTAGTGTAGCGGGTTGAGTCTCATTATTAGTCCAGGTAAAATACCCACAACTCAGTCTTGTGCCAACAGTTTTGAACAGAGATCACAATTCAGTTTTTCTAATCGTCTCACTGAATACAGCAGCCTTGTTCTTCCGTCCTGGCCGTGTGTTCATCACAGTGACATTATTAGTCCGTGTTAATAGACACCGACGGCTAGATTGGAATTACAAGACCGCAGTTTTCGACCGTGACGTCGGTGATGGGTGTGTGTCTGGCAGCTGACCTGAGAGTACCCAGGCCGCTAGTGACAACACCGAAGCCCGTGTCGGTCTTGTTGAGTGGCCAGGCACTGAGAATGATGCCAAACACCCCTAGTCTCCCTATCTGGTTAGCGTGGGCCCCCACCAACAGCCCCGGTACAGCCTCCGTATGGTACACTCCGCCATTGGTCACTCCCTCTACGAGTCCAGCGCCACCTGTGCCGTCATTATTCTCGTAGTCGCCTCCTCGTATGATCTCGCCTTTCTCCCCTATCCTGTCAGCATGGAAGAACCGCGTCTTGGAGTAGGAAGGACCCTTCTCCCCCGAGCACAGGAGCAGGAACTGGTGGCCACGAGTGGTGTCTCCTAGCATGCGGAGGTATACGCGCCCGTGGGTGTGGCCCTCCCATCCCAAGTCCAGGAAGGCCGATGGCGACTCGTGTGGCACCAGCGTCCGCAAACTTGAGTACTGTCGACACAACAAACACCCTATGAGGCACCCGTATAAATAACTAGCTTATATAACTAATTAGCTCCCCATCGCAACTTTAATGTCTTACTGGTAAAGTATAAACGAGTGTACGTAAGCATGAACACTACAGTCACTCAAGGGCAAAACCCCCCAGATATTCTACACAAAAAAAAGGTCACTGTGAACACATGACCTGCGGTGCTGGGAACATAAATATCTTAAGTAGTGTTTAATCTTCTTCATGTTAGATTTTTCTTGATATATTTTTATCTGTGATGAGTGTCAATGGCAGCATATACTGTACTATAAAGTATTTACAAACCTATGGCATTTTGATAAAAGAATACATGGACACGGACGTTCATAAACAGAACTTACAGGTGACTAGTTGTCCTAAAACCCGTGTCACTCATAACACAAGGTGTAGATGTATGTACACTGTGAGGCAGAGCCGATACTTTATACTCACGGAGAAGATGAGTGCTGGTGAGGGAGGTGGGGTGTGGTGGAGGACGTGAAGGTGGAGGAGACAGTCGTGGACACTCACTCTCGCCCACCGCCGCTCGACGTCACCACCCTCGTGCACCACGTACATCGTCTTGGCCATCTGCAACACTCCTTTCAGGTTCTGAAAAATGAATATTGCTATGAGTTTCAAGACTCAGTTCACTTTTCTTCAATTACATTGGGTCTCTGAATTAGGCTGTTTAGTGCATCTTTATAAGTGTAAGTTGAGCTGAAGTTTGTTGTGGGAGATTATATTATGTAATGAAGCGACAAGAATTAACAGCTGTAGTAAACCAGAGTGTCACACCTACCTGGGGGCCGAACCTCGGCATGGTCTTGCGGAAAGTTGCCTGTCGTTCCCTCTCCTGCTGAACACGAGCTTCCACGTTGGCCAGACAGTCCCGCGCCGCCAGCTTGGCGTTGGCCAACTCCCTCACTGTTGCAGCGTCCACGATACATCCCTCAGTCTCTCTCAGTGATTCCACCCAGCAGTCAACTTCTGATATTTTGTCCATCGCTTCTTTCTTCTTGGCTTCCAGGTCCTGTACAACGTCAAGCTCACCTTGTACAATTGGCCGAAGACTGGCGACTGTGTCGTCATGAACCCTTTTGTTGTTCTCTAGCTGTGAAATTTGATTGGCCACCTCATTCTTAAGTTCTTGAAGGGTAAGGAACATGGTGGATATGTTCTCCATGTGAGTCTTCTTCATCTCCTCCAGGGCCTGGTCGACGGGCAGGATGTGACAGGTGCCGTCTGGGGGGACGACGTGATCCATCACCAGACACTCCTGACACACCCACACTTTACATGTAATACACCGCAGCACCATGCGAGACAAGTGGGCGGCGCACTCCCCGGCATCAGATTGCCCCAAGATGCATGTGCCGCTCGTGGTAGGGGAAGCCACTGCTTGTTCACGCTGAAGATTGATGGCCGCCAGGGTTCTAGAGAGCCTGAGAAGCGGATAGTTGACGGGGAGGGAGGAGGCCGTGGCGGCGTAGAAGGGTCGGCGGCACTCTGGACATTTACGGTTCCTGTTGATGATCTCCTGCACACACGGGGTGCACACCGAGTGACCACACCCTAGGTTCCTGGGGTTACGGGTCTCATCGTATCGCTCCTGACACACGCAGCACCCCAGCTCCGCCTCCTCCATCCTGAGGAACAACAACACAAGGCTGACAGGAGGAATCACACACACAGGCACTTCACTACAGGGTAATAACTTTGTAGAAAACTTCACTACACGACAAGCACTCAAAGTTAGTATTATCTTTAATGATTCTGAATGTAATTGTAATAATTATTGTTATTGTTAAAAATATTATTATTATTATTATTATTAGTAGTAGTAGTAGTAGTAGTAGTAGTAGTAATAGTAGGAACGAGAACGACAAGAGAAGGGCATATGACGAGAGAATTCAAGACGTTGATCAAGGCAGCTTCACTCCTCTAGTGTTCACAACCTCTGGTGGGATGGGACCAAGTGCAAGATGTTTCTACGCCAGACTCGCGGAGTTGATCTCCGAACAGAAGCAGCAGCCCAGAAGTTATGTTACAGCCTGGATGAGATGTCGACTGTCTTTCTCTCTCCTCCGGTCGGCTTTGCTCTGCCTCAGGGGAACGAGAGCTTCTGTCCCAACTCCGACAACTGCTGCAGATATTGACTATGAATGCCGCATAGATCTGCGGCTCAACTAATTTAACACAGATAGGATAGCTACTTATGTATTAGGATATTTAATATTAAGGTAATTAAATGGTGGCGAAGGTGTGGCTATTGGGGGAGGCTGGAGGCCATTAAAAAAAAAGTAATCGTAGTAGTAGTAGTAGTAGTGACAGTAGTAATAGTAGTACCTCCGGGAACTTATCCTGTTTCGTGCTACCTTACACGCCTCAGTAATACTAATGAAGACAAGTACTAGGAGAGAGAGAGAGAGAGAGAGAGAGAGAGAGAGAGAGAGATACATATGCCCATATCTAAGTACAGTATCTCTTAACATAACTTGACGTCACACAAGAGGGAATTGGGTAAATCTGATAAAATCTATGGTTCACTCTATCACAAATCAAATATTTACTTGTTCCAAATCAGTGAACCAACTTTAGAGTGTGTGTGTGTGTGTGTGTGTGTGTTATGAGTCACACGAGGCGAGACAGCCATTTCCCAGAATTCTTAATGGGAATGTTATTGTCTCATCAGCTACCACGGGGAGACTTTAACCCTCCCACTTACACTCATTACCTGGTCATTGACTTCCCAAAACAAGTTTAACCCCGGGTGTAGGATATGACCATCTGATTCACAAAAATATTCATGGTCACAGAGCCAGGATATGGCAAAACTGACTCACATAAATATTAATGGTCACAGAATCACGATATGGCCGCCTGACTCACATAAATATCCATGGCCACAGAACCAGGATATGGCCCCCTGACTCACATAAATATCCATGGTCACAGAAGAACCAGGATATGGACATCTGACTCACACACCCATGGCCACAGAACCAGGATATGGCCACCTGACTTACAGAGAGACATCCGTGGCCCTTGGCGCTGCATAGGACATGTTCACACTGGCCACAAAAACTGGACTGCTACTGTATATTGTATGTTTTGTTCTGAGGGACGAGAATATGATCTAAGAGTTCAATATGTCCGTTCACTGAGGGCTGTGTTGACCTTGTTATCACATCCTTGTTACAGCACCCGGGTAATTACGTCGACTCATCAACACCTTTCGTAACACGTGTACATTTTTTTAGGGTAATACCTTAGAAATTGTATAATGTTATTTAGTTAAAGGCCCTAACCACGTATGCATGGAACAATTCTCTCTCTCTTTCACCTTAATTCTTTCTCTGTTGTGTGGGTTTTCATCTCTTTGACGTAAGGGAATATCCAAACTGAAGTTGAGAGTAACTGAAACGATATATTTCTTTCTTCATTTCATATTTGGTGAGAATTCTTAAAAAAAAAAACTTTGAGTACGAGGTCGAACCGCTGAGTACAGACTAGTCCCATTAGTTTTATCTTTACCTCTTGAGTACGATGATTTAACTCTTAAGTCTTAACGCCCTATGTACACACACACACACACACTAGTTATGTAGATCTATGAGAGGGCTATTACGTCTACCGTACGAGAACAATTAGTAACTGGTGAACAGGTAAAAATAGATAGATATTTATTCAGTGAAATCACCATACAAATTCACCTAGCACAGATATACAAACAATCATTAACAGCAGGATAGTTCAAGAATGTTAGTAGAAACTTTAAATATCAACATCATCGCCGACCGAAAAAACCCACTTTGTTAATTCAAAGGAGAGACCATTATATACCCTGCATGTATAATAAAAGACGGATGTTGTGGAGGGGAGGGGAAGAACACGGATGTTCCTCCCCTCCTCCCCAACCCGCCCCCCCACCCCTGCACCACCCTAGGGAGGTTGAGTTGAGACTTACTGGAAACAGCCTCAATGAGAGATGTGTTCAAGGTCACCCACCCACGACCCCACCTACCACACCGCCTTGCTTTTACCAGGACGAATACAGACTGACACCACAAAGGCCAAACAGTAAGGTCAATACTCAATAATTACAACTAAATATTCAACTTTACCAGCCGAACGGAATGAAAAATCATCTAAAATATTCTGTAACTGGGTGTAACTCATCTATGATTGTTTTAAAAATAATATCATCACAAATGGCGAGTTTGCGTGTTTGTGTTGCTTTTGTTGTAGAAAAAATAACAACAGCACGCGGGTATGGTCTCAGTACGGTACGACAACTGCTGCAGTGATACCCTCACCCCTCATCTAACCTAGACAACAAGTGCGCTCGCTGCAATTATTCTAACTCGCAATATTTGTCATGTATTTTGTTATCATGCCTAAATATGTATATAAAGTTGAAATTTAAATTCCACAAAGTTTTCGTTTCTACAGGAAAATTAACCAATTTTTAAAGCTCTCGGGAAGATTTTTTTCAGACAAAATATTAATCTACTGTACATAAATATATATAATTTTAGCTTCACTCTACAACTTATTCTTAGACAGTTAAGTAATGCAGTGCAATTGTTAGAAACGCGTCATTCATCTAAGCATCACGCATATTATCCCACATTTCATGTCTTGGCAACTTACACGTGTTGCCACTGCCAGACGTGAGAGTATTTCCAAAATATTCTGTTATAAAGAAAGATTGGGCGTCATGTCCCCAGCCCAGCCAGTCCCACTCCCACACTCCCTGACCACCAATCCATGACGCTGACGTAACAATAACACTGCTGTCCTGTGGTACGTGTGTGAGCTAACTGTCGATGGTATGCAATTACTGCCAACATTTTTCAAATACCAATGTAGAAAGTAGAGTGTTGACAGGAAGATAATAGTGTGTTGGGGAAGATGTTGGAGAGATTTGGTAGGCTGTAGGGGTATATGGAGGGTTGGAGGATGATGTGGGTGTTTTTTGTTGTTTGTTTGGTTAGGGTGTTGGAGGGTGTGTTTATATGTTTGTGAAATGTGTGGAAGTATTTCCGGGCATATAGAGGGAGTATGGGGATAGTGTGGTGGTGTTGTGTAGTGTGTTGGAGGGTGTATTAGTATACTGGACACACTCACCTGATGAGAGAGAGGATGACCCAAAACAAAGAGGTGCGGGGAGCAGGTGGTGGTGGTGGTCGCCTCTCAGCTGACACTCTCGATCCCTTCCTCTCTCTCTCTCTCTCCTCTCCTCGCCGCTGCTGTTGTGACTGAGGGGGCTCTGCTCACTCCTCTCAGCTGATTGTCAAGGCTGTATTACTTGCTCCTCCCACCACCACCCGCGGCCAGTTACCATCACTACCACTACGTCTAACACTACCACCTGCACCACTATCCACGGGTAGTCACCACCACCACTCCCCACGGCCAGTCACCACCACTACCCACGGCCAGTCACCATCACCACTACCACTACTTCAAACACCAGCACCACCACCTGCGGTTAGTCGCCACCACCACATCTGGCCTATCACCAACGCCAACACCACTATCCACGGTCAGTCACCAGACCACACTCGGTCAATCACCACCGTCGCTACCCACGGCCAGTTACCGCCACGGGCACCACCCCTTGCGGTCAGTCACCACTACCACCACATGACCAGTCACCACCACGACCTTTGTGCTGTCTCACCACAATCAATAGCAACACTAACACCGCCACTACGTCGCCTTCACCGCCACTACACCACATCCTGCAAGACAGTACTGAAGCTGTGAAGTATCTTAGTAGACTATGGTAAGGAAGGCAAAGTAAAAATCAATAGATACTGCAAATAAATAAAAACATTGTATACATTTTCATCTCACTTATCAATACAAAATACTAACTTTTCACCTGGATGACGTAATAATTATCTCAGGGATGAAACACCAGGTGAAACAATTTACCTGAAAGTATCGTGTTACCACTTCTTTCCTATACTGTGTTATGGTGCTGTCTCCTTCCCAGCTCCACTCCAGGCTGCTATTATTCTCTAGTTAGTACGATGGTTCCATAGCACACAGTACTTGAGTATTGAAACAGCATTTATAGATCGGAGTTCATCCTGGTAAAAAAAAGACTGACAAGAGGAGAGAAGACATCGTGATATGTATTGAGGGTTACATGTTTACGCAAACGTTGTACAAAACATCAATGAGATCCTCAAGGTATATCTGGACTCGGGTTTACACAACAAGGTAAAGGCCGGGTTTATGTCTAGTGGGTGTGAGTCAGTGCCGGATTTAGACCTGTGGAGGCCCATGGGCAGCCTCTTTGTGGAGGCCCCCCTCATTATAACTACCCAAGAGGGTGGGGTGGCAAGTGAAGCGAGCCCTAAACATCTGGGAGTTCCGGGGGGCCCTGTAAGCCCCCCGGGAAAATTTTGAAATTTGAACACTTCTTGAGAATTTTGAAGCCATATGCAGTTTTATTGAGGAAATTAGAACATTGAGAATCTTTTAATTAACTGTATATTTATTGATAGTGTACAAATTCCCAACACACACACACACAAAAGTGAGACATGACTGGAGTCATTCATGTGGTTTCAAGCCGACCAGCCCTGATATAGCTACTACCGCACATGTGGAGGCCCCTGGGCAGCTGCCCACTTTGCCCACTCCTGAATCCGGCCCTGGTGCGAGTCCTGACATAATCTTGACCATCTTACGTAGGGATGTTTACATAAATTCAATTGTTTCTCTTTCTTTGACAACACAACATACATAGAAGTATTTAAGTGGGTGAAAGGAATAAATAAAGGCGATATAGATAAAGTTCTTATAATATCCGAGCAGGATAGGACTCGTAGCAACGGATTTAAGTTGAATAAGTTTAGGTTTAGGAGGGAGATAGGAAGGAACTGGGTCACAAATAAGGTGGTGGACAAGTGGAACAAGCTTAGCAACTATTTAGTAAGTGCTGGAACGCTGGAGAGTTTTAAAAGGAGGCTAGATAGATTCATGGATGATAGAGAGTGGTAGTAACTCTCGACAGGAGCTGCCATGCACAGGCCAACCGGCCTATTGCAGACTCCTTATTTTCATGTTTTTATATATTGTTTCTCACTCAATTTTTTTTTCATTTTTGTATTTCTTTATGGTTCTTTATTATTATTATTATTATTGTTACATTTTTGCCCCCTAGGCCCCGATGTGGGTCAGTGACCTGTGTCCAGGTGGGCTAATCCCCGTAAAATATATATATATATATAACATGTATAAATGGACAAATTTATGTACTACGTTCATGCCGAAGACCTTGTGCTAGTGTGAGACTCCCACACTGGGACATAGTCGTTATCGTACACAAAGGATTTATATTATCACACATAAGGCTTGATGATGATATGTTGACAGCGTACATGGAGAGAAGAGGACTTAAATGTTGTGTATGGGGGTAGGGGGGATTCTGTAATTGTACGTATGGGGAGGTGATCAGAAATTGCGTATGTTGGGTGTGAAGAATTGCAAAGATGAGGGAGAGAAATGGTGCCAAGACATAAAGTGTTGTCTCTTATATTCCTGCACTTGTGTACAACTGTCATGACGATAATTTCCTCTTTATCTCTCATTTCCACCTCCCCCCACCTTCACACCATTACCTGTCTCTCACGCCTTAAGTGTGTTTTATGTGTGTGGGGGGTGGGGTGGTACTTGTGAGGGTAGGTGTGTGGTGTGGGGGAGGGGTTGGCGTGAGTGTGTATGTGGGGGAGGTAGGTGTGTATGTGTGGGAGTCGTGTGTCTGGGGGAGGGGTATATATATATGTATATGAGAGACAAGTATATGCGAGTTCGTATGTGTTTGGAGGATAGGTGTGTGTGTGTGTGTGTGTTTTTGGGGTAGTGTTAATTTAGCACAGAAACACAGTTACACACGCACACACACATCTGTGGTCACATGTGCATGCAATTAGATAAGCCACATCTGCATTTTGCTACCACGCACACTCACCTATCCCAAAACACACACCTACTACTTCACACACACTTACCACTGCATATATACCTACCCCATCAGTCATACCATTTCTTACAACCTTCGGAGTATCACCCAACTGGTGCAATTTTTCCACAGGTGTGATGCCAATGATGCCCAGACAACGGGTATGGGAAAGGTGTTGTTCTACTTAGGCTATAGCAAGTGTTAGGTGTTTATTTGAGATTCGATATTGTAAGTTGTCTCAAGAGTGTTTATATTATATTGTAATTTATCCCTAATGCAAGAGGAAGGTTGTCGTATGAGGTCCTTTGCTTCAGATAAGATGAACCTACTTCACATCTTGATGGTAAATACCTTGCAGAATAATTTGTTAATCTGTTAATCTTTGGTTGTTCAGCAGTCTGGTTGATTGTAGGAAACTTGACCTAAATAACATAACAATTGCTTTGGTGTGATATCTCTCTTTCCTACTTGTGATTATTAAATGTCTACAGTGATAGAGAGTTAATTTGTGTATCCTGTTCTTTACAACAATGGCAGTGGAAAGACTAAACTATTCGGGGTAAATGAGATGTTTTCGGTGTTTTACAGAGTATGACTTTCCTCGGCCCAGCCTTGATGATACTGGTGAACAAGAATGGTAAAAAAAGAAGAGTGATCAATGAAAAGGAAATAGAAATCCTGAAGTTCATCTCAGCCTGAATGTTTGTATAATGCCAGTTTTGCACTAGTCCAGTACAGTATTATGTATTTTTTGTTGGATGAGCTTTGGTCACAGATGAGAAAATACTCAAAACTAAGAGATGAAACCGTAGCAGGGTGAGAATTAGGATGATTAGTCAAATAGAGATCATCCTAGCAGGTGTTCAGTGTGTCCAGCAATATCAATGATTCATGTGGGAGCATTCACCACTTGTGTAAGATTCAGTCCTCCCTCCCACTCCACACCATATTGGCCAGTGTGGGCAGAGTACTTCAGCCATTCTGTGTTGTGAATGTTGAAATCATTAAGTCATTATGCATCCCCCGTGTGATCTTCAACATACGAGGCACTTGGGTGGATAATGACGAATCAACCAAAACCACAAATAAAGGTAATTGTGTTTAGTTTTGCATTATTTCTTTTATTTGTATTTCAGTGACCATCCATATGATTTTTATTATTTAGGTGTCATTTGATAGAGGAACTACAGTACTTTACGATGGTGCAAGAAATATTTACATCATTTATGTTTAAGTACCCCAAAATGCCATTTTATGTAAACATGTCAAGTTAGGATTATATGATCTCTAACAGTGCAAGTTTCTGATATAACACTGATGAATATGTAACCTTTAATATCCACCAACCACCGTGCACAAAGAGCAGTGACATGGTGGCTCTTATGTTGAAACTGTAGCCGTGTCACAGACCATCAGCAAAGCTTATACACCGTATACATTTATCATCACCAAGAGAAACTAATTCTTCCACGACACATATTGAAAATTATTTAAACATATCTGATAACAACAATTTATTTCATTTACCATATTACATGATGGGTTTACATGTATACAATTTGTTAAAAAACTAAAGCCACCATCTCTTGATCAAATATCTACACGAATGGGACAAGCAGCTAAAATACACCTACATGTAATCCATGAAATGAAACCTGTCTATGATTAAGAGGCATTTAATTGGTGTAGGACACTGCCTAACCTATCCCTGTAATAAATAAAAGATATCTCTATTGCTCCTGCTGAACAAGAAAACATGGCCACAGCTTTCTTTTGTTACACCTAACATATTTCATAACACTAGTATTTTGGTATGAAATATATTTTTTTTTAATTTTGCCTTCCACACTTATAGTAAATTAAGTTAATGACTATCACTGTTTAGAAGCATCAGTATCAAATAAGATATAGAAGTTATTTCTTGGATATTTTTATACAATAAAAAATTACACTTTTCTTTGCATAAGAGTGTAAATAAGGTTGAGAATGTTAGTTGTATACTGTCAGTACATTGGCTAACTAAACAGAAGCTTCCAATACTGACAAACATAAATGTAAGCCTTTGGCATCACTCAACACTTGGCACATGAAGCACTGTGCTGTGCATGGGGCTCCCCACTCATCAGTTACTCACTTACTGGTTTGAAAATTAAAATTACATTACATTACTACTGAAAATTAAGCAGTTAAAATTATCACACTGAATTCATATATGCATTTGTGTATGTGTCTATCATTTGTATGTGTGTGTACATCAATAGCATATGTGTGTAAGAAATGTATGCCTGTGAACATATATATACTTTTTACTGAGGTGGCATCCCTACTCCTAAGTTTTACACTTTTTGTTTTCAATGATGTACAGAAATACAATTAATTTTTTTTAAATAAATATTAAATTTAAATCAATTTGCTTAATATAAAATAACAGATGAAAGTTCAAATGTGTCAACATGGGAAGTGAAAGAGTAGAGAGGTAGATAAGGTGTGGAGCATCAGTGGGGCTGCCTCCATGCACGGCACAGGTGAACAGTGGATGACTAGTACATGAGAACCTGTGGGAGCTATAGCATAGACACTACCCTGCTACAAACAATGAATAATGATGGTTATGTGAATAATCTGCATGACTGCTTGTAGCATTTAACAAAATAAAGGAGTACTCTTCAATATTCTTTCCTGGACATATTGATACACTTACCTGTCAAAACTTAATAGCAATAATCTTGAACTCGGGCCTTTACTTACCACATTGTCTTTTGTACAGTCCAACCAAAAAAAGTAATGTTACTTTTTGGGGGGACTGTACATATCCATTACACAAAATTATTTTATACTACTGTATTTGTATTACGACTGACAACTTAGAACTATGTAGGTACTGTACAGGGTTTTAAGAAAAAAATAATAATAATTACTGTTGTAGGATTTAAAATATACTTAAAAATTTTCTTTTTCACATTAAGTATCTTAAAATAATAAGTAAAACAGAACAACACTAACGGTTATTGTATTTGATTTTGTTAAAAAGTTTTCAAACAAAACAAAAAATTCTAATGTGAGTAAACTCCTCCACCTTATGCTGTCTGGATGTCTTTCAGTGTAACTAATGACTATTAGCACCATAGCAGACTTACAAGTAATTATTTTAATACACTGCTTATTCTGACCTGTATTATATTAGGTAAAAGACCTAATACTTAATGTACTTACATTCTTTGAAAACATCAGAATCCTTTAAAATAACCTTTTCTACATAATGAGCAGGAAAATCTTCCTTCTTTGTACATTGACTATAGCTCAGTTTGCTATTTAAAAAAAAAAAATCTAAAATCACACTAACACCCATTACTCATCTAATTTCAATTTAACTGTTCCCATCATTCAATCCATACATGATGTCTTCCCTAATCCTCTTTCTTACATTTACTACATACATGAAGGCACTTGAGTAAAATATACATCCTTAAGTTTGTCCTTGGTGCCCTTGTATATCAAAGCCATCGTGTAGACAGGCTATGTACAGTACATGCATTGTCACGAATAACATCCTTTTTGGGCGAACCTCAAGAATTTACTTCAATACATGAATTATGACAACTGACCACTGTACTGTACTACATTAGGGCTTCCTATCAGAATAATGAAGAAACACCTTAAGTAACTGCATATAACAGTGCTTACATTTTCTTTTCAACCCTGTCTTATCCCTGAAAACATTTCTGTCACTACAAACTGTAAACTTGTACAATTCTAAATGCAAGTCTGGTATTCCTACAACACAGGCCACCTTAAGCCATATGATCTTACCTTTCAATCCATCAACCTTACTTCATTCTCAACTTAGTTGAGAGGATCTTCCTTTCTTATCTCATATTACTATAGCCTGATAACCCTGAGAGAACTACTGCCATCCTTCACACCCACATCTGTTTGTAGAACACATTTGACTATTCAAATGGCACTTGCTTTTCTTCATTTCCCAAAGATCTACTAAATTTACGACATCAATGCAACGTACATCCTGCTGCACAGTAACTGGGAAATCTATAATTCTTCTCTAAATATGGCACTCACAATAATTAAGTCAAATGGCACATTAAGATCCATTACATAATACCTGTAACAGCTTGGACTGTAACATTTACTAACAAACAACTTAAGTACAGAAATATTTGCCTTTATATAAATCTACAAATTACAGATTTACAGATCACACAAACATAAATACTGTACCGATAAAAATAAAATGCTTATGAGTTTCTCCTGCAGTTCTAATTTTCTGCATTATGTTTTTAAATTATGTATGAATACATAACGATGCAGCACAACAGTTATCAACTTACAAGCACTGTGCACTTCACTATAGACACCTTCTAGTCCTGACTTGGATAAAAGCATCTCATCACTTCGTTGTGACCGTACTGTGACTAACACATACCAGTAAGTTCATGTCCACTTCTGTATTTTCTTTCATTAAATAACTGCAGCAGTATCCTTCCTGAGCTACTGCTTTGATACAAAATTAAAACACTTCTTATAAAGAGTAAAATTAATAAATGCACTTTTCTAAATTTGTCATAATTTGAACACTTTTATTCAAATATTGCCACCATCATCATGAACACATTTCACTTTTAAACATAAAAGTTTAGTAATTGTGCCACATCCAAACACCACAATTCTTATTGTTATTATGGGTTGTGATCATCCCTCCACACTGTACATCAGTTTTAGTCCAGGGGAATAATTTTGGTGTGATACGTCCACTGTTAATTTATCACTCTGACTACAGACTTCTATCTTTGCTGTTTAGTTTCTTATAGCAATAATAAAAAGGCACTACACCAGCTGTCATACTTGGCTTAGTGACTAATGAGTATGTAAGCAGCTTAGTACAGTGTGAGAGCATCCGAGGTGAGAGAGGAGTCACAACTGCTGGGCGGAGTATCCAGATGAGGCATGGACAGATCCAGGTATTCCTGCAACACAATACAGTATCTATGATATAAGCATCTTTATATTATTTTTTAACTGTAAACTAACCTTCCTCCTTTTTATTATGTTGCCTATTTATATGTACAGTACTACACAGGGTATTTTCAGTACACTACTACAAATAAAACAGAACCTTCCAAATGTTTATTTGATCGTAAACTTACCACAGTCGAGGACAATGTGAGAATTCGGTCCAAGTCTTCAACAAGTTCTTTGAAAGTTGGACGTTGTGTTGGTTGGCAGCGCCAACACTCACGCATGATCATGTAGCTGTATAAAAAATAGTGTGAATACAACAAGCTATGAAAAATGGGAACTACTGCAATAAGCATAAAACTAAGTTCTGTCATTATATCCTAACCTCTTGCCATAAGCAGTATATTTACAATACTTGTTCACATTCTTTATAACATTCAAAGCCAGGCAACACTGTATTGTATTATATTGTAGGCATCAAAAAAAAAAAGTTATACAGGTACAAACAGTTTTTGGAAACATTTTAATGATTATTACAAATTTCAAGTTTGTTAATAATGCAAAGATTTACAGAAAATAGCAAGTCAAAATGACACTGCATTTTACCATATGCAGTTAATGTGCACAAACTTTGTATGGTGGAATGACTAGCAAATATGTTTAATGCTGCAAAGTGAAAGATGCTTCGTATGGGCAGAATAATCCAAGTCCAATTACTCTGACAATATTTGAAAGTGGAGGGGAGGAGAGTTAAGGCTAGGTGATGAGTGACATGAGGAGGTGTTGTGAGAAATCATCTCAAGTTAATGTACCTGACAAGTAGCTGCAAGAAACCATGCAGCCTGGAGAGCTGCCATCAGGTAACCACGGTTAACCCACGCAAGTAAGGAAATTACGGCCAAATTTATCTGTTTAATTCAGTCATTCTTTTCGGGTTTGTGTACAGTGAACCCTCGCTTTACGCGGTACCCTGCCAGAACCGGAATTCCCACTTTACGCGGTGCATCTACTCATGTACGCGGGTGAAGTATAATTTTTTTTATTTAGCTCATAAAATTCATACAAATTATCCGACCAGAATATAATTTACACTGCTGGAATTCTTACAATTTGATGATCATTTTGAATATAAGCATCATAGATTTTGCATTAGACATACAAATTTTAGATCTAATGCAAGTATTTTGTTTACTCAGAGCAAATACTGTATGTTATCTTTTGTGCAAAATATATGACGTGTATTCAAAATATTCCTGGTCTTGCAAGGAATCCAGCAATGTCAATTATATTATCCTAACTTTAGTCTGAGGTATTATTTATTACTAAAAATGTAAATACTGTATACTGTTATAACCCAATCATTTCTCTGGTAGGGAGGGAAGGTGGGGGTGAGGGGTAGGGAGGGAGGGAGGGACCCAGGGAGCAGGTGGGAAGAGGGGCTGAGGTGGGGTATTTTGATTGACAGATAGTATTTCGGTAAGTATATTTTGTTTATTTATTGAAGATATTTGTTTTAGCTCATAAAATTCATACAAATTACCCGGCCAGAATATAATTTACATTGCTGGAATTCTCACAATTTGATGATCATTTTGAATATAAACATCATAGATTTTGCATTAGACATACAAATTTTAGATGTAATGTAAGTATTTTGTTTACTCTGAGTAAATATGTTATCTTTTGTGCAAAATATATGACATTTATATTCAAAATATTCCTGGTCTTACGAGGAATCCAGCAATGTCAATTATATTATCCTAACTTTAGTTTGAGGTATTATTTATTACTATACCTTAAAATCTAGTGGTTTTCCCCCAAACATTTCTCAGAGAGGGAAGAGCCAGCAGTGTAGTGTGAGAAGAGGAGGAGGGAGTTGAGTCCATTATTTGAATGGACATTAACTTGGCGACTGTATTTCTCTATTTCTCTTAAGTATTAATTGTGTGCATGTACCATCATAAAATTAAGATGTTATTTTTACTAGAACATAGGTATTGTGTCGGAAAAAGTGGAGTTTGGGGTTCAGCCGGTCTCTATTTCATTTAATCCCATGTGTAAATGTTGTTCACTTTACGCGTTTCTCGGGGCCTCCGTGGGTTCAATTGACCGCGTAATGTGAGGGTTCACTGTATTTGAGTTAAGAGTCATCACCTAACACACACACAAATAAATGCCTGAGATAAAACTTACATTTCAAGAGAACAATTTGAGGGTTTTTCCATTCTGTGTCCTTCCCTCAATAACTGGAAGAGCTTTTCAACTGATGGCACTGCAGGGTACGGCGTGCCCCCCAGAGTCATAATCTCCCACAACAGGATACCAAATGCCCACCTGTAATATTAATAAATTATTATCAATATGAAAAATAATGATCCATCTTCCAGTTTATTGTACTGTACTATGAGTTCCAGTTCCATTTAAAGAAGATAAAAATATTTGAGATTTTCAGTCCAGGTATTTCATTAATTCTTTTTATGTTCACTTTTAAGCCCATTGTATTACACTTCTATGCAACCAAAGGTACCCATCTGGTTTATCTCTGCTGCTCTACACAACCTAGTAAATTCAGCATATATATATATATATATATATATATATATATATATATATATATATATATATATATATATATATATATATATATATATATATATATATATATATATATATATATATATATATATATATATATATATATATATATATATATATATATATATATATATATATATTAAAAATACAGTCTTATAGAAATGTTTAATACTGTACTCTTTATCATGTAGTTCAATGAAGCTTAAATTAATAAATCTATCTTGCCAATAAATGACATGGACAATGACATGGTACAGTACATCCATGTTTCAGGTAAGAGACACAATGATCATAGCAATGTTTCAATTTGTTTCAGACACAATGGAATTTATGTATGAATAAAAACGAAAGAATATAGTTCTCAACAAGGGAGTATCTTCTACAAAACAGTAAAATATTCTTCATAATGACAGTAATTATGTTTTAAATGTGAGGTAACTGTACTGAACTATTCTTGGGACAGCCTAGAAAGGAATGCAGAAACTAGACAACCACTGGAAGTACGGTATTTCCTCCAATAAAATTTCCAGATCATAACCGTAGCAATTACAGGTATTTAGAGAAAATAATGTAAAGATGCACACTGAATTTCACACTGATGCCTGAAGGATAGATGGAAAGGTGATACAGTATATCCTTCTGAAATGAACTACACCGACAGGTAGAGGCTCTTCCTGTTGTTCAGTTTCTAATCTCATTTCAGGAGAGTCACAGGCAACACTATAAACCCTCGATGCTAACAACAGGGTCACTACAATAACTGTGCAAAGCATGAGGTACAGTACTAGTGTTTCCTCCACAAATATCTGAATTAATTTAACACTTTCATTGTTTCCCAGTGTGAATGAAAACTATCTTAATTTTTTCTCTCTTTCAAGCAAAAAAAAAAAACTCTTATTTGCATTCATTATTAAAATATATTTCCTGCATACTTCATCAAAACACAGAAATATGAATTACAATACTTACACATCAGACTGTGACGTGTATACTCTATGGAAGAGTGCCTCGGGCGCCATCCATTTGACAGGCAGTCGTCCCTCACTTGTCTTACGGTAATAATCCTGGCTGTGTATGTCTCGCGCTAGACCAAAGTCTGCAATTTTCATGATGCGATCTTCACTGACTAGAACATTGCGAGCAGCAAGGTCACGGTGAATGCACTGCCAAGAAAGAACAAAGCTAATGATGATAACATAACAGTGAGAAGTGGTTCCTGTAGGCCTAATGGCAAACATTCCTTCTCTCACTGTCATCGGCCCCATAAACCTCATACTGTGCCAAGCTTTCTGACCATAAGTAACACTGACCGTTTCCTGAATGGTCATCCCTATCTCCTTGGTCTTCTGCCTCTTACTCCTACCATCCTCTTACTTAACCTTTACATTTTTACACATCTCAGGTTCAATTCACTTACTAATTCTTACAATTGATAAAGCAAATAAATAGATAAAATATATCTTAAGACATTTTATAAGAATAATATTGTCTGAACATTTAGATGCCCTTCTTAGCAGTACAGCATACAGTAGTTTCACTATAAGCCTCAACATGTTGCCTCTACACTCATCACTGCTGAGTGTTACTACTATAGTACTGTATATTCATTTCTGCGTATATGTAATGTACAGGCATTTACCCATTCAAGTGCATAGTGTGAGGTGGCATGATGGATATCTAAAATTATAATTCTTTATTGAATTTTTTTTAATTTACTTTGCATACAGTGTACCTGTACTATATACAGTATTAGACTAGGGTTCTCGTTATTCTCTGATTATAATGACTGTAAATGTGATATAAAACAACACAGTAATCTAATTGCTGAATAATAATACTGTCAATGTCTGTATGTGGTTAGTCTATGCATAAATGGTGAGAATAAATTTTTTCCAGTATCTGCCACACCTTAGACAAGTTAAGTTCTTACCTTCTTTGATGCTAAGTATTCCATGCCACGAGCTACCTGGTAGGCAAAGCTGACCAAATCCTTTTCTGTAATTGTGTCTGGCTCCTGGCCAATGGCTCGTTCATAGCCAGATGATGGCCTGTTGTTACGCAGGTAATCACGAAGGTTCCCATGAGCTGCATATTCAACAACAACATAAAGGGGGCCATCTTGAGTGCAGCAACCCAGCAAGTTGATGATATTGATGTGTGTACCAATCATTTTCATCATTTCCATCTCTGACACAAGGTCCATGAGTTCAGCATCTGTGTGGCCCTCTATCAAGACAAGGAAACAAAATAATGTAACACTGCACTCTGTATACCTATGGATTTAATTTTTCACACTAATGTTGAAGACGGTTACCAGTCAAAATTAGATTTAATTTCAGAGTTCACAACTTGGGAAAACTGTTGACACATTTACTACCTGTATGGTTACAAGAGTTTGGTTAATGATGAGACTAGAACTATGGTAGATTTAAAAATCTCCTTACCTTTGAGCATCTTGACTGCCACAGTTGTGTTCATATCTGGTCTGACAAATCCTTGAACGTCTGCCCTCACAACTTTCCCAAAGGCGCCCTCTCCTAGGGACTCGCCCATCAGCAATCTTGCACGGGGTAGCTCCCAGTCAGCATCTAGAGGGAGTTCGTACTCTGATATGCTGGTCATTTCAGATCCCAGTCTTGACCTCGATTGACAACGTTCAATCTTGATTGTCGGGACAAGAAGAGGCTCCTGTGAAGCATCTGAGTTTTGACGCTCCACAATAACCTATGGGAAAACCATACAGTACTATTAATGATGGTTTCCAAACAATTAAAATAAATAATTATTTTAAGCACTTATGGGCATTACAGAAAATAAGTCTTTGCAAAAATTATAACTGACCTTTTTTATCCACTGCTGTGTAATGGCTTCCTTTGCACGTTCTAGCTCTATTGCTCTCCGTTTTTCCTTCTGCCACTTTTTCCAGACGCAAGAGGCCAAGATGCTTACCAATACCATGACAGAGAATAAAACCACCGCCAGGACCAGAATAACATTAGACTCAGGATCTGCAAGGATGGGTTCCGCTGAAAAATGACAGCAATTGTTAGTCATCACCACCACCACCATCACCCCCAAGAGAGAACTAGCATTAAGTATACTACCCAGTGAGAGAAAATTTTTTGACAAATTAAATCAGCCCTTACCTCAATGATCTTCCTATAAATTCAAATGGCTGCACTCAAAACAGCATAAACCAAAAAAGATATACATAAATACTGTACTGTTTATATTGATCAACTGTATTTATCACAAACAATTTTGATGTATTCAAAAGTGTTCTGATGGCATTTAATCTCACTGTTTTGCACATTGTTAGTTGACATTAGTGGATCATGAGGGAGTTGGAAAAAGGCATATTGTTAAAGCATATATTTAGATTATTATTTTAAAGCTTAGGACGGAGCTCATGAGGGTTGCAGTATTAAATATGTGTGAATTTCAATTTACAAATTACTGAAAAAATAAATGCTGATATGTGAAATCCCACTTTATGGCTGGGAGGATAAAGGCAGATAACATTGAGATACTTCCACCATGACCCACCACACTGGCCCTCGGTATTCCAAGATACTACTGTACAGGCATGCTAGGCTTCCCAATGCTTATTACTATGATTAGTTGTCTATAATAATCCCTTCCCCAACAAAAAAAAATCAAGAATGTTTGGTTCACAGAAATTCTGAAGCAATTGATGTAACCAAATGTAATGTTCCATCTTGCAGAGTTTATGAAGAAATGAACACAAGATATTTCAAGTGAAGGGGAAATACTGTACAGTACTGTATATCAAAAGTGAGCACAAGACTGCAGTGAACAAGTCATCTAGGCACAAAACTGTCTCGGTCTAATGTTCCCCGAGAAGTAAACTAATATCCCCCATCCCCCTCTGCCAAATACCTATACTGTATCCTCTTCTGTTTCCCATATGGGAATTAGAAGGCCTGACTTTAGGATGAAATGTGTTAATTAAATCCTTGAGGAAGACTGGGACAGGCTGAAGTAACCTGTAAGTCTCAGTTTAAAATTTCAATTTACCCCGGTACTGCCATTTCACAGCCTGTGTGGATTAAACCTGGATGGCTTTAAAAAATCTGACCATAAATATATGGTGATGAAGAAATCTCAAAAGACTTTACTTTACAGCAGAGCAGCTAGTTTGTTGAGGCTGTTGCAGGTGACTAAGATCACATAAGATATTAAATTGAAGTGTTATGAGTACGGTAGTGCACATGCAGTATTCACTGTACAGTACCAGTATATGGCCCCTATCTCCTTTATATATACAGGTATTATTTTATATACACCAAGAAGAAGGTTCAGGCAGGCAGATACTTCCCTTAACAAACTGTAACTGTTCCCTTACAAGAACTTTCAACCATATAATGAAAACCAATAAAGGTACTGTACCCTACGAGCATCATTCACCATCCTCCATTATGCATTACAGTACCTCAACAAAGCTAAATATGTACAAGTACAGTACAGTATGTTGATTCTTGATGTACAAGAGATTGTTGGGTGTAAAAACCTCCTGAATAATTTTGGTTAATAATCATCTTAACATAATCTGGCAGTGATTATCAAACAAAGCATTTAAGGAAGAAGTATGCATGCCGACTAGGTCACCATGTCACAAAGACAGTTGTTAATTCATGCACCAGAAACGTGTACAAGAAAACCTGCTTAATGCGGGTGAGGTTATTTTTTATGTGTTCACAAAAGATGGTCACTTCTAAAAGCATTAAGGCCCAGCAGGGTGTCTTAGATCATATTTTCAGACATAAATTCAAAGTAAAGACAAGCACTTTGTGGACCTTATTTACAAATTATACTACATTAGGTATTTTGTAAGCAGATTTGTGTAAATGATAAGGTATATACAAAGATTACATGACACACTTACCAAAAATACAAAGTAGAGAGAATAATAACTTAAGCAGCACTGAGAGTTGTTATGGTGAGTATTTGTACAGATATAGGCCAAGTGTGAACACTGTAGCTCATTGTCTCTCTGGTCATAGATACATACTCTCATAGGTAAATACAGATGGCACTAATTGCTTCTTGCAATCAACATTTATAATTGTCATCAAACATTCAACATTACTCTTGTACTTTTCACTGTTTATTTACTGTGTTAACATCTTGCCACCAAAAATTTGTCGGAAAATAAAATACTGTACAGTACAGTACTCGTCTTTCATCCACTCACCGGTGCACCATCCATCCTTCCTCCACCATGCAAGCTGTCACATGAGAGAGTCTCACTTCTCGACCAATCACCGTTGTGTAAATGAAATGTGAGGTCACAGCCGCCAAAACCAAGGTGCAGGCCTCTTATAAAAATCCCGTCCGCAAGCAGGATCATCATTATTAATTCACCCATTCCCTCTCTAGCACCCAACTCTCACTCAGAGACTGTGTGTGTGGATCTCAACTCTCAACCTACCATGCATAACGTTAAGGTACCTACCATCAGTAACATTAAGGTACCTACCATCAGTATCATTAAGGTACCTACCATCAGTAACATTAAGGTACCTACCATCAGTAACATTAAGGTACCTACCATCAGTAACATTAAGGTACCTACCATCAGTAACATTAAGGTACCTACCATCAGTAACATTAAGGTAGGCTGTAGATGAAGAGGTACCGAGGCTGTTGGCAGCAATACACGTGTACCAGCCGGCATCCTTCTCAGTCACGTTGCTCAGCACTAACACTTGAGGGTCCTCTGTGCTGGTTATGTTGCCACCCTCCTAGAAAACAAAATTGAGTGTAGGTTACAGTAAATGTAATACTGTACTGTACTTATCTAACTTCAATACCTGTACTAATAGCTACTTAGAAAAAATCTTTACAATAATAGCAATTTCTCAAGAATTTTAAAAGACATACAGTATGACAAGCTCATTTAAGGGATCCAGTAATTATTGAGATTTAAGAATTTATATTTTATCTTATGCAGTGAAAGTTCTTAGTCTACAGAAATTTAACCATTATGATTTTCAGAAATTTAAACACATGTCTTTAATCTCCCTATACAGTATGCCTCTACTGTACTCTGAATATTTAATATACAAGTTCAGTACTGACTAAAACTACACTTCATTGTTTATATTTCCCCAAACCTATAAAATAATAAGGTACAAAAGATATACAAGTATTCCATAGCTAATATACTATCTATCTGCTCATATACAATTCTACCTTATGGAAATTACTAATCAAAACACTAAAATACTACAGACCAACAACAACAACAGTACAAAGCATACTACATTATATACAGTACAGGAGAAAGAACAGACATAACAGAAGGATGAAATAAAAAAGAAATAAATAAACAGACATAAAAGCCCAAAGGAGATCATCATTCATGCAAGTTAAATAACGGCTCGTACACAAACACAACAAATTGTATCAACCTGAAACCTACCCATCGAGTCCCTCCGCTAATTAATGTACCATATGCCTTTTAAATTATATGATGCTTTAAATATAGTACAGTACTGTACTCTTACCCAGTCTAGAGGGAAGATGATGGTCTTAGCACCAACATATTTCTCATTAATTTTAAGTCACAACAGGATGATTGAGGGAGGTACTGTACACCCATCCATGCATGCTTAAAACTGTGGTTCTCTCTACGACTGTACGTGTTAGCATCAGTAAATCAGTATAATGCACCACACAAACTTATAATCATGCTGCTCTATCAACACAGTAAATAAAATCTCAAATGGCCATGCAATTACGTTGTTCTCGTCAAACAGTGATATACAGTATAGTATTTCTTGCATTAGCATCTCTACTGGGTGTTAGGTCCACTCCACTAAAGACTCCACGCATGTTGAAGAATGTGGTTATACAATTCTGACCTGGCCTTTTATGGCGGCATCAAGAATTTCTCTATCGATTATGATTTCAGAGGAATCTCGAGAGTCAGAGTCTGACCAAGAGAGTGGTAAATCCTTGCGCCACACTATATAAGGCACCAGTGTGTTCTCTGTCCAGATATCCACCTCAAGGTGCACCGTTTGACCTCGAAATACGGTAACATTTTCCAGATGCTTGGTGAAGATTGGCCGAGAAGGGATGTGTTCTATGGTAGAGGGGCAAGAAGGGGTGAACATTAGTATGAAGCATATTAACAAAAGACCCCAACAAAAGAGAAGGCCGTGGAACAGTTCACCATCACCATTTATAAATATAAAACTTGCAATTTTATACATGCTGGAAGAAATTACGGTACAGTACTCTCTGAATACTTAAAATTAGTAATCAGTTTAATAATTCTTGGTAGTTGAAAGTAGGAAATACAGTATAGAGTATAAGACAAGAAGCATCTAGTGTACATGTAGAGGACACATGTATGAGTCAACACAAATGCCATACACACACCTGCCCAAAACAATTCTAAAGTCTAAAATTGATACAAAAATTATTATTCATACCTATTTGTTTTGTGTATTTAAAAGAAACAGTTTAAAAGCTCAAGAATTACACAGCAGCAAAAATAATGACAAGTACTTTAATATTCTAGCAACAATGTATAGTACATTACATTAATTCTGTATTGACTGAGCAGTATATACTGTACTGTACTGTACATGTAATCTCTCTCTTCATCAGTAAATTTATTAAGCAAATTATACCTTATCAATTTCACACAGAACAGTATACAGTATATTAAAGTTACTGTGTATGTTACAGAGATAAAACTTAGAAGAGCAACAAGAATTTTAAATTTATTTTCTACAATTTATTAATTTCAAGAACACTATAATGTATTACTGTAGCATGTGAAGCAACTCCCCCTCTTTCTTCAAGTTTTTGTATAAAACACTTATGACATAAAAAGAGCTGCTGTAATACATGAAATTTTTTACAATAAACAAAAAATTTTCACTGAAACACTGATGATTAATTAAGCATATCAAATGTCACCAATTTTACTACAAATACAGTACAGTGCAATACTTCATCACCACCACCACTTGTTCTACATATAAATATCACCAAGATCATTCTCTAAGGAAAGACAAAAGCTTGATTATTAGATTCTCATTGATTCACATGTTTCCTTAAATCAAATACTGTAATTCCAATCATGATTAATACCTCTGTTTGCTCTTAAGTCTGAGTTTGTATTAGTTATACCTCTGTAAATACCTGTACTGTAGTTAGAAATGTATTTTGAAGACAAGATTAGCCTTTAATTATCTGGCCTCAAGCACTACCTAGACACCTGAGTATTAAGGATCAGGGACACAAAACATCACTAGAGTTACAGAGAAGATAACATGTCATATTTTGGGGGCATGTCTGTCGTGAGGCAGTAAGGGGAAAGTTTCACAATTGTAGAAATGATTTTGTTTTTAATTTTCTTTTAAAAATTTTTCAGAGGAATAACTGGTTCAAACTTAGCAGACTGAGACATTAATGTAAACTAAACCTATTAACTCTATTGTTTAGGAGCAAACAAGAGACAGTGCAACTACAAGACAAGACATATGTTGTGCCTATTTCCCAACACCATTAATATGAGCATATCTTAAAGTACTATCACAATACTACCACCACCACCACCACTGAAGAACCCAACAGCTGCCACCATCACCCTGCCACCACTAAATGCCAATCATAATAAGTGACATTTTTTTACCTTGATAATCAATAACCTGTCAATAATATTGCCCTCGTCGTCAACACCATTATACCGTGTGGAGTGCTTTAGCCAGGTGATGTATGGCACTTGGTCCGATATCACGGAACACTGTAGTCTTGCTTCTGTTCCCTGGACCACTGTGCAATTACTCAGCTCCTTGTTTATGATAGGTCGACTGGGGAGACGCTCTACACACAAAGAGGATCATTCGTGTTAGGGTGAAGAGGATAAGTGAATTTTGAAGACCTCCAGCACCACTGTATTGAATTATAATCCCCCTGATGACCTCTGATCAGTACATGTCTACTCTTACCTGTTTCTTAGGGCAACTTTCACCAGCAAAAATTAATCTTAAATAAATAAAAGAATTAAATTATCTAAAATGTCATGCAATTTCCACTTAAACTTAAAGATTATCATAACATTTCTCATTACTGTACCTACATTTCTTATTTTACTTTGTGCAGTACATGGTTAACCTATGAGTGAGAAAAAATAACGCCCATTCTTAAGTAATAAATGAAACTAATACTATAAAGGTCATCTCATATATTAAAATACTTTACTCACCAATAACTTCTAAGGCGTAAGTGTGGTTGATGGATCCATAAGCATTGGAGATGACACAGGTGTAGTTGCCCGAGTCTGTTGGCACCAGGTTCTCCATCTTGAGTGTTGACCCTTTGATCCTCACGTCCCCCAGCTGACGGGACGGCTTCCCCCCATCCTAGAAACGAAAATATACTGCCTTTTAGTGACTGCATGTGGAAGTTATGAGGCTATCTGTACCTACAGTAAGAAAAAGTTGTTAAGTGTATGTGTCCTGACTGTGGCCCTCATCACCCAGCCAAAGACAGAGGACGAATTTTCTATCTTATATATTTTGAGTGCTTGCATGACGCCCCCAAGATGATGTGAACGTTGGAGGAAATTCTAATTATGCCTCGCTGCCTCACATAAACATTCTGTACAAACATACTGTACATACATACACTGACATTAACACATAACTTCTGTCTTAAACTAACCTTGTACCAAGTTGTGTTAAGATTGGGTCCACGAGCATGACACTTGAGCTCAGCAACATTGCCAGCGGGTTTGATCATCAGGAGATTAAGTTCCTTGGTGAAGATAGGAGCCACGTCTGTGGTGTCCTCCCCTACCTCTACGTCCATGACCTTATTATCAGCGTACAAGGCCTGAAACACACCATCACATTATCATCAGTTCATAGTTCTGTTTAAATATCAAATCACCGCAGTCATATTCAAATCCCTGTACAAGAGCAAAAAAAAAAAAAACTTATCTAGATAATTATTCGTCTTAAATTTCAACACAAGTGAATATAAAACACTGTATTTCTAAGACCCAATGATATATACAATGATGGTGAAAATGTTACACACAATCATGGTATCAACAAAAGCTTAGGTGCCCAGAAGAGCTATGGTGTATATTACTTCAACTGCATAACATAAACCAACTAATCTAAACCTAATGAAACCTAACTTAACCAACATATAAGTGAGCATTATTTGGTTCATCAAGTTAACTTTAGTTTTCCTGTCATATAACATCAGTAATAATTCATGCTACAGTTTCATCAGGATTAAAAGTTTGCACAGATTCCAGAACTATGAGTGGGCCAAAAATAAACAACAAAACAAGTGTCAACCTGTTCTAGTACAAATTAATTTTGGATCACCTGAAGATACACACAACTTATATCACCTGAAAATTAACCATCCTAAATACTAGCCAACTCTCCAGGTAGCATTAGGGTGGTTAACCTTTATGGGAAAATAAGCTGGATTGTCTAATCTGCGGGTGGTCCACTGGTCCCTAGTCTTTGTATTCAGTAATCAGTGTAAGTACCGCGGGTAGAGTAGGTCTGGGGGAGTCCTCTTCCACGATAAGTGTGTAGTTGACCCAGCCGTGTCTGTTGTCTGTGCTGGTCCACTGACAGGCGTACACCCCTCCATCCTCCACCCTCGCTGTCTTGACTCGTAGGCGAGGCCACAGTCTGTTCACCAACCACAAAAATAAACAAACAAGCTTAAAATGGGGGTGTATACTAAACACCAACATTTACCTACACTCTTGTATAAAACAGTATCCTCAACACACATCTCTGTATGTAACATTGTAGTGGATTTCTCCCTTACAAATGCTGTTTGTCGCTGGGTAGCCGACCCCGCGAATTCCCCAGTGTATGCCTCGTGGTCTAGGTCAACCAGCGCCGCCTTACATGACGGAGGTCAACTACTAAGCCACGCCTACCTCCGCTATTTAAGACCTGACCTCGTGGTGACCACCCTCTCTTTCTACCTACACCAACCAACAAGCAACACCTCCTCCTCCTCCGCCTGCCTTGCGGTCCTCGCTCCCGCCGGCGAGCATGGCGACCCACAAGCTGTCCTCCTCTGAGCATCCTCACCAACCAGCTCTCTCTACATCACGCTTGTAACCATGCTGCCTTCCCAGCATCAAGCTGCATTGTACATCCAATACAACATGTATACAGAGAGCACATTGTGAGTTTCCTTTCTCCATCCCATCCTGAGAGGGAACCAAACAACTTGTATCCCACAACATAAATACCCACAACCTTGTTTGATTCTGAGTTACATTAAAACAGATTAGTGATTCACGGATTCAGAAAAATTATATAAACACAGACTGATTCAGAAGGTTTATAAAGATAATAATTTTAACTGTTCAAATATGAAACACGTACAACAGTTTCCTCCAGTGATGTTAAGATGTAATTTATGCCTTATCATGGATGGTGGTAATAAAAAATGTATAATTACAGCAACACCCATTCATGACATCTTCGGTATGTACCTGTAATTAACCTATAATTAAAGTTAAAGAAGTGATCAAAGATATATTGATTAAGTTAAGAACCAGAATTATTATACTTTGGGGTTGAAGAGCAAGGGAGGATGGAATTTTTAAACTGACCTGTTCTCTGTGACTTTGACGCGCGCATTCTGTAGTTGGTGCAGTGGTAGGTCATCGAAGTACCAAGTACCGGTAAAGCCTGGAGGAGGGAGACTGGCAAAGCTCTCGGGGCGACACTTGAAGCGCACTCGGTCACCCACTGTCACCTTCCTCTGGCGGTGTGGCACGTTCAGTCCGCTCCCCTCCATCACCTCCATACCACCATCCTCAACAAGATCGTAATCGTAATCATCTATAAAAGAGAAACAAGAAAATACATTAATTTTAAACATCTTTTAAGCGTTTGAGAATCTCTAAGATATTTCCATTCTCTATTATTTCTTAAACACCCAATTTCACTCTCAAATTTTAATAAATAAAAAATCCCATTACAATTATACTATATTATTTTTATTAACTTCTCGTAGGTTTACACTTTGATTATTACGCGAGAATAAATTAAATAAGTCTAGGGTAAACAGCCTCCCATTATAACAGAAGATTCAAAGAAAACGTACCCGCCTCCCACCACTAACTCATGTATGTCATTACACACTACCCAGGGACCTGTCCACGTCCATGTTATAAGTCTGTGTTTAGGAACGTCTAACTCACCCACCAACTATCTTATCTAATTACAAATGAAAATAAATATTAAGAAACTACTCTGAATACTACTACTAATAATACTAATAAGTTTAATAACAATAATAATACAAATAAAGATGTCGAATAAAAATATCACTAATTATACAAGGATTATATTACCATCAATACCCAATGTACCTACAGCTGGGATACCGGGTGGACAGGTAAATTAATCTACATGTTATTAAAAAGGTTATAAAAATAGGTAAATTAAGGTATGTAAATAAACATGATAATCGTCTCTACATTTTGGACAGTTTGAATTATCGATAAACGAATAAATAATACGTATATAAATTATAGTTATTTTGAAGTTATATTTTAATCACATTCATCATCATCAACCTTTTACGGATATTTTCTACTCTTGTGTGTGTTAACTAGTTATATTTATTATAAGGTACCTATAGCAACAGGTACCTATAATGGCAAGTTATCTATAATGGCAACAGGTATCTATGACGACGGTAGTAACGTGTCAAGGTGTACCATCAACCTTCAATAACTCAGCCATTCATTCACTTCACACACACGTATATCTGCCTCGCCTCTCTTGTTTAAAACCTTTCATAGCCGCGGACTTTCCCTCTGACAAGACAACCGTAGGTATTTGTCCGTCTGTCTCGTGTGTCTTAATGCACGACGGGTTTATATATAGATATAAACTTTTTTTTCTTCTTCTTCGGAATATGTTAGTACGTGTTTGGGGGAATTAGATGTCACTCCCCGGGTTCCGTCACAAGACACAGTTGTTCCTTGCCCGCTGGTGTACCATATTATTAAATTAAACAAACATACATATATTTGACACTAATATAACCTGAGAGTGATGGTTAAAACATCATATATGTAATTGGTAAGGGTGTACAAGAGGATTGTTATCACATGTGTGTGTGTGAGTGTGGGAGGCGGGGCGGGGCGCGACCACAGGCGGCAGGCAGTACACTTATGTAAATGACACCACCACCACGGCGTCTCGTTGGTGATTCCTCGTCGTGGCTTCATTAGTAATCGATAAGAGGGTGACACTGACGAGTATATATTATACAGCCAGAGATAAAACCTGATATAATCCGGGAGGAGCTTCTCAACCTTTTTTATGGAGGTCTGCTGGAGACTGGTGGCGACTGCCGTGAATGTTGTCATGTGTCCGACCTGGCGCTCCATCCATCATTTCCCCAGGCCACTTGTGATTGGCTTTTGTCATTGTACCCTCCACCAATCCCACGCCTGCTTTCTACACCCTTAGCCAATGGCCGTCCGCCGTCGTCCAAGTCTGGCCATGATTGGCGATCAAACCGGACTGATTTGCAATGTAAAGAAGCACGACTGTGAGGACCGGTTGTGGCGCGCCGTCCCTCAATCTGCATATCATCTACACGGCTCACGGCCCACTCCTGTCTTGTCGCCCCTTCCAAACGGTCCTCTCGCCGCGTTGATATGCTCTCTACACCACTCCTCAGATACCTATCACGTCAACAAGGCCGGCGAGAATACCTCCTCCAGTAACCTAGATCGACTTTCTTGGTGAGCAGTTTGATGGTGGAGGCGGGAGCCGTCCCTTCGCCGCGCCACATATGTGATAACACAGAGTTTAACACGCTTCTTAAGTTCCTCCGCGCCGCGTCCTCTCTATGGGACAACTTGGGGAAAAAATGCGCAGGGGGTTTCCGGCGGTGGTGGCACATCTGGGAGCCATCTGGGGGAGGGAGGCCGCCCACCCCGCCCAGCCCACAGCCCACCCATAGAAAAACGGGCGGCCCCTGCCTCCTCCTGTCCGTTACCAGCCACCACCGTCAACAAGGCTGCGCAGTTGGTAGTCTTGTCCACTGTCAATAACACCTGCAAGCACGCGGCACACCTGCAGGCAACACGACACACCTGTAAGCAACACGACGCACTTGTAGGCAACACGACACACCTGTAGGCAACGACACACCTGTAGGCAACGAGACACGCCTGAAGGCAACACGGCACACCTGTAAGACACTATGACACACCTGCAAGCAACACAGACACACCTGGAGGAACTTTCTCACTGGAGAAATACACCCAGGCCGTAGTCTTACACACGACACGCAGTTCATTCACGTGTCCGTAGTTATACACATGACGCGTAGTTACATACACAGCGCGTAGTTATACATGGAGCGCAATTCATTCATGCGCCCGTAGTTATATACACAGCGCGGAGTTCATTCATATGCCCGTAGTTCATTCAGGGTCGTCTCCCAGAACAAGCGGGAGTCTGGCGTGTCACCCTACTGGAGGAGAGACCGTCACGGGGGTCTGACTACCAGGGTGTGATGAAGACTTATCCTCCGCTACCACACTGTATCTCCGCTACCACACTGTATCTCCGCTACCACACTGTATCACCACATGACAACAGCACCAAACATACCAAGCCACCACCACACCATGACAACAAACCATCACCACACCATGACAACAGCACCAAACATACCAAGCCACCACCACACCATGACAACAAACCATCACCACACACCACACTGCCTCTCACCAACGCTACACACACACACTTTGGCTTTACAGTAAGAACAGCATTCAAACAGACATCACAACCTGTACGAAAGGAATTAACACTCTCATTATTTATTTATTTATTTATTTATTTAATTGTTTGTTTATTTGTATATAAGGCAACTAAAATGTCAACAATGCAAAATACAAAATATACCTAAATTTTATGGATTTTTCTAACATGTACACCTGGGGTAAGTACATGTACACCTGGGGTAAGTACATGTACACCTGGGGTAAGTACATGTACACCTGGGGTAAGTACAGTAGCTAAAACAACTATCTGTGCATACTTTGTGGGAAACAATATGAGACCATGGACGATAAATTTTGGTATATGAGGGCTGTCACTAGTCACACGTAAAATTTGGGAGCATATCGACCCCCACCTGCACAGATAGTTGTTTTAGCTACTGTACATGTGCAGCTGGGATAGTACATGTACACCTGGGGTAAGTACATGTGCACCTGGGATAGTACATGTAGTCAGCAAAAAAAAAATATTCTACACCCTTTGGTCTGATGGCCTCTGCAACGATCACTGACTGAGGCCATGTTAATTTGGTAAGGTTGGTATTTCTAGTTGTTTGATGCATTGTATAACCAGTATGATGTACTTTTTACATCACATATAGTTAATACAGAGAAATTAACAGGAATCACCCACGTAAATGAGTGCTGTTCAGAATTCTTGGTCCGGTGTGTCATATTGTATAACATCATGAAGGAGCAGAAAATTTTTTGTTGATTGTACACCTTAGGTAAGACACCCAGAGCTACTAAGACCCCCACCCCCCCACCCCCCATGCGCTCCTCTCAGTTCCAGACTTCCATAAAATGTGAAGGTGTGGAACAACTTACCCCCACCCATCCCAGCAAAGACTACGCTCCCTTCCTTTAAATCTCTTAAAAAATATCTATTGCCTAAGTATTAATATTTTTGTAATATTACTGTATATTCATGTTTATATTGTACCACCAAAACCGTCATATCATAAATGATCATGTTGGTAGAAATTACCATTGTAATAAATATATTTGCAAACTTGACATGATACTGACAGCTCTGTCCTCTTGTTCCACCTTAATACAACCCCTGTTGTACTGCTTCCCTCCCTTATCATATTTATGTATAACAACTCCACTGTAAAGTGTGTATATACTCATAATATAAATGTAAAGAAAAATAAATAAAATAAATTAATATTGAAGTGATAACCTTGGTAACATTCTGAGATGTTCTTATTACCACCATACTATTGTACTATTCCAGATGATACTAAATGCTACATAATACTTCCTTGAGATATATGTACAGTATATATCAGGTGCCTCAAAGAGAGCTCAGGTTCTCAACTGGCTCAGCCATGTTAATATTGTTATCATTATCCACTCTGTATCTGTGTTCTTCTGGCTAAATGAACTGTCTCAACAACAACAACTATTAAGTATAAGTGTACCTGGGGTTAGTACACTCAGCACCATTAGGGACAGTGACAGAGGACCCCTGCCTGACAGAGGTCACTTATCACCAACAACAGAGAATTAGGGGGTGGCCCGCGGTGCCCTCCCACGGGGTACTTGACCTGACCTGACCACACCCTGAGAGGAGAGGGGGGCACCGTGCCAAGCCAGTGCCACCCGATATGATCAAGACCCCCCCTCCTACCAACCGAGTGGGCTTGGTGTGTATGGCTGAAGGTGATGGCTTAATTAAAGACATTTAGGAGTGTGATGGCTGCCCGTACTATAGCGCCCGGGACGCTCGCTACATCCTTACAACCGTCTAGCCCGCCCGTCAGTACACTACAGACCGCCCACTACACGCCCATCACACCCACACCGAACCTAATTACCACCAACTAGGACACTCTCCCCACCCTACCTACTCCCTGTACCCTCGGGACAATGGGACGCCCTCTGTACTCCCCACGACCACCGCTCGGGATATACACCTCGCCCCCGACCCCAAGGGACACGCCCCCGTCGAGGCATCTCCCCGGGACACTGGCGGTGGTGGTGGACAGGAGGTCGCGTTACACAGAGGAGGAGGCGTCAGTTTTCGCGCCGAGGGAAGGACCATAGGGCGAGCCAGCAGCCTCCACCATACCCCCAAAAGATCACGACGTTAAATTTCCGCCTTAACAAGAGACGTGAGAAAGACTCTGATTACAGTATAGTCTTGGGTGTAGTTTAGCCGCCATCTTTGACCCTCAAATCTGAGCCAATCACATATTTTTCTCACATCCTCAGGTCAGGGGAAAATATTCAGAATAACATTATCACAACCCGGAATTTTAAGAATGAGGCACAGGGGTCTGGCGGTCGGTCACGGATGGGAATTAAATATTGATATAAATAAAATCTTGTAAAATTGATTTAATTGTACATTTAAAGCTTTTATTATTATTATTATAATTATTATTATTATTATTACTGTATTATTATTATTATTATTTTATTATTACTGTATTATTATTATCATTATTACTATTACTATTATTATTATTATTATCTTTATTACTATTATTATTATCTTTATTACTATTATTATTACTGTATTATTATTATTATTATTATTATTATTATTATTATCTTTATTACTATTATTATTACTGTATTATTATTATTATTATTATTATTATTATTATTATTATTATTACTATTACTATTATTACTATTATTATTATTATTATTATTATTACTATTACTATTATTACTATTATTATTATTATTATTATTATTATTATTATTATTATTATTATCTTTATTACGATTATTATTACTGTATTATTATTATTATTATTATTATTATCTTTATTACTATTATTATTACTGTATTATTATTACTATTATTACTATTATTATTATTTATTATTATTATTATTATTATCTTTATTACGATTATTATTACTGTATTATTATTATTATTATTATTATTATTATTAGCTATTATTATTACTATTACTATTATTACTATTATTATTATTATTATTACTATTATTATTATCATTATTACTATTACTATTATTATTATTATTATTATTATTATTATTATTACTATTATTATTATCATTATTACTATTACTATTATTATTATTATTATTACTATTACTATTATTATTATTATTATTATTATTATTATTATTATTACTATTACTGTATTATTATTATTATTACTGTATTATTATTATTGTCATTATTACTATTATTATTATTACTATTATTATTATTATTACTATATTATTATTATTATTATTATTATTATTAGTGTTGCCATACTAACTGTAAATATTATTATTAATTTTTTATTATTACTATTGTCAGTACCATTATGATTATTAATATTATAGTATTCTTATTATCATTACTACTGTATTCCCAACATTATTATTATTATTACTAAATTCCGCTACCTTCTTGATATTATCAAAATCATCATCATTACTATTGCAATTAATATTATTATCATTATCCATTATTTTAGCTACAGGTACAATAAAAAAAATAAAAAAGAAAAACTCTAGAAATTAAAAAAAAAAATTATTTAGAAACTAAATTAATATAATAATAATAAAATGAAGTATACTAACCAGAGAGAATGTGTGTGTGTGTGTGTGTGTGTGTGTGTGTGTGTGTGTGTGTAGGGTGTGTGTGTGTGTAGGAGTGTGTGTGTGTGTGTGTGTAGGGTGTGTGTGTGTGTGTGTGTAGGTGTGTGTGTGTGTGTGTGTGTAGGGAGTGTGTGTGAGGCCTGGCAGTGTTTAGTGTTTCACGGGATCACCACGGTGTTTGTTTACGCACATACTAAGGGGGAAATACTGTTTTCTGTGAAGAGTCCAGGAAATGCCTAAATTGTCACCCCCCGCCCCATTCTCTCTCACACACACAATCCGCCTGAGACCTAAATGGCTATGATAATCTCACACGTAAGTTTGTCCAAACATCGATAGGGAGCGTCTTGTGTATGTTTCTGTGTGTGTGTGTGAGGGAGGAGACGTGCAGAGGGGTTACCCGGGTCAGCGTGGGTTGTGTCCCCCAGCTCCGGTCAGGCCACGGTCGGACACCACCACAGTGCCTCTCAGATCAAGGTGGTCTAGGTAGCCTCTCCTTATCTGTCTCTCAACATCCCTCCTTTGTCTCTCACCATCCCTCCTGTCTCTCACTATCCCTAGTGTCTCTCACCATCCCTCCTGTCTCTCACTATCCCTCCTCTGTCTCTCACTATCCCTAGTGTCTCTCACCATCCCTCCTCTGTCTCTCACTATCCCTCCTCTGTCTCTCACTATCCCTCCTCTGTCTCTCACTATCTCTCCTGTCTCACCATCCCTCCTCTGTCTCTCACTATCTCTCCGCACTACACAGCACCACATATTAACACACCCCTTCACACACACCACCACACATACCCCCACACCTAGAGAAAGTGCAAAAGAGGGCATGCAAGACTATTCTCTCCCCCTCCTACTCCACATATCAAGAAGCGCTCAACACACTGACCCTCTCGGCTCTCTCTGACCATCACCATGACCTCATCTGCAAATTTGGTGAGAAACTTATGCACCATCCTCGACACCGGCTCCTACTTCCACACGAGATCCCTCGTCCGCGAATTGCTGTTCGACACCACAACTGCATCTAGCCCATACGAGCACGTACTGGTCGCTATAAGAACAGCCCAGTCCAAACCATTGTAAAAATTATCAACAACTCGTAATCAACCAGCGTATTCACTCCCCGTCAATATTATTTTTTTTGCACTGTCATTATGTTAAAATGCCCTGTAGTATAACCTTCTCCCCACCTAGTTGTTATATATCATATTTGTATCACTTATGGTACTTGTATATTATTTGTTAATCAAGTGACCCATTCCCCAATTACGTAACTGTATATTTTCAGCCTTCCGGCTGCCATGCTCCTTCAAAAAACGTTAATTATTACACAGCACCACACGGAACACCGCATAGCAACACACCCCACACAAAGCACCACACACCCCACCCACAGCATCACACACCCCTGACCACACCCCCACCCCCTGAGAAGTGCGGATCATGAGGCGGTCCCTGAAGCTCCACTTGGCTGTGTGTACTTATGGAAATGATTCTTCTACCTCCTCTCCCTCCCAGACTCTCACTACCTCACTCACTCCTTCCTTCCTCAGTTCATAACCCCCACCTCTCCTTCCTCCTCCCTCACTCCTTCCTTCCTTCCTCAGTTCATAACCCCCACCTTTCCTTCCTCCTGGTTCGAAAATCAAGGAGGGAATGTGGGAGAAGAGGGTGTGTAGAGGGAGAAGGGGGGGGTAAAGAGGATGGAAGAGGTGTTTGAGGATGACCTTGTGAGGGAAGAAGGTGAAGAGGGGGAGGGAAGGGGGAGGGGAATGAATGGTGGGCAGCCCTCACTTGTGCTACACAGTCCAAGGGTCACGGTCACCTGCCCTCACTCACACACACACACACACACACACACACACACACACACACACACATCTCCTTAACTCCTTCACCATCAACCTTCACCCATGCCTTCACGACCAGTACGCCCACATAATGGACACACACACACACACACACACACACACACACACACACACCTCAAAACATGCATACTGTACATACACAAAAACACATACATATATACATACATGCATACATACATACATACATACACATTACAACAACATCGAGTTGATCAGGAGTTAAATTAGCAGGGGGAGAGAGAGGGGTAAGAGAGGGGGAGTGAGAGGGTGACTAGAGGAATGAGGGAGGGAGAGAGGGAGGGAGAGAGAGGGGGAAAGGTAACAGGAACCCCCGAAAATCCTCTCTAGGTAAAAAGTTCAGGTGTTGGTAGATAATTAATTAAAGGACTTACCTGTCTTTCCTCCTTCAACACACAGACATTACAGGTGAGTGAAAAATACCTCTTGATGGGTAAAATAAAGATAAAATAATGAATAAATCTTAATAATAATGTATAAAGAGAGAGAGAGAGAGAGAGAGAGAGAGAGAGAGAGAGAGAGAGAGAGACCGTTTCTAGCAGCTGTGGACGCAACACTCTGCCACACTAACATGACCAACACCAACATGAGGTAACTTCTGGTGGTGGTGGTGATAGGTCTCCTGCTGGTGGTGGTGAAGTGGTAGGTCATCCTGGTGGTGGTGTACAGGGTCACGGGCGTCCACCACTAGTTTCTTCTCACCTCCCCACCATCACCTCCTGAAACACGGCGGGAGAGATGTAAATAAAGAGTAATAATTGATTTTTTGGGGGACACACACACACACACACACACACACACACACACACACACACACACACACACACACACACACACACACACCACTCATTCATCACCTTCATTCCCTCTCCCCCACTCCTTCCCACTCCACCATTCCTCCAACACACATCTCTCCACTACTCATTCCTCCCACACACACACACCCCTTCTGGACCACCTGCCCGGGCACCTACACTAATTACCCACCTGTAACCATAAAACATGACAGGTAAACATGCCCCTGGGTATTGCTACACTCTTAACCAGCTATACCCAGCCATGACGTCAACCCCCCTACAGTACTGGTGACGTCACGCCCATTAATGACGTCACGCACATTAATGACATCACGCACATTGATGACGTCACGACCATTAATGACGTCACGACCATTAATGACGTCACGCCACCCTTTCTACTACCGCTACCACCTACATTTTTTTTAACTACAGAAACCACGAAGTGTGTAAGGCTGTTGGACCACATCGTCGTTAACTGCGTCCAAGACTGAGCTAACTATACCCAACCACAGCAGCCACGTCACTAACTAGCTAACCACATTAACCACGTCACTAACTAACCAACCACACCAACTGCATCGTTAATTACCTAACTATATACCGGGGCTGAAATGGCTGTTGCTAGAGACTGATAACTATTTAATAGTAATAATAATAATAATAATAATAATAATAACAATAATAATAACAATAATAATAATAATAATAATAATAACAATAATAACAATAACAATAATAATAATAATAATACAAATAAAAGCACACACACACACACACACACACACACACACACACCTCAGCTTGTTACTAAGTTAAACATGAACCAGTCCAACTCGTTACACACACACACACACACACACACACACCTTACTGTAGAGTCCTCCAGCAACACACAAGACCAGCGCTACAAGTCTGGCAACCTTCACACATACAGACACACAGACTCGTCTTCCCAAACCACCGATTATAAACGAGTTCAACTTGTTAATTCGTCGTATACCGGTACTACACACACACTCGTATACCGGTACTACACACACACTCGTATACCGGTACTACACACTGTATACCGGTACTACACACACTCGTATACCGGTACTACACACACACTACCGGTACCACACACACTGTATACCGGTACTACACACACACTGGCACACACACACACTATACCGGTACTACACACACACACTCGTATACCGGTACTACACACACACACTCGTATACCGGTACTACACACACACACATCGTATACCGGTACTACACACACACTGTATACCGGTACTACACACACACTCGTATACCGGTACTACACAGATCGTACTACCGTTATAAACCACTCGATACCGGTACAAGACGCAACACTGTGGTTGTATACGGTAAACCACGTATACCGGTACTACACACACTCGTTACCGGTACTACACACCTCGTATACCGGTACTACACACTCGTATACCGGTACTACACACACACTGTATACCGGTACACACCTGTATACCGGTACAACACACTGTTGTATACCGGTACACACCACGTATACCGGTACTACACACCTGTATACCGGTACTACACACACTCGTATACCGGTACGACACACACACTCGTATACCGGTACTACACACACTCGCTATTGCACGAGCTCGTCTTTCACGTGAACGAGTCTTGATACGTACAGTATTTATACCAGGAGGTTTAACAGTCTTCTCCACGTACAGACTCCTCACACGACCTCCGCCACGTACAGTACTTTAGGAGTCCTCACACGACCTCCGCCACGTCAGTACTTTAGATCCTCACACTCCACCAGTATGAGGTCCTCACACGACCTCCGCCACGTACAGTACTTTAGGAGTCTCACACGACCTCCACCACGTACAGTACTTTAGGAGTCCTCCACGACCTCCGTCACGTACAGTACTTTAGGAGTCTCACGACCTCCACCACGTACAGTACTTAAGGTCCTCACACGACCACGGACAGTACACAAGGCCTTAAGACACTGCCCTCCTTCCTCAAGCACCACACTCCCGTCACTGCCCTCACAAACCACATGGGACAAGTGTCATCTCACCCATGCCCCCATCCCCCTCCAACAGACCCTCCCCCATTATCCAGACCCATGCAGGGATTGGCGGCCCCACACCAAAGTTGACCACATTTCCGGCGGGGCTGAGATCCTGTTGGTCCACCTAAAAATAGTGTCAGGTCGCGGATTGTCCTTATGGCGGATGCTGAGGGGGGGATACATGGGGACAAGATGGCTACAGGGAAGAAGGGGATAAACGGGACAGTGGGGAAGGGGGACAGGGAGGAAGGGGGACAGGGGAAAGGAGACGGGGAAGGGGGGACAAGGAGGATGAGAGGAAGGGGAGGAACATGAAGGATGGGGGAGGGATAGGAGGGAGGGCACAGGGGGAAGTGAGGGGGGATACAGGAGGTGATGAAGCCCCGCCCCGCTCTGCCCCGCGTGCCCCAGGTCACCACAGAGCTGATCCGGAAGTAAGGATTAATACAAGTCTCACAGGAACATCCGAGGCTGATTCTTTCCTTCCTCCCTCACCCCCTCCAGAGTCCCCCTTGCCCCCCACACTAGGTAAGTTACTCCTTCATAACTATATTCCTAACCTAACCTAACCTAACCAAACATAACCAAACTTAACCTAGCTGCCATTCCCATTTCCACACGATAATATCAGGATTAAAGGTGGCCACAGACAGTCACAGGAAGCAATAGTTGGTCTGAAATGGCCATGATTGAACTATATTGGGCCACAGATGGTCAGATGAAAATACAGATGACCTCATGAAACAGAAACTACGTGTTGGGATCCAGATGATAATGAGGACCCAGGTGGTGCAAGGAAGGAAGGAAGGGAGGAAGGAAAGAAGTGGAGGGAGGGAGGAGGAGGGAGGGAGGGAGGGAGGGAGGAGGAGGAGGAAAGAAAGAAAGAAGGAATGAAGGAAGGAAGTGGAGGGAGGAAGGAAGGAATGGAGAAAGGAAGGAAGTGGAGGGAGGAAGGAAGGAAGAAAGGAAGTGGAGGAAAGAAGGAAATAAAAGAAAGGGAAAGGGAAGGAAGGAAGGAAGAGAAGAAGTGGAGGAAGAAGGAAATAAAGAAGGAAGGAAGGAAGGAAGGAAGGAAGGAAGGAAGAAGGAAGGAAAGAAGGAAGGAAGGAAGGAAGGAAGAAGGAAAGGAAGGAAGGAAGGAAGGGGAGGGAGGGAGATGGTAGTCTCATGTTTACTCCCCAACCACTCGGTCCAATCACGCGCGAGAATGTCAACCTCCTCGCCTACATCCCCCTCCTTCCTTCCTTGTCTTTCTTCCCTCCTCTCTATTCCTCCTACACACCTCTCCATCTATACCTTCCTGACTTATGCCTTTATTCCTCCTCCTCCATCCTTCACTTTCATTTCCTCTCTTCTCTTCTCTCCCTCCCTCCCTCCATCACATACCCCTCTCCCTCTTCCATCCTCCCTCCCTCCCATTCTTTCATCTTCTCTATCACTTCTTCAACCTCTCCCTCCCACTTTTCCTCCTTTCCATCTTTATTATCACACTCCCTCCATCCCACTCTTCGTGGTCATAACGTCACCTATTCTTTCTCTTCCACGTGACCCGCAATGATACCGGTTTATAGATCAGGTTTCTATTCCAGCGAGGAGAGAGAGAACATTTAATAATTATCGTTCATCTGGGGTCGTGTGTCATTCTGCTTGTTTTAGAGTTAATGGGTAGTAACTGCCTCGTTCAGACAACTCAACTCATCGGATACTAGAACAAATCAACCAATTAAAATTCAAGATCCGAGCGGCACCAAACACGGACAAGACAATTTCAGCCAATCGTGATCCAAGATATGCTAGCGGGTAGACTTTTTTGTAGCCAATCATGATGTAAGATTTTGGCGCGCAAGACAGTTTTAGCCAATCATGATGTAATATTTTCGCGCGTAAAATAATTTAGCCAATCAGGATTCAAGATTTTCATGAGTAAAATAATCTAGCCAATCAAGATGCAGATTTTCGCGCGTAAATAATTGCCTAATCCTGGTGAGATGTTTACGTCTAGATCAACTCTCAGCCAATTAAGACGACTCACACGCCCGCTCTGCTCGTGCCAAACGTTGTAGTTAAATTACGACGAAAGATAAGCAAGTGGAAAGCAATTTAGTCAATCATAATAAAGTTATGCGCAAGGAACATAATTCAACCAATCACGATGACAAATAATGCGCGCGCGCAAATAATTCAGCCAATCGTAATATAAAATGCGCGGGTAAAATAACTCAGCCAATCACGACTGCAGATTATGCGCGCGTAAGATAATTTCCCGCGTTATCTGGTGTGGCGTTCCTTGCGAGTCTTTCTCATTGGTTTATTGCTCAGGTCCGACTCCCCACCCCCCTCCTACACCACCCACCTCTCTTGACACCCACCCACCCTCTCCCCACCCACTGCCCACAATACATTCTAGAACACATACTGACCGACTCACAGAAATAAAGCCCCTAAAAAAGGACAAAAACCAATATGGCGTCGGAATTGCCCCAAGACTCTAACCCACAATAGGATGGGGGTCTTCTCACCTCCTGAAGGATCTGTAGGAATGTAGGAGTGAGGTAATAGGATGGGTCTCATTGGCGGGATAGCAGTGACCATAGGATAGGAGGTTTAGGGCAGGATAGGAAGGTTTAGGGCAGGATAGGGAGGTTTGGATACATACATACATACTTACACATACATACATACACTACACATACATACATACATTCACACACATACATAAACCTTTTATTATTATTATTATTATTACATACATATACTCACACATATATACATACACTCACACATACATACACACTCACACACATACATACACATACACACACACATACATACATACATACATCATACACAAATATTCCCATAAAAGATCACGATAGCCACAAGTCTCTCCCTGACCCAGTTTATTCTACACTAAACCAGCTGGATGTCACCCCTGCTCCTCTCCTATCTCCTTACCCCTTCCCTGTCTCCTCCCTTACCCCCTTCCCTGTCTCCTCCCTACTTGCCACCTGTCCTGTCTCCTCCTCCCTGCCCCTACTACCCCATATCACCACCACTACTACCACCATCACCACCACCACTACTAACACCACAATTACCTACCACCATCCACAGGTATGGTAGTGGGGTTGAACAGTGATAGTAACAGGTATGGTATGTGTGGTAATATATGGATGGGAGCATGGTAGGGGGGTTGTGAGGGTGAGGGGTAGTCCTGGCTGGAGGCAGAGATGGCTGATAACATTGTCTGAGACGTGACACTGCATCTTACTCCACCACCACCACCACAACTACCACCACCACCACCACCACAACTACCACCACCACACTACCACCCCTACCACCACCACAACTACCACCACTACCACTACTACTATTACCACCATCTCTACCACCACCCCCTGCTACCACTATCAACAATATCACTACTAACACCGCCTCTACTACTACTACCACCACTATTACCAGTACTACTATAGCCACCACCACCACTACCACCACTACCACCAGGCACGCGGTAGTGGCCTGGGGATAATACAATAAAAAAATATTGTGAAAGTGGTGAGGTGATGGAGGGGTGTTGGGGCAGTGTTGGTGAGGCGGAGTGTTGGAGAGTGGGGTGATGGGGCAGTGTTGGAGAGGGGAGGTGTGATGGGCAGTGTTGGTGAGGCGGAGTGTTGGAGAGTGGGGGGTGGGTGATGGGGCAGTGTTGGTGAGGCGGAGGTGTTGGAGAGGGGGTGATGGGGCAGTGTTGGTGAGGCGGAGTGTTGGAGAGTGGGGGGTGGGTGATGGGGCAGTGTTGGAGAGTGGGGGTGGGTGATGGGGCAGTGTTGGAGGCGGAGTGTTGGAGGGGGAGGGTGTGATGGGACAGTGTTGGAGAGTTGGGGTGTTGAAGAATGATGAGACACACACACACACACACACACACACACACACACACACCCACACACACTAATATAAGAACAAATAATATCTTTACTTTACCAACATAACAACTGCACCATTAAACATTAACTCCACCAACGTTTATTTTATTTTATTTTTGTCTCCCTCGGATTTATTTTCCTTACGACTAAATTACACTAATTCTTTTACATTCCTCGGTCTCAACAGTGTCTACAACAGCACCGAATATTGTGAGGCGTTTGATGCTGTTCTTGAATATCTGCCGCAGCCGCAAGTTACAGCAGGAAGAGCAGCAGCGGCAATGACAGCAAGAGCAGCAATCAGAGAGAGAGAGAGAGAGAGAGCTAGACAGGGAGCGGCATAGAGATATAAACAGGCAGGCAGACAGAGGCAGAGATACAGGTAGACAGACAGACAGGGAGGAAAACAGACAGGTAGACCGACACACACACTACCCTCGCCCCCAACCACCACAACAGCGGCCACATATGCAGATGTCCATCAAGAGTCAACAGGTGAAGCCTCAACTAATTTACCCACACCCGGCGCCCTTAGTGAGCAAGTGAGGGAGAGGGAGGTGGAGGTAGGGGGTGGGTGGGGTGGGAGGAGGAAGTTGGTAAGTCGTTGGAGTGGGTTGTGGTCGTTGGAGTAAGGTTGTGGTCGTTGGAGTAAGGTTGGTAGTCGCTGGAGTAAGGTTGTGGTCGTTGGAGTAAGGTTGGTAGTCGCTGGAGTAAGGTTGTGGTCGCTGGAGTAAGGTTGATTGCTGGAGTAAGGTTGGTCGCTGGAGTAAGGTTGGTTAATGTGCTTCTTGGCGGGCCGTAACCTTCACCCATGACCTTTGACCTTAACTTGAATCATCGGATATTAACCAAAGAAAAAAAGAAAGAAAAGAAGAAAAAGTTCCGCCAAATTGAACTTCCAAAGCCATCATGAATTAAAAGTTTCAAGAAGATCGATGGAACTTTAATGGATGCTGGCGTGCGACGAAAATGCAATCAGACACACAGAGACAGAGAAACAGACAGAGAGACAGAAAGGCATTGTTAGATCTCGCCAGGTACGGAAGGTGACAGACAAGCAATTATCAGATCACACACACACACACACCACATCCCCCCACACATACACACATAGAGAAACACGTACACAAACACCAGGTATATGGACCACAAACGAACACAGGACATGCACAGGTAGGTGGTGGACACGCCAGGTAGCCCCTGACACGCACAAGTGAGCACGGCAGGCAGCAGCAGGGCCGAGGGCAGACGGAGCAGGGGCAGAGTGGTGGGAGGAAGGGCTCCTCGAGTGAATAAACAGAGTGCAAGAGGGCTAAGAGGTGTCTCATAGTAGAGGGCTAGGGGGACGGGGGTAAGTCAGTAGAGGGGGTAAGGTCAAGAGATATATGACCCCAAACTGTCATGTTGAGGAAGAACTGTGACTTCATTCCCTATCATGTCAAATTAAAGAGAATGAACCAGTGTTGTAAGTCCTTCTCACAGTGAGGTAACCACCCCCTTTGCCTATATGACACCTGTGTCTATCTAAAGGAGAGAGACGTGTGACTCCCTGTGACACGTGGCAAAGATACCTGTCTCTTACGTCACGACCAGCCACCATCACCAGGCTACCACCACCACTAGTGCCGCTGCTACTACTACTACTTCACTTTTTTTTTTTTTTTAAATGTGGCTCCAGCCTCCCCTCAATAGGCACACCTTCGCCACCATTTATTTACCTTAATATTAAAATCCTAATACATAAGCAACTATCCTACTACTAATAATAAATAAATAATAATAAATAATGTATGTAAACAACACAAGATGCTGGCAAGATGGTGGAGGAAATTGGCCAGAGACTTGAGTATAAGGTGACTCTTCCTCAGGTACTGTGGGTGGTCATTAGGAGTGAGGTGGGCTGGAGGTTGTGTGGTCTGAGCCCCTCCTCCAACATCCTCACTCAACACCCTCATGCCCCGCCTGCCTGTGGGTGGTGGTGTGTGGTTTAAGTGAGTGGGTGTCTTGAGGCCGTGTGATTGAGCGTCACTAATACAAGGAGGAGGGATGCCCATGTGTTTATAACGCTACATCGGCCAGTCACATCTCCACCCTGCCCGACCGCACGCCCATCATCCACACACGTACTTATGTTCCACCCACCCGTTAGTACGCCCATGCTAACTTTCACTATCCATGAAGTGTGTGTACAAAGCCCAAACCTTTTCTTACGCCTGAAAACGCCCATTCATGCCTTCCACACACACACACACACACACACACACACACACACACACACACACACACACACACACACACACACACACTACATACACTATTCACAATTCCCACCTCTATTCCCTCCACACTCTGAACAGTGTATCCGGCAGATCTGTTGTTATTCTGACCACACAAGCACAGACCAATCCACACAGGCTGTCCACCTGCCACACCCTCCCTGTTAATATGACCACACTCAACGGTGACCTACATGTTGATGTTGGTAGGTGGTGTGTAGGTGGTGGTGGTGGTGTGTGATGATGGATGGTGGTATTGATGTGGGGTAGTGATGTGACGGGTAGTCGATTCTCACACAACACACACACACACACACACACACACACACACACACACACACACACACACACACACACACACATAAGCCTCATTAGTGTACAGGTACAGTGTTAGGTGTACCTGGGTGACTGTACCTGCCCTCTAGCTGGTGATAACAGAGCCTGGCCTAACCTATACCTACTGATAACACACCAGGCCCACCTGATATAATCTCACCTCACCTGCCTGCATCTCACCTCTACCACCTGCATCTCACCACCTGCCTTCCTACCCATCTGCATCTCACTTCTCCTCTTGTCAACTCATCCTCACTTATTCTCCTCCTCACCCTAACCCCTCACTGTCTACCTATCTCACCTGGACAACTTTACGGGTCCTGGTGCTTATAATTAATTATCACCTGAAGATTAGCCTACCCTTACCTTATTTCACCTGATGATTACCTGATTGTTAGGTTAGGAGGCTAATCTTCATATGATCCTAACATTACCTTTCTACCATAACTCAGAAATAAATAAGTAACATTAACTAAACAAATTCTTTAATACCCCTACCCATCCTGAGTACGACACACACACACACACACACACACACCAAAAAATCGAAGAAATTGTCTCTAAGTAGTATATTTTTTTCCCCAATACAAATATAACTCTTGTATTTAGGGGTGGAGAGGATGAAGAAGGTGGTGGTGGTGGGCTGGGTTTGGTGAGTCGATGTGTGTGTGTGTGTGTGTGTGTGTGTGTGTGTGTGTTTTCATTACAGATAATATATATTATTACAGTTATTATTATAGAAGTAGGTCAGGTCAAATTGAGGCCCATAGTCCCATTGAACTTGAAACCTAAGTAATTTTATAGTAGATGAAGTGAAATAAGTCATATACTTTTCCCAGTAGAGACGAGGGATAATGACTGAGACATCAAAGGTAAAAGTGGAGGGTAGGGGGCCAGGGGGTGGAGGAGGAGGAGGGGTGGGGGAGGAGGAGGAGGGTGAGAGACGAGGATGGATGAATGGAATTAAAATCCAGTCGTCATAGAGAGAGAGAGGGGGGGGAGAGAGACAAGACAAACAGAAACACACACACACACACACACATACAAGACTTAGCTCACCTGTAGTGTGATAGTATTCTGGTCAGCTGTGTCTTGACGTGAACTTAGAGTCATATTAATGTTCGTTCCATCTCCCTCCCCCAGTATAACTCTCTCCACCCCCTGAATACAACTCTCTCCACCCACCAATCCCCCCCACACACACACACAGGCGGGCCAGTCAGCAATACACCCATCATACAAGGAGATACAAATTAACGATCAGGTAAATTACTGTCAAATCAATTGGACATTAAACCTCCGGCCCAGGTAAGAACTAGTCAGAAGCAAGGAGACCCGGCAAAACTGGCTTGCCTCTGTGGGCTGGGCGTGGAGATAATTCGGGGTTGTTTTCGTGGGGGAGGATTCGTGGGTGTTTTGAGTGGGGTAGATTGTTCGTGGGGGTGGGGAGATTATCGTGGGTGTTTTCGTGGGAGGAGATTAGTTCGTGTGGGGAGATTAGTTCTGGGGTTCTGTGGGAGGGAGATTAGTTCGTGGGGTTGTTTTAGTGGGGGTGAGATTAGTTGGGTATACAAATTAAAATATAGTTTACAATGGTTCATATCGCCATATTATATCATAGTTACCTTAGGCTTACGGGTATACGTGTGTCTGACTGGTTTATTATTATTATTTTAACTTGTTTTACGACAGAGGAAAACGATTGACTCTCTCTCGTGGTGCCTTCAGGTAAGATTTTTTAAAGATATAAAAATTGAACGTTATAAACACGATTATAAACTTAGGTGTAATTTTAGTGTTGATAAAATTATACCTTTAGAGCTTTTAAATCTAGTAAGTTCATCAAGAGATTTTGCCTGTGTGTGTGTGTGTGTGTGTGTGTGTGTGTGGTAGAGTGTGTGAGACGGGGAGAAGGAGGAAAGGAGAGAGGGAAGGAGAGGAGGGGAGGGAGAGAGAGAGAGAGAGAGAGAGAGAGAGAGAGAGAGGGGGGGGCTTGGGATGTGGAGAGAGGAGGAGGAGAAGGCGTGGTGGTGGTGGGCGTGGGTGGGTAGAGGAGACAGAAATCCCTCGACGTCCCAGACATAACAGTAAACTGCCCTGAAACTGCCGTCGGAGGGGTGGAGGGGGCGGAGGGGGGGCGGAGGGGACGTGGGTATGGTAGGTGTAAGGTAAAGAAGGTGTGTAATAGAAGTCAGGAAGGTATGGTGTAGGGGTTGGAGTTTGGCTAGATCTGTCTGTCTGTCTGTCTGCATGTCTGTCTGTCTGTCGGCATGTGTGTGTGTGTGTGTGTGTGTGTGTGTGTGTGTGTGTATGTGTTTGTTTATTAATCTCTCAATAAGAAGGTCAAAAGCCACAAGAAAGAAATACTGATAACTGAGAACCGAGGAGGAGGAGGAGGAGGAGGAGAAGGGGTGATAGGAAGACATCGAGAGGAAGACGACCCAGTTTATGACGGAGATACGGAGAGGGGGGAGAGGGAGAGGGGAGAGGAGAGGGGGGGGAGGGAGGGGAGGAAGAAGAGTGACAGAGGAAAGGGAGGTAAAGAAGGGAGGAAGGGGATGGATAGGGACCTAGGGAGGGGAGGAGAGAGAGAAAGAGGGGAATGAAGAGATGAGAGAGGAGAGAGAGAGAGAGAGAGAGAGAGAGGAGAGAGAGAAGAGAGAGAGAGAGAGACCCTACATCAGCTGGGTTATAAATATAGAGGCAGATCTGGTGGCAGCAGCAGGCCTCCATCATCATTATAATATCCACCTGTCGCTCTGTCCTCCCTCCTACTCTCTCCTCCACACTCTCCTCCAACCACTCTCCTCCCACCCTACCTCCATCCTCCCTCCATTTCTCCCTCCCCATACCCTACCTCCTCCTCTCCTCCACACCCTCCCCCCTCCTCTCTCCCTCCCACTTCCTCCCCATACTCTCCCTCCTCCATACCCTCCCTCCCCATTCTCCCTCCCTATCTCCTCCTACCTCCTCATACCCTCCCTACCTCCTCCCACACCCTCCTTCCTCACCACTTCTCTCTCTCACATCCCTCACCAATCTCCGTCCTCATCTTCTCCAACAACCTCACCACCACTTCTCCTCCCCAATACGGCATTTCTCACTACACCTTCCAAGTTCTCCCCCTCCCTCCCCCTCCTCCTCCCCCCTCTGCCCACATTTCTCACTTCACAAGGTCGTCTCCAACAATGTCAACCCAACAACATCTCCAACAAGACCTCTAAGTAGAACAGGGGTGTTTATCGTGCTACATACATCCTCCTGAACAAGGCTATGAACGTGACCCACAAGCTTACCCGGAGGTCACGTCAAGATGTGCCTCAAGTAGAATATACAGTACGTTAGGAGGAAGAGAGGAGGAGGAGGGGAGGAGAGGAGGAGGAGGAATGATAGAGCACCACAGCCATAAAGAACAATGTGAACCTAACCTACAAAAATAAATCTTCAGCACGTATACTACTACTACTACTACTACTACTACCTACTACTACTACTACTACTACTACTACTACTACTACTACCGTCACCTTCCTGTATGTGTGTTTTATTCTTTGCCCCACTAATCCCATTTTTTCTCCTTTCCTTTATCCCCAAACATCAGCATCCTCCCTCCTTCCTTCCTCACCCGACAACGTCTACACACACACACACACACACACACACACACACACACACCAGACGTTACATATTTCACATTCCTGTCTTCCTTCTGCATCTCTTCCTCCTCCACTCATCTTCCCTCCACCTCCTCTTGTTCCTTCCCTTTTATCTTCTCCTCCTGCTTCTTTCCTCTTCTTCATTCCTTCCTTCACCTTCTTCCTCCTCTCCCCTCATTATTCCAATCCTTCTCTCCCCATCACCCTCCTCCTCACCCAACCCCTTCCCATCTCTCTCCCTCACCCCCCATCCCCCCATCTAGTCCCTTCGTCCTCACCCTAACTCACTTATTGTCTCCCCTCTAACCTCCTCCTCAACCTCCCTCTCCAACCTCATCAAACCTCCTCTCTAACCCCGTGCTCCAACCTCGTCCTCAACCACAGCCTTGAGCTAACTTTAACGTGATTCACCTGAGCGGTTGACGGAAAGACAGTAATGCAACACCTGAGAGAGAGAGAGAGAGAGAGAGAGAGAGAGAGAGAGAGAGAGATTGATTTAACCCTTGAGAACGATGGTGACAGGGTTACATGGGTGGGTGGGGGCATATATGGGTGGGTGGGCATATATAGGTGGGTGGGTGGGTTGGCAAAGTATGGGGAGACAAGATTACATGGGTACACGAATGAGGGGGTAGGGTGGGGTGGCAGGCAAGGTGACGGGTGGCAGGCAGGCGGGCAGTGGGCGGGTGGGTGGGTGGGAGTATCACATGACCATCAGCCGACCCCGTTGAGGGGTGACACTGTAGCCTTCATTAGAGAGGAAGATATTGGTCTCATTATACTGAAGAGGAGGAGGAAGAAGAGGAGGGGGAGGAAGAGGGAGGGGGGAGGAAGAGGAGAGGGGGAGGAGGGAAGAGGAGGGGGGAGAAGAGAGGGGGAGGAAGAAGAGGGGAGGAAGAGGAGGGGAGAAGAGGAGGGGAGGAAGAGGAGGTAGGGAAGAGGAGGGGAGGAAGGAGGAGGGGGGAGGAAGAGGAGGGGGGAGGAAGAGGAGGGGGAAGAGGAAAGGGGTGGAGGAAGATAAGGGAAGAAGAGAAGAGAAAAGAGGAGGAGAAGAAAAAGACGAAGAAGAATAAATAAGGAGGAGGGAGAGTGTGTGTGTGTGTGTGTGTGTGTGTGTGTGTGGAGAGAGAGTAGAATCAGGTGGGGGGGGGGTTCAGGAACCACTGATACACAAACTTCCAAGAACTATTTTGCCTCAGCCCCCTCCTCCTCTCTCCACCAAAGTCCTCCCCCACCCACCAACACACTTTCCTCTCACTCCATCAACTCCATCACATCTCTCCCTCCAACACACTTCCTCACCTCCAAACAACGAAGAAACGTTAACAAAGAAACGTTAACAAAGAGAGAGGGAGGAGAGTAAGGAGGAGTAATAGTTAACCAGATAGGTGAGATTAATTACCTTACCAGGTTTGGGTATAGACGGCAAGATAGACAGGTAAGGTTAACAGGTAAGAACAGAAAGTAAACTGGGTTAATTAAGATGAGGGTGCCAGGTGACTGTTAACCTTGAGTACTGAACCTGGAAGTTAGTAAAAAAAAAAAAATACATACGACGATCTTACGTCAGTCCTTGTGCCTGGGAATGGTGTTTTTACAGCTAGACAGGTCATATGGTGGTGGGGAGGAGGGGCAGATGGCTGTGGGGAGGGGTGGAGGGGCAGTTGTGCATCCATGGCCCTCCGGCTACCTCACACGATGTAAGCACAGAGGGAGAGTAGTAGTCTGTGTAGTGGTGAAGGGGTGGTGGTGTGGTAGGGGAGAGGGGTGTGGTGGTGGTGTGGTGGGGAGGGGGTGTGGTAGGGGAGGGGGTGTGGTGGGGAGAGGGGGTGTGGTAGGGGAGGGGGGTGTGGTGGGGGAGGGGGGTGTGGTGGGGGAGAGGGGGGTGTGGTGGGGAGAGAGGGGTGTGGGGTAGGGAGAGGGGGGTGTGGTGGGGAGAGGGGGGGTGTGGTGGGGGGAGGGGGTGGTAGGAGGGGGTGTGGTGGGGGGGAGAGGGGGTGTGGTGGGGGAGGGGGTGTGGTGGGGGAGGGGGGTGTGGTGGGGAGAGGGGGGGTGTGGTGGGAGAGGGGGTGTGGTAGGAGGGGTGTGGTAGGGAGGGTGGCGGTGTCTTTGTCTGGGGAGGAAGATGCCTCGTACTGCCAGTGCTCTACCTCCCTCACTGCCAACACCTCCCTTACCTGTTTTAACCTTCCCTCACCTGCCCAAACCTACCTTTACCTGCCAACACTTCCCTCACTGTTTTCTCTTTCCTGCCAGTACCTCCCTCACCTGCTGGGGGAGGAGAGGACGAGGAGGAGAGGATGAAGGAGGTAGAGGACGAGGGAGGGAGAGGATAAAGGAGGGAGAGGGCGAGGAAGGGTGAGTGGCGCGTGCTGTCTTGTGTTTACGTCTCACAAAAACACGGAGATGGCTCGTCCTCCACCAGTCCCCCCTCCTTCCCTCCCTACAACTACTATCATCCTCCATACTTCCACAACCACAACAACCTTAACCACCCCCCTCCACACACACACTAAGAGCCTCCCAGGTAAGCAGGCTCAGGTAATATGTTGTGTGTGTGTGTGTGTGTGTGTGTGTGTGTGTGTGTGTGTGTGTGTGTGTGTGTGTGTGTGTGTGTGTGTGTGTGTGTGTGTGTGTGTGTGACCTGAGGCCACAGACCCAAGGAGGAGGAGGAGGAGGCAAGAGTCTGACGTCAATCAAAAGCTTTAATCATCAGGACAAATTTCTTTTGGCGGCAAAGAAATTACCTCCCCCTACACTCCCCCTCTCCTCACACATACCTGCACCCCACTCCCCTCCACCCCTATATGACCAATCCTAAAATGGTGATTAATCTCACCTTTTAAGTCTCAGGTGAATTACAGCCATCCACGAGCGTCTTGCCTTCACCTGTCGTCAAGGTAATCTGGTCCAATAACAAACTCGTTCATCATAGGGGAGGAGGGGTGTTGAAGGGAGGAGGGGGGTTGTAGAGGAGGGTTGGTGGGGTGGTGTAGAAGGGAGGGATGGGGGTTGGGAGGTTGTTGTAGAGTGAGAGGGGATGGGAGGTAGGGGGGATTGTGGAGGAGGGGGAGTTGAAGGGGCAAGAGGAGGAGGATGGGGTAGGAAGGAGGAGGAGGATGGGGTAGGAAGGAAGAGAGGTAAACTCCTCCCATAACCTCCACCAAACTCCACGTTGGACCTCCACACAATCTCTCCCCTCACCTTCATCCACCACTCTGCATATTCCACCACCCATCACCCGCAACACGCCCACCAGTCACCCGCCCATCACAAGACCATCATCACCCAACATCTTGACGAGAACACCCCCTCCCCCATCCAACACACACACACACACACACACCAGACCTGACATCCAGTTTTAAGGTGTTCGGGCTGAGAGGTGTGAGTGAGTTAGAGACCGTCAGGCTGTTAATGGCAGGAGGAAGTTGTTTTGTGACCCCGTGTGTATGTGTGTGTGTATGTGTGTGTGTGTGTGTGTGTCTAGCTGGAATGTGTATGCGTAGCTCGTTTGTTTGTGTGTGTATGTGCAGCTGGTATGTGTGTGAATATTTAAATGTGTGTGTGTTTTATCTATTATCACACATAATAAATCAGTGTATTCACTCCCAGTAAACTCTTCCTTACTGTCACTATGTTGAAATGAACTGTAGTTTGAGCTTTTCCCCATCTAGTTATTATATGTCTTATTTGTGTCACTTATGTTACTTGTATATTATTTGTAATTCGTAACCCATTCCCCAAATATGTAACTGTATATTTTCAGCCTTCTGGCTAGCTCTTCAATAAACCGTTAATTATTATTATTATTATTACACACACACACACACACACACACACACACACAGAGGTAAGCAAAGGTTCGTCAAGCGTAAACAAACAGACAAATAAGAAAAGTTCCCAGAGGTGTAATCCAGACGCTTGAATGGGATCACCAGACGCTGTCTCGACTGCACGTGCTACTGACGAAGGCCATACATACGAGAACCCTCCCCACACACACAGGAGACTACGAGGACGAGAAGTGGGCTCCTGTGTGTTTCCGTCCGTGTGTGTGTGCCTGGAGAGTACGTCACGGGGATATCAACAAACATCGAACTGAGAGGTAAAGCATCCTAGCAAGTCTTTCAACAGTCCAGCCATGATTCACGGACACTATAACAACTACGGACACTCACAACTATAGCACCACGGACAGTACGCTCATAACTAGTACCTATTGCATCACGGACGCTCAGACCTAGCTTCGGCTGCATCACGGAAGGAAGGAAGGAAGGAGAGGGAGGAGGAAGTTGGAGGGCTCTACATCTACACAGCAGCATGGGTGAAGGAGGAAGAAGGAGTAGGGGAGAGAGGAGGGTGGCCCTATCCTAGCAGCACCAGCAGTGAGAGAGGGAGTAGTTTGTTTACCCAAGTTGAACACGTCAGCTGGGGTAAACACTGGGTCACTATCGCCAGCCTCCGTAAACAAGCAGCCAGGGCCCAGCAGGCTCTCAACCAGCCAGTCAGGTAATGACCCTCTCCCCCGTCCTCTACCCTTTACCACTACCTGTAAACACCTTAACCCTTCTCCACCACCTCCCTTACCTACCTGTACCAACCACCTGTGTCTGTCATTAACACCTCTACTACCTGTGTCTCTATTACACCACCTATACCACCTGTATGTGTGTGTCTTATTAACACTACCTCTACCACCTGTGTCTCTCACTATCACCACCTGTCTCTTCCTACCACCATCTGTATCTCTTTCTGCATCTATCACCTGCACCACCTTGTACCGCTCCCGCCCCTCCACCTCATCTGAGCACCACCAACTACACCACTAGTCTCCACCACTGCCAAAAACCTCCTCCTCTTCCCACCTGCATTACCACCACCTGTGTTTCTTAAACCACCACCACCACCACCACCACACCCCTACCAAACCACCATCTTTAACAGGAAAGGCATTGCCCCATCACACTCCACCTCCTTCCTCCACCTTATCCCTCTCCCCTTCACTTTTCCTTCCACCTTATCCCTCACTTCTCCACACCCCCTCCCTATACCTCTCCACAATCCCTTCTCCATCCCCTCCTTTATCTCCTCCCTCCTCCACTTTATCCCCTCCATAACTCCTCATCCACCTTATCCCCTCACACCCTCATCGCCCCTCTCCAGTTCTGAGAAAGCAGCCACTATTAATATCCTCAGGCAACAAGAAACTCATGTTATACCACGTCACACCGCCGCCGGGAGAGTCAACCCCTTGGGACACACTGTTGATCACGCCTTCAGATAGTCACCCACCAGGTACTGAACGGCTGTCTTTAGTACCTGATACACCACCCCCGCCTACGCCCCTCACCCCAGACACCTGCACTTGTATACCGCCCTACTACAAGGTTGACCGTTCCCGTGTGACCCAAAATCCTAAAGGAGCCAAGATCTTCCTGTAGGAGGCATATCTAGGACTGTTCTCTTGAAGGAACTAAGACCCCAAGACTAATCTGAAGAAGGGAAATTAAGGCTCTGTAACCCACGTGTGACCCAATCCTGAAGAAGTAAAAAAGTCTTCCTCTGAGATACACTTATTACCGCCTCCAAGGAACCAAAGACCCACCTGAAAGAAAGGCTCAGAAGGGCTCAGGTAGCCATGACGCCAACATCTACACTACAATATACTGGCTCGAGGATCATCCTGCGAGGTGCACATAACGGGGAGGTCACATACCTGGGCCTAAATGAATCAGTTGGTCATTAAGATATTGTTCGAGTTGTTAAAGGGTGACGCTGTATAAAAAGATTAAATTTATTAGGTACTACTACAACTACTACCACAACTACAACTCTACCATCACAACAACCCAGTACTACGACAACTACAACTGACTACCATCACAACAACTACTACTACAACAACTACTAACAACTACAACGGATGCTTGTAAGGGGTCTTGGTGGTGTCCACTTCTCGTTCAGCATTATGGGCCATTATGTGGTCATGAGGTCATGGAGCTTAAGTGAGATGTTCAAGTCAGAGTCAGCACCGTCTCGATTAGTTAGTGCCATCCCACCAATCTGTGGTGGAAGTGCAAGAAGTGCTTCTGCTAGAGTTACGGCTAATACAACTTTAATGCTGTGACACTGATTGCTTCTACCACAACTACTACCAAAATCAACAACTACTACTGCCACAAGCATGCTACCCAACTACTACTACAACTACCCATCACTAAAACTTACTACTACACTACTACAACACAACTACTACTACACAACTACTACCACAACTACTACTACACTTTCATCACAACAACTACTACTACTGCGACTACTACCACAACTACTACTACTACATAGGTAAAACTACAAGATAACAAGCCAGTCAAGTCTAAACATATTAGACAGATACACACACACACACAACACACACACACACACACACACACCATCGCATGTAAACGATAGTAATATAGGTTGTGAGGAGAGAGAGAGATAATCCCAAGACAAAAAAAATTAATAAAGAAGGAATTAACAGACAATGACAGAATGGACGGAAGAGGAACATCAAGGAGAGAGAGAGAGAGAGAGAGAGAGAGAGAGAGAGAGAACGAGAATGAGAGGAAGAGGAACAAAGAGGAGAGGAGACGGACAAATAATCTAACTGGAGGGAATGAGGGAGACACACACCTCCATCACCTCCTCCCCCTCCTCCCACAACCATTCCCTTGCTTTCTCCCTACCCTCCCTCCCTACAACCCCTTCCTTCCTAACCACCCCTCCCTCCCCTCCCTCCCTCACCCCTCCCTCCCTCCCTCCCTCCCTCTACCCCCTCCCTACCTCACACACCATTGATGACCTCTTGTACTAACAGTTAACGAACCCTCTTGTGTACACCTGGTTATTAAGAATCATTGTTAACGGTTATCTAGTTATCTACAATGATGGAGACTGTGGCCACCTCACAGTAAACGCCCCACCACCACCACCACCCCACCCACCACCAGGTTTGAGATGTATACAGTGTTGTGTGTGCTGTGTGTATTGTACCATGTGTTGTGTTGTGTGTGTGAGTATTTATATGTTGTGTTGGTGTTGTGTCGGTGTTGTGTTGTGTTGTGTTGTGGTGAAGCAGGCGATCCGGTAATCCCGTAATTAATAAAAAGTTTTCGATAAGGTGGAGAGAGAGAGAGAGAGAGAGAGAGAGATAATAGAAGTCGTAGTAGTCGTAGTAGTGGGAGACGGGTCTTTATCGTTATCAATGTGCCACCACTTGACGTTGGCTGATAAGAGGATAGAACTTCACCCACACCAATCCACCCACTCAACCCATCCATTCATCCACTCACCTATCCACCTGTCCATAATCCATCATCTACTGTTATTAATAGCGGGTTAGATTAAGCTGGGTTGGGTGTGTTTAGGTTTGGTTAGGTTAGGTTAGGTTTGGTTAGGTTAGGTTAGGTTTGGTTAGATTAGGTTAGGTTTGGTTAGGTTAGGTTTTAAAGGGAAGGTGAGAGGAAAGAAGGGAGTGAGGGAGGGTTTTAAGGGAGGGGATGATAGGGGGGAGGGGGGGGTGTTATTAGGTGTGTACATAAACAGGGTAGGGAGGCTTGGGCAAGGGCCAGGGATGGAGGGAGAGGGAGTGAGGGAGGGAGGGAAAGGGAGGGAAGGAAAGGGAGGCTATTCTGGGCCAGTAGGGTGGGGGCAGGGAGGGGAGGTTGTTACGCCCCACACTAAGAATACTCCCCCCGTCACCACCACCATGTTCTCCCCACACCCACCCTGGGGAGGAAGCTGGGGAGGGTACGTCTGGGGAGATAGGTAGGGAAAGCGGAGAGGGAGAGGGGAATTAAGAGAGGAGGGAGAGAGAGGGATGGGAGGAAGGGGGTGACATGAAGTGAAAGGAAGGATAAATGGAAAAGAAGGGAAGGGAGGGGAGGGGAGAGGACGGAGAAGGAGAAGGGAAAAACATGATGGAAAAACTCCCTCCTTCATTCCTTCTCTCCCTCAATCCCTCCATCTCCATAACCCTTTCTCCCCCCCTCCACAATCTCCCTCTCTCTCAAACACCACCATCATAACAACACCCCCTCCACCCACCCCTTCCCTCCTCCCTACACGCCCACCCACCGCCCATACCACACCCACATCAGGTATACTCTCACGCTTTAATGAAGAAGTATGACTCGTGTTTATGAATCTCTCAACAGACATTTTACAATATGGATTAGCTACTTCACCATCATCTCCCCCCTCACCACCCCCTCCTCCCTCACCACTCCACCCCCCTCACCACTCCCCGCTTCACCACTCCTCCCTCACCATTCCCCTCCTCCTTAATCTCTTCCTTCCTCGCTGATGACATGATGGAAAAAAAATGAAGGTGAATAATATTATAATTTATAGGAATATTCGTGTCTTGTTGACGTCACTCACTCATTACCACCTGGAGATGACTGGGTACAGGTGTGGAGGGAGGGGGGAGGTGGGGGTAGGAAGGAGGGAGGAGGTGAGGAAGGAGGGAGGGAGGTGAGGAAGGAGGGAGGGAGGTGAGGAAGGAAGGGAGGTAGGTGAAGGAAGGAAGGGAGCAAGAAAGAAAGAAAGAAAGAAAGAAAGAAAGAAAGAAAGAACTCCCATATCCCCTCTCACCCCTCCCATATCATCAGTAGGGTAAATAAAAGATCACAAAACAGACACAAAAAAATACCGTATATATACATATTACCTCACCATGGTGTGTCTGTCTGTCTGTGCACTAAATGACTCCCGTCGATCCATCTCATCAACTCACCTGAAAAATAAACCAGATATAATTAAGAATAATAACAATAACATCAATAACTACATAGAGAGATAAAATAAACAGAGTAAAAAATAAAAAAAAATACTTCAACATTGCAATATCTATCATACTACTTCAACATTGCAATATCTATCATACTACTTCAACATTGCAATATCTATCATACTACTTCAACATTGCAATATCTATCATACTACTTCAACATTGCAATATCTATCATACTACTTCAACATTGCAATATCTCTCATACTACTTCAACATTGCAATATCTATCATACTACTTCAACATTGCAATATCTATCATACTACTTCAACATTGCAATATCTCTCATACTACTTCAACATTGCAATATCTATCATAACATTTGGTCCTTATTGTATTTTAATTTCAGGTTCCTCACAGGTAAGATATCACACCTGGGTAAGTAAGTAAGATATACAACAAATAAGTAAATGGAACACAGTATTAATTATAATGTTTTCGCGTGGTACCTGGAGACGGAATAGGTGGTGGTAGTGGTGGTGGGATGGGTGTAGTGAGAGTGGTGGTGAGAGGGTCGTGGTGATGAGAGGGTCGTGGTGGTGATGAGTGGTGGTAGTGAAAAGAGGGTCGTGGTGGTGAGAGGGTCGTGGTGGTGAGAGGGTCGTGGTGGTGATGAGTGGTGGTAGTGGTGAGAGGGTCGTGGTGGTGAGAGGGTCGTGGTGGTGAAAGGGTCATGGTGTTAGTGACAGGGTCGTGGTGGGTAGTGTAAGACACGTGTATGAACTTGAAGAAGAAGAGGGGTCGTCATGGGGTCGTCATGGGTGGGTCATGGGTGGCGGTAGTGAGGATCAAACATGGGTTCTTCCTCCAGATTATGGGGGAGGGGGAGGGAGGAGAGAGGAGGAGAAGGGGAAGAGTCACGGCACTGTAAACTGTCACATGACATGGCCAAATTACCCCTTACGGTCAATAACATCTCTCAAGACCCTCCTACAGCTGCGTGTATCTTGATCAGCCAGGAACTCTGCCTCAACGACTACTTAAAAGAGCTGAGTGATGCTGAAGAGGAGGAGGAGGAGGAGGAGGAGGAGGAGGAGGAGGAGGAGGAGGTTAGAAGGAAGAGGAGGGGAGGAGGAGGATTAAGAAGAGGAAGAGCATTAACAGGAGGAGGGGCATTAAAAGGAGGAGGGGCATTAGGAGTAGGAGGGGTGTTAGGAGGAAGAGGGGGGAGAAGAGGGTTTGAAAAGGAGGAAGACGAGGTGGAGGAGGAGGGAAGGAAGGAAGGAAGGAGTAAGCGAATCTTCAGGTGACCCAAAACACCCGAATAACTATAGACAGTTCAAAGACTCCTTAAAAAAATTAGTGCCACTTCCAAGAACCTCTCCCAATAGTGCCACCCAAGAACCTTCTCCCACAGTGCTACTTCCAAGGGCCTCCTCCCAATAGTGCTACCCAAGAACCCTCTCCCAATAGTGCCACTTCCAAGAACCTCTCCCAATAGTGCCACTTCCAAGGGCCTTCCCAGTGCCACTTCCAAGAACCTCTCCAACAGCCACTTCCAAGGGCCTCCCCCAACAGTGCCACATGGGCTTAGTCTCTTTATCTGGCCCTCAAGAGTTTTTTTTGGGGTGGGAGGAAGAGGGGAAGGAAGGACCAGTAGTGCCAGAGTTTAAGCCACTGTCACACATCTATCACCAGCTGACGGGGTTGGAGGGGGGGGCGGAAGGGGTAAGGGGAAGAAGAGGGAGGGGGAGATTACAAGAGATTTCCCGTCGGCCACATATACTCTATGTTGGGTTAAGTTAGGTTAAGTTAGGAAGTAATTTAACCTAACCTAACCAAACACTCTGAGTTATGGGGCCACCTGAACGACTCAAAGGGGTCCGGTGCTGCTGCCTGCTGGGTACCACAACAAAGGGGGAGGAGGAGGAGGAAGAGGAGGAGGAAAAGGAAGAAGAGGAAGAAGAGGAAGAGGAGAAAGATGGGGAGGATGAGGAAGAAGGAAGAGTTTGGATGTTGACACACACACACACACACACACAGGGGAAAGAAGAGTCGGGGTTTGTAAACAGTTGTCTCAGGAGGATGACACGACCACATAACCACATACACCACCCCCATACACCCGCCCGCCCATCCCACGCCCGCCCACCCATCCATCCATCCATCCCTTCATCCTACCTACACACCCACCCTACCAAAGCCATGACCACCTTCCCACCCTACCTACCCACCCATCCCACCCTTTCCACACCCATCCCACCCAACAACCCTTGCCTGCCTGGCCCTTACACCCTCCCATCACTCATTATTACTGTCACAACCCACTCTAACCCATGCCGCCTCCTCCTCCTCCTCCTCCTTCTCTCAGTGGCACTTTCTCCCTCAATGGCACTCTCTCCCTCTCCAGTGACAACCACAACCAGTGCCACCAACCACTCCAACCCTTGACTCCTACAGTGGCACCCTCTTGAATTGTTAGAGTGCCACAACAACAATATATATTAAGGCGAAGATAACAATGGTGCCATGCATAAAAACGGTGCCATCCACAACAGGTTACCGTCAGGACAAAAAAACAACGGAAAAACAACGGAAGAGGTTCACAAAAAACAGGGATACAGACAGACAGACACACAGACCAACAGAGAAGAGACCGATGATATACACAGACCGACACAGATACACAGAAACCGAGAGACACAGACCGACAGACACACAGAAACCGACACAGACGCAGGCCGACATAGAAGCCGACAGACACAGACCGACACAGACACACACACAAAGACCGACACAGACATAAAAACCGACAGACACAGACCGACACAGACACACACACACACACACACAAAGACCGACACAGACACACAAAAACCGACGGGCACAGACAGACACAGACCCACAAAGACACACACACACACACAAAGACCGACAGACACAGACCCACAAAGACACACACACACACACAAAGACCGACAGACACAGACCGACAAAGACACACAGACAAACGGTGAGCGGTAAAAAAGCAACACAGATGTCGACATGGGTAAACCAGCGGGTGTAAAGTGAGGCTCCTGATCACATGGTCCAGTAGAGTTACCCCTGAACCTCCTGCCTTAACCCACGGTCCCTGCTTTAATCCACGCCTCCTGCTTTAACCCACGTCTCTTCCTGATTTTATCCATGCTCCCTGCCTTCTTAACCCATGGATTCTGCTTTACAATCATGTCTTCTGCCGCCTTAACCCACGCCTCCTGCCGCCTTAACCCACGCCCCCTTACTTTTTAACCCACGCCCCCTTACTCCTTAACTCACGCCCCTTCTGACTTAACCCTCGCCTTCTTACTTCTCTCTCTCTCTCTCAAAGTCACCACGAGAAAAAAAAACACACACACACACACACACACACACACACACACACGTTTGATACGTTGAATGGAAATATTAGACGTAGCTAAGATTACCACGTGAAGCACCAGGCACCACCACGTGTAGGTCACCAGCAGGGGTACACCACGTGAGGCACCAGGAACCCGACACGTGCATTACAACATCACACATGTGGAACACTTTACGAGGCTACTTCCCCCTCACTACCACTGTGTGTGTGTGTGTGTGTGTGTGTGTGTGTGTGTGTGTGTGTACTCCTTACCACACGTACACACCATCAAGAGACACTCAGTACACCGTGACCTCATCATCTGTCAGTTCGGGGAGAAAGCTGCTTCAAAGTCCCCACAGCCGTCACCTTCTCCCACCTGAGATTCCTCGTCCACTACAGCCGTGTATCAAGCCCATACAACCTCGTCCTGATTATCGTGGGTAGAAAGGTAAGCCACACCATGGGTAGACAGGTAAGCACACACCATGGGTAGACAGGTGAGCACACATCATGGGTAGACAGGTGAATCTCCAGACATCCCACATTAGCGAGCAGGTGTAATTCTCTTAGCATATACAGGTGTGTTGACTGTGGGGGGCAAAGCTCTCTACCTCCCTCCCCCCCCTCTCTACCTCCCTCCCCCCTCTCTATATACCTTTCTCTCTCTCCATCCCCTCCTACTATCTGGCCCCACACACATCACCACCATCCTTTTAAACACCATAACTATTATCATCATTACCATCACCATCACCATGCCTCTTTAGCCCTCACATGCCACTCCTCTACATCCTTACGACACCCTCTATCCACCACGACACCATCACCATACCCTCACCATCATCCTCCCTCTCATCTTGCCTCCTCACCATCACCGACACCCTCACCATATACTTGCCCCCCTGCATCATCTAACTCTCACCATCACCCTCACACATTACCCTCATATCCTTGCCATCATCACTCCTCACCATCACCACTCCCTCACCATCACCCTCACCCACGACACCCTACATATCCGCCCACCATCATCACTCCTCACCATCTATCCTCACCATCTGCAACACCCTCACCCATACAGGGCCGGAAGGAACACACTCATTACAAATAGTGGCTGGTTGGCATGTGAAACATTGACAGGACAGAGGTGTAGCGTGTCCCCCCCTCTCCCTCCCTCCCTCCTTCCCTCATTCCATTCTCTCTCCCTCCCTCTCTTTTCCACCTACCATATTTCTCTCTGTCTCTCTACCCTTCCTTCCTTCATTCCTTCCTTCCCATCTCTCCCTTTCTATCTATATCTCTCTTCCTTCCTTCCTTCTCTATCTACCAATCCGTCTTCCTTCCCTCACCGCCCCTCCTCTCCCTCTCTCTCTCTCTCTCTCTCTAGCAAGACATAACTCCAGAGTCCAACACAATGGCCAAAGGTGATGAGGGTTGTACTCAGTCTGACCCCCTCACTCTAATTAACCTTGGACTCTCTCACTATCTCTCTCTCTCTCTACATAACACTAATACCAGACACACACAAACATTACAATAAACATAATACAAATACCACATACACTACACAAACACCACAATAATACATACCAACACCACATACACTACACCAACACCACATACACTACACCAACACCACATACACAACACCACACGTACTTGTATAGATGTGTGCAATTTAGTGTATGTATTGTGCCATTGTTGTATAAGATGTATCATTGAGTGTATAAGATTGAGGTATTGTATTTTTTCCATTAAGTCTTTCCTAATTACCTTTTATCAATCATCAATCACGAACAACAATCTCCTTTTCAATCACTAATCACACGTATTATCAGCGTTGAAGAGAGCGTTTTCCAATCATCAATCACACGTATTATCATCGTTGAAGAGAGCGTTTTCCAATCATCAATCACACGTATTATCATCGTTGAAGAGAGCGTTTTCCAATCATCAATCACACGTATTATCAGCGTTGAAGAGAGCGTTTTCCAATCATCAATCACATGTATTATCAGCGTTGAAGAGAGCGTTTTCCAATCATCAATCACACGTATTATCATCGTTGAAGAGAGCGTTTTCCAATCATCAATCACACGTATTATCAGCGTTGAAGAGAGCGTTTTCCAATCATCAATCACGTATAATACAATCACCACTTCCAATCATTAATTCTTGTACCTAATCCGACGTCAATCAGAATCAACTTGAACACCAGCATCATGGCCTCTAATAATGCCTCCTTTCTCCCTATTCCCTCCCTCTTCCTTACTTTCCCTCACTCCCTCCCTCCTCCTTAACTTTCCTTACTTCCTTCCTCCCTACTCCCTCCCTCCCCTCTCCCTACTTACCCCCTCTCGTACTCCTTCTTTCGCTCTCCCCTTCCTTCTACTCCATCCCTCCCCCGTCTCCACACCCTTCCTTCCTTCCTTCCTTCCCTCAATCCCCTACCTCTCTCCCTACCCCACCCCCCCTGCCCTCCCCTCTCCACCCCCCTCTCCCCATCCCCCTGTCCTTCCCTCTCCCTGCCCCCTCCCCACCCCCCTGTCCTTCCCTCCCCTCTCCCCACCCCCCCCACCCAGTCATGTATGTGATGTGGGTTCCACTATTCTTTTTATATTCTTAAGCAAGGTGTACAGGTGTCAGGGCTTGTTAACGTCAGCCTACACCCACCCTCAACACCCTCATATACACCCCTACACCCACCCAATCCCAGATTGACCCATTACACCCACCCTCAACACCTTCAGGTACACCCCTACACCCACCCAATATACATCCAGATTCACCCATTACACCCACCCTCAACACCTCCAGGTACACCCTTACACCCACAGATTTCCAATGCATAGGGTGTTATTGTTGATTTACACCCCCTACACATGCCCACATCTTTACATCTACATACACCCATATCCCTACACCTGACACACACACAGACACACAGACACACACACACACACACCTGGTGAGGGAGAGACAGGTAGGCAATAAACACCTGAGAGACAGCATCTTCACCTGTTAAAACTTGGCCCATTAAGATTCACTCCTTCCTCGAGGGAGGGAGAAGGGAAGGAAGAAGGGAAGGAAGAAGGGAAGGAAGAAGGGAGGGAGGGAGAGAGAGGGGCAAGAAGGGAAGGAAGAACAGAGAGAAAGAAGTAAGGAGGCAAGAAGGATAAGAGAGACGGGAGAGGGAACAACGAAGGAAATAATGAAGGTACGAAGGGAGGGAGGGAGAGAGGGAGGCAAGAAGGGAGGGAGAGAGGGAGGCAAGAAGGGAGGGAGAGAGGGAGAGAGGAAGACAAGAAGGGAAGGAAGGACAGAGTGAAAAGAGGGAGAGAAGGAGGAAAGCTGGGGGAAGGGAGAGTAGACATTACCACACACTTGGCTCAGCGCTAACAGAGGAGGAGGAGGAGGAGGAGGAGGATAACCGCCGCCTAAGCACAATACCAATCTAATCTTTGTTGTGTTAGGGTGAGGGAGGAGGAGGAGGAGGAGGAGGAGGAGGACACAGCGGCGGCACACCCTGGTTGACAGATGGCGTTGATCAGCGGTAAGAAGCAATGTGTTTGTGGGTGTGTGTTTACTACCTCTGCTGGGACGTGTACTATCTCTGCTGGGACGTGTACTACCTCTGCTGGGACGTGTACTATCTCTGCTGGGACGTGTACTACCTCTGCTGGGACGTGTACTATCTCGTTGACGTACTATCTCTGTTGGGACGTACCTCTGCTGGGACGTACTACTATCAGTCCTCGTCGATGTCCAACTACAGAGTGTGGAAGAGAAGGTGGAGGGGTGGGGACAACACAAACTCACCAGTATATTAAAACTCCTATAAGACACACACACACACACACACACACACACACACACACACACACACACACACACACACACACACCATAACCGCACAGGCCAGCACCATAATCTGTAAAACACCATAATTACACCTTTACCTTCACCACACGAATACCATTTGTTAAATTAGCGGTGTGGGTCCAGCCAGCCTGCCTGCCTGCCTGCCTTCGACTGAGTAACGCCAGGGATTTAAGGCTAGGGTTTACACACACACACACACACACACACACACACACACACACACACACACACACACACACACTATAATCTCTTGCTTCACAACCCTTAATGGAATTGTTTAAAAGGTTTATAATCTGAAAATGTTGGTGAGATACTGTGTGTGTGTGTGCGTGCGTGCGTGTGTGTGTGTGTGTGTGCGTGTATTAGGGAGGGGATATATAAGTATGTGTAAGATCTCTTTAACATAAATCTGAATATTTAGTTCAGGGTTTTATCAAAGTCGACATACTAACCTCTTAATAATTATTCTAGGATTCATAAACACAGAATTAATGCCCTCTTTACACACACACACACACACACACACACACACACACACACACACACACACACACACACACACACACACACACACACACACACACACGAGAGAGAGAGAGCACAGGTGAGGGGAGAGAGAGAGCACAGGTGAGGGGAGAGAGAGAGCACAGGTGAGGGGGAGAGAGAGAGCACAGGTGAGGGGAGAGAGAGAGCACAGGTGAGGGGAGAGAGAGAGCACAGGTGAGGTGTGAGAGAGAGAGCAGGTGAGGGGGGAGGAGAAGACCACGTCACCACCCATCTATTCCTATTTACATATATTTATTTACTTTTTTTCTTGCCCTCTGTGTTTGTTTCTTGTTTCTCTATACGTGGAGGAGAGGTATGGGGAGAGGTATGAGGGGGAGGTTATGGGAGGAGGTATGGGAGGGGAGGCCGTGGAGGAAGAGTGTTATTTTTGAGGTGTGTGTGTGTGTGTGTGTGTGTGATAATCCTATTTAGAACTAAGAGGGAAGGCGGGTGGAGTGGGCTGAAAGGGTGGGCTGAAAGAGTGGGCGGAGTGGGTGGGCGGGCGAGTGGTTAAGGGCGAGCCTGTTGGATATGTATCGCCTTACCTAATCGTTGCTAATCACCAATCCGCCGAGACAAATGGTTTTGTACTCCACTCTGGGGGCACTACCACTAGTACCACCACTACCACTAGTACCACTAGCACCACTATTACCACTAGCACCACTATTACCACCACTACCACTAGTACCACTATTACTACCACCACTATTACCACCACTAATATTACCACCACCCTCACTAGAACCATTCTCCCTACCACCACCCTCACTACAACCATCCTCCCTACCACCCCACCACCACCACTATTACCACCATCTTCACTATCATACCTCGTGATGGGCGTAGCTAGCAAGACCCACCTTCTACCGCCCACACAACCCACCTTCTCTCCTCCTCCACCACAATTCTTTTCTCTCCCACCACCCACCTACCCCACCACCCACCTAAACCAGTCAACCAAACACCCACTTACAGCCAACCCACAACTCCACTCAACCAAACAAGTCAATTAACCAACCAACCTCCGACCAACAACCACCAACTAACCAATAATCAACCACATTCACCCAACCAACGAACACTCACTCACTCTAACCAATACTCAACCAACCAACCAACGAGAGAGAGAGAGAGAGAGAGAGAGAGAGATCATCTGCATCACTCTTCAGGAAAACGACACACACACACACACACACACACATACACATACACACACGCACACACACACACCATACGAGGAGCATCAGATTAGACCATAACTCTATACTATAAACTGCTATGAACTACCTAATTGCCTTTATCACATCCCCAGTCATAAAGAACGAGACTTAATGCCAGTTCTCCCTCTCTCTCTCTCTCTCTCTCTCTCTTTCTATGGGGCGCGTCAGTAACGAGGCCATTATTAATAACTACGAGGTGAGAGAGAGAGAGAGAGAGAGAGAGAGAGAGAGAGAGAGAGAGAGAGAGTATTGTGTTTATTTATAGTATTTAAAACACCGATGATGATGATGATGATGATGATGATGATGATGATGATGATGGAAGGAGTGGGAGAAAGTGGTAGCAGAGAAGAAAGAGGAAGTGAAGGGGAAGGAAATAAAGAAGGAAGAAAAAGTAATGAAGGAAGAGGAGGAGGTAAAGGAGGAGGAAAAAGTAATGATGGAGGAGGAGGAGAAGGAAATGAAAATGAGAAAGAGGAAGTGAAGGAGGAGGAGAAAGAGAAGTGAAGAAGGGTGTTATAAAGAAAGCGGAGGAGGAGGTTAAGGAAGAGGAAGTAATGAAGGAAAAGGAAGCAGAGAAAAAGGAGGAGGAAGTTAAGGAAGAGGAAGATGAGGGAGTGAAGGAAGAGGAGGAGGGAGTAAGGGCCGTCTTGCAGGGAGAGAAAGATCTGAGAACCATGAGAGCGTGCAAATGGGTAATGACTGTTTGTGAGCTTGGGCCTCCCTCCCCCCCTGGCCCTACCTCCTCCCCTGATCCTACCACCTCCCCTGGCCCTACCTCTCTCCCTGGCCCTACCTCACTGACCCTCCCTGATCCTACCACTCCCTGGCCTCTACCTCCCTCTCCCTGGCCCCTACCTCACTGACCTCCCTCCCTCCCCTGACCCTCCTTCCCTCCCCTGACCCCTCCTCCCTCCCTGGCCCTACCTCCCTCCCTGATCCTACCTTCTCCTTCTGACCCTACCTTTCTCCCTGACCCTACCTTTCTCCCTGACCCTACCTCCCTCCCTGATCCTACCTTTCTCCCTGACCCTCCCTCTCTCCCTTACCCTCCCTCTCTCCCTGGCCCTACCTCCTTCCCGCTATGGCCTGTTCTTCCTTCTCTCCTTCCCTCTGTGGCCATGTGGGAGGGGTGAGGGGTAAGGAGGGTAAGGGGTGAAGGAGAGGGTGAGGGCAGGGGGAGGGTAAGGGGTGAGGAGGGAGGGTGAAGGGCTAAATGGTAAGGTAGAAGTGTAAGGGGTAAATGGTCATGGTGAGGGTGAAGGGGTAAAGGGTAAGGGAGAGGGTAAGGGCGAGGAGGGGGGAGGAGGACCTGACCCTGACCCCTATACCTGGAGTTGCTCATGCTGGCGAGGGTCACGTATCTCCCTGCCTGGCCCCGACCCTGGCTGGCCCCGACCCTGGCTGGCCCCGACCCTGCCTGGCCCCGACCCTGCCTGGCTGACCCTGCCTGGCCCCGACCTGGCTGGCTGACCCTGGCTGGCCCCGACCCTGGCTGGCCCTGACCCTGCCTGGCCCCGACCCTGGCTGGCCCCGACCCTGTGGCCCCGACCTGGCTGGCCCTGACCCTGCCTGGCCCCGACCCTGCCTGGCCCCGACCCTGGCTGGCCCTGACCCTGGCTGGCCCCGACCCTGGCTGCCTGCTGTAATGGTTATGCTGAGCTTATCCTGGGTGTTGCCTGTGTTGTGTTGCCTGTACGTTGTGTTGTGTTGTGTTTGCCTGTGTTGTGTTGCCTGTGTTGTGTTGCCTGTGTTGTGTTGCCTGTGTTGTGTTGATTGTATGTTGGTATATCCTACATACACATCACCACATATCTGACAAACCAACATTTTGTTTCACCCATACAGTGTAGGTAAAACAGGGTGGTGATAGTGATGATGGTGGTGGTGGTGGTGATGGTGGTGCTGGTGGTAGTGGTGATGGTATTGGCCAAGTTGTCTATTCAGGCCAAGAGTGACAGGTGACTATCACATCAACACATCCTAACCTATAATTATCACCATACCTGTCCACCTCTACACCTGTCCAACATATAATCAACACCCAACCTCATCCCCTAATAATAATCGGTGTACCTGAACTGCCCCCCATCCCACTACCACCCACCCACACACCCCCTCTGCCACACATCCCATCCACTAACACACAACACCTGGCAGCTAATTACCTCAGGTGTATAACTCACTCCTACGTTACAATGGGGGAGGGAGGTGATACAAGTACCTACCCCACCCTCAGCCTCCCTTCTTCCTCGGTATATCTCTCTCCCTTCACCCCACCCCCCTCCTCCCCTCTCTGGCTCCCAGTACCTTAGATAAGCCCCCTTCCCCAGGACCACCCCAATACACTTTGATAGGATCTTCTCCTCTCCCACATCTCTCCCCAGCCACTTAAATCCTGGGTGCAGTGGCGAGGAGGGAGAGGAGACGGAACAAGGAGGGAGGAGGGAGGAGGAAGTCCGAGAGTCGTACAACAAACATGACATCTCCCCTCCTTCCCCCTCTACCCTCAACAATGGCTTCTGATTCCCGCCCAGGTGCCTAGCGATCCTCACACCACCCACGCCCATCCCCCTCACACCACCCACGCCCATCCCTCCACACCACCCACCCCCACACACACACACCTTCTTGGTTCCTCCCTAGCATGGGTTCGGGAAACAAACAGGACTCCTACATCCAAGAAAACAGAGGGAAGGAAGGAAGGGAAAGAAGGAGAGAGAGGGAGAGAAGGAAGTAGAGAGAGGAAAGGATAGAGAGAGGGAAGGAAAGATAGGGGAGGAAGGATATGGGAGGGAAGGATAGAGGGAGAAGATAGAGGGAGAGAAGGATACAGGGAGAAAAGGATAGAGGGAGAAAAGGATAGAGGGGAGAAAGGATAGAGGGAGAAAAGGATAGAGGAAGAGAGGGAAGGGTAGAGGGAGTGAAGGATAGAGAGAGAGAGAGAAGGCTAGAGGGAGTGAGGGACCACCTGTAGCGGAGGCAGGAGGGAGGCAAGGTGGTGGTGGTGGTGTTTCAAGACATTCAGGGAGCGACTAGTTACGAGAATTGTGTTGCTGACTCTGACTTATTGAGAGGGGGGAGAAAGCTGCCTGTTGTTGATACCCCCCCACCACTCTCCCCCCCCACCACAAAGGAGGGAGAGTGTGAGAATGAGGGAAGGAAGGATGCTAAGGAAGGGGAGGAAGGAGGTCTACCCAAAACTTCTGAGATAAACAAAAATAACCTCCTCCTTCTTCTTCACCTACACCTGGGCGTTGTATAAAGGTGTATATTTCATCACACACACACACACACACACACACACACACACACACTCTGATTCGCAGCTGTGACCTTGACCTTTCACCCAGTACTCTGCAGTGTCATTGGTACAGTGTCAGTAGTGCCCACAGTGTCGGTAGTGCCCACAGTGCCAGTAGTGCCCACAGTGCCAAAAGTACCCACAGTGCCAGTAGAGCCCACAGTGCCAGTAGAGCCCACAGTGCCAAAGTACCCACAGTGCGGTAGTGTTCACAGTGCCAATAGTACCCATGGTGCCCATAGTGTCACCTGATAACTCGACACACCAGCAACACGTTTATGTGTCGACCTAACCACCCCTCCCCATGCTGGTGGCGAGGTGGGTGCCCGCCCGAGCTTGGCACCGGTGCCAGGACCAAGCTCACCCAGGGCAAACCAGGGGTGACTGCAGGGGCGATGGGTGGAAGGGAAAGAGGAAGAGTGAAAGGGGAGGAGCAAGGATAGTGTAGGGAAGGAGGGAGGCGAGGGAGAGGGAGAAGAAACGGAGGAGGAGTAGGATAGAGGGGAGAGGGAAGAGACTGGGGAAGAAAGGGAGACAAGGGAGGAGGGGGGAGAAGAAAAAGAAGAGGGGGAGAAGAGGGAGAATAGGGGAAGAGGAAGAGAAGATGAGGGAGGAGAGGGAGAGGTTGGGGGAAGGGGAGAGAAGGCCAACAGGTCCCAGGGAGGCATAACTCCAGATAGAAGGGGAGTGTAGATACTGTACACAGGTAGACGGAAGCCGAGGATGACAGGTGATGGTGGTAGTAGTGTGGTGATGGTGGTAGTAATGGTAGTGATGGTGGTGGTAGTGACGGTGATGGTAGTGATGCTGGTGGTAGTGATGGTGATGGTAGTGATGGTGATGGTAATGATGGTAATGGTAATGATGGAGATGGTGGTAGTGACGGTAATGGTGGTGGTATTGGTGGCAGTGGTATGGTGGCCCAGCATCTGGCGAAGCCACGTCGTCGCCCGGCCCCACCCCTGAAGGCCCTCATCCCCCGTTTCATCCCACTAACCTAACCTAACCTAACCTACATTCTGTCTCCTCCACTCACCTCACACACTTACCTTCATCTCTCACTTCACCTCATTACACTATCCTTCACCACTCTCCCACACGTCCAACCTCACCTCACACATGACCAGGTAAGTGAAGGAGGGGAGGAGGAAGTACCTGGGGCTTATTACCCACCTGAGGAGAGAAGGGGGAGGAGACACACCCGGGCCGCACTTGTTGTTGACGTCTACACTAGAGTAAACAATAACAACGTCCTCCCTCCCCCTCCCTCACCTGACCCATACACACTCCTTTCCCCTCACCGCTTCCCACCTCTTGAGATTCCCTCTTCTCCCCCTCATACCCATCTTCTCCTTGTAGGTGTGTGTCCCACTTACCCCCTCACTCACTTTCCTCCTCCCCTGTCTCCCTCACCTCCCTCACACACACCTGGTAGTCTGCCAGGTGCGTCGTACACATCTGGTAGAGAAATCTGAAAAATAAAAAAATTTGTTTCAAGATGTACACCGCAGGTAAACCAAATACACAAAACATCACAAACACGTAAATTTCTTTCAATTACGATACAGGTGTCGCTCAGGTAGAAAGAAAATAATCAGACACAGGTAAAGGACCCAGGCGGCAGGTAGGAACTGGGAGGTGGGGGAGGGTACTAACACAGCGACAAATCCCCACGAAGCTCCCAGCATTAAAGAGTATCGAAGGCTATGATAAGCTCCTGACGGCAACCTGGCTGGACCCCCACCTTTACCTAATGACCTTCAGGTGATAGGACTCGTAGGGAAGCTCTGTAGGGTCTTTGTTTACCTTCTTCAGGAGGGGTGTTGGGGAGGGAGGTGTCTGTCTTCTCTGCCGCCTCCTCCTCCTCCCCCTTACCTCACCTCCTCCATCGTGACGTAATGTTTCCCTCACTCATACCACCTCCTGTTACCCTCTGTTGTCCTTCATTCACACCTCTTGGTTCCTCTCCTCTCCCTTCCCTCCCCTTTTCCTTCCTTCCCTCCTCCCCTCACCTCTCTTTACCTTACTCCCTTCTCTTCATTTACCTGTACTTCACCCTCCTCCACACACACACACACACACACACACACACACACACACACACACACACACACAGGCGCAGAGTTTCAACCATCACAAGTAATTAGTTAAGCGTTGTCATGCTGCCGCCTCAACAACGACCAATGTTGAACGACCCTTAAGGACACCTAACGAGCAGTATGCGTTTAACGAATCTTAACGAGCTTCACCTGTCTTCGTTAATATTCTCTAATTTACCTGTGTTTTTTTTTTTGTTCATTACTCTCTCCCACCATTCCTACAACAACTACCACCATTACCACTATTACCAATACCACAACTACCACTATTACCAATACCACAACTACCACTATTACCATTACCACCACAACTACCACCACTACCACTACCATTCCATAAACAAATCCTATACGCCCAAAACTCTCAAAATCCCTCTTCAAGATAAAAGCACCATTAACTTATCATGTTGCACCATTGGCCAACATGATACCATTAAAGTACCTGCTGCACCATTGGTACCATGCTGCACCATTAAAGTACCATGCTGCACCATTAAAGTACCATGATGCACCATTAAAGTACCATGCTGCACCATTAAAGTACCATGATGCACCATTAAAGTACCATGATGCACCATTAAAATTACCATGCTGCACCATTAAGTACCATGCTGCACCATTAGAGTACCATGATGCACATTAAAGTACCATGATGCACCATTAAGTACCATGCTGCACCATTAAAAGTACCATGATGCACCATTAAAGTACCATGATGCACCATTAAGTACCATGCTGCACCATTAAGTACCATGCTGCACCATTAAAGAATTACCATGATGCACCATTAAAGTACCATGATGCACCATTAAGAGTACCATGATGCACCATTAAAGTACCATGATGCACCATTAAATTATGCTGCACCATTAAAGTACCATGATGCACCATTAAAATACCTGATGCACCATTAAAGTACCATGCCACCATTAAAGTACCATGCTGCACCATTAAAGTACCATGATGCACCATTAAAGTACCATGCTGCACCATTAAAGTACCATGCTGCACCATTAAAGTACCATGCTGCACCATTAAAGTACCATGCTGCACCAAAAAGTACCATGATGCACCATTAAAGTACCATGATGCACCATTAGGGATAAACACGTCATTAAGGTGGTGGTTGGCGCGGGTGTGTGTGGCTTTCTAAATCGTGAAGAGTCGAGACACGAAGCCATTAAGCGGTAGATTGGGCTTTTGTAATTAGTATTAGTCTGAAGAAAGAATTATTTGATGTTATTATTATATAGTGAATCCTCTCTCTCTCTCTCTCTCTCTCTCTCTCTCTCTCTCTCTCTCTCTCTCTCTCTCTCTCTCTCCACAGTGACTCCTCCTCCTCCTCCTCCTCCTCCTCCTTCTTCTTCCTCCTACTCTTCCTCCAGTGACCTTCCTTCCTCTCTTGATCTCTTCCTTCCTCCTTCTCTCCCCTCCTACCTCCTCCATCTCTATCCCTCATCATTCTTCCCCTCCACCACCCCCTCCCTCCACCCACCCTCCTCCCCCTCACCCCGTCCAGAACTATGACAATTGTTCCTGGGATCCTCAAAGGTGCCAACTCTCCCATTACCATAACTAGGTGCTAATTGTTCCACCCATTAACCCTTCCGCCACCATTAACTAGGCATAATGGTCTAACTACCCACTTCCGGTACCAACCACCTGTTTCTTTCAGCACCACTAACTAGGTATAATGAACTAACTATCTAATTACTACTCTTCCGGAACTATTAATGAGGGTTATTTAGCATGAATTAGTACCTCATTAAAGTGGAGTTGTCCGGATTAGCGAACTTTTCCGGGGACGGGTTCGTTAAGTTCCGGATTAACGAACATATTTAGAGTCATTAACTTCCGGACTAACGAACACACCTGGGGACGATAACACTCGGATGTCGAAGCATTAACAACTTTTTTCTTTTTTTTTTCATCTGCCTCACCTCCTTCCTCTCTCCACCACCACCCCTCTCTCCCTCTCTCCACCACCACCCCTCCTCCCTCCCTCTCTCACCACCACCCCTCCCTCCCTCTCTCCCACCACCACCCTCCCTCTCTCCACCACCACCCCTCTCTCCCTCTCTCCACCACCACCCCTCCCTCCCTCCCTCTCTCCACCACCACCCCTCCCTCCCTCTCTCCACCACCACCCCTCCCTCCCACCTATTCCTCCCTCCAATTCGATTACCCCTCCACCCACTCACCCACCCATCAGTAGAGGAGAGGGAGGGGTGAGGGAGGGGAGAGAGAGAGGGGTGAGGGAGGGAGGGGAGAGAGATGGGAGGGGTGAAGGAGGAGAGAGAGAGGGGAGGAGTGAGGGAGGGGTGATGGGCAATGGGGAAGGATAAGGAGGGGAGAAGGGGTGTTTGATGGGTGCCACATGCCTCTCACGAGTGCCACCGGTCCTTGAGAGCCCCTTGAGTGCCACGCAGGACACGCACACCCTGGTCGGCCCTCCTTAGGTTGGACACGTGTTGCACTACATCTTAACTTGAGACACACCTTAATATAATACCCCCTCCCTCCCCCCACCTACCTCCTCCTCCCTCCCTACCCCTGCCTCCCTCTCCCTCTCCCTACCTACCCCCTCCTCCCCCACCTACCTCCTCTCCTCTCTCCCCTACCTACCTCCCCTCCCCACCTACCCCTCCTCCCTCCCTTACCCCTCTCCTCCTCCCCCTACCCCTCCCTCCCTCCCACCCTTCCCTCCCCTCTCCTCCCCACCTCTCTCTCCCCTCCCACCACTAGGCTATTCCTCCTTTACCCCACGTCCTTCCTTCCCTTCCCTTCCTTACCTTCCCTCTCCCTCCCCTCTACCCAATCCCTTCTTCCCTCCTGCGCCCAAAATTCTCCAAACCTTCCTCTACCCACCCAACACTTCCTTCCTTCCTTCCTTGTACATACAGGAAAAAAAAAATGCAACGCGTCACATATCTATCAAATATTCCCCATACACAACTAAGGATTAAAATGATCACCAAAAAAAAAAACTAAAAAAAAAAAAAAAAAAACAACAACAACAACAACTAGCAGTGGTGGTTGGTCCTTCGAAAATAAACTGGACAAACACGGGAGGATCGAGAAGAGATAGAGAAGAGAGAGAGAGAAATGCGACATACTTCTCGTAGTGATAACAAAACAACGACCAACCGACTAACCTGGACACACCTGGGGGAGAGGAGGGAGGGAGAGACAGTCGGCGAAAACCTCTGTCAAAACAAACACACACACACACACACACACACACACACACACACAAACTTTACGATATATTTCTTTAGGCTCAAGTATTTGTAGCAATAAGAATAAATTTACTGCCGAGAGATGGCTGGCCATAGTACTCGTAGAGGAGAGGGCGCCAGGTGGGGTGTTATTTTTGATGTGGGCGTCTTAAGACCCACCTCAACTCAAGTACACACACACACACACACACACACACACACACACACACACACACACACAAGCTGATAGACGGTTAATTACTAACCTCGTTACACTTTTCAAAACACTAGCTCATCGCTCTCTCTCTCTCTCTCTCTCTCTCTCTCTCTCTCTCTCTCCTTGGCCACAACAGCTGGAGTTTTATGTGGTCCGTGTCCAACAGGTGGGTCCACACACACACACGACACATCGGTAAAACACACACACAAGAATCTGCTGGTCTAAATCCCTGGTGGTACCGTGGAGTGAAGAATGTGGCGTCCTCGTGTTAACCACAGACACCACGCTCCTGCTTCTCTAAGGCTCTCGAGTTTTATCTCCTCCCTAACTACGGCAGAGGTGAAATAAATGCACCTTAACTACGGTACAAAGATGGGCCTTCTTAAAAACTGCTTCCATTAACTTATTTCCCCTTAACTCCCTTCCTAACTAGAGCAGAATGATGGTACACCTCTCAAAAACTGTTTCCATTAACTCCTCCTAACTGGAGACGTGAGGAGGTCTCTATAACGGACCTCCTTAACTAGGGATACATACACACACACACACACACACTCTCTCACACACACACACACACACACACACACACACACACACACACACACACAAGATGATAAATTAAAAGATGGTGGATTATAAACGACCTAGAGCTGTGTGTGTGTGTGTGAGAGAGAGAGAGAGAGAGAGAGAGAGAGAGAGAGAGAGAGAGAGAGAGAGAGCTTGTCATTCAGTGAGGTGTGGTTTCTGTGGCGTGGCTTGAGGACAACAGCTGCAACCAGGGACTAGGAGGAGGAGCAAGAGGAGGAAGGAAGGAAGGATAAGGAGGGAGGAGGGAGGGAGGGATGAGGGAGGGAGGGATGAGGGAGGGGGAGGGAGGAGGAGGAGGGATGAGTGCCTGGCCTGGACCAACACACCTACACACGGGCTGTACACTGACATGTGAGGGTGACGGGGCCACACCAACTACAGTGCCACACACCAACCACAGAGCCACACCAACCACAGAGCCACCAGCTATGGTGCCACACTGCCACACCAACCACAGAGCCACAGTGCCACACACCAACCATAGTGCCACACCAACCATGAGTGCCACACCAACCATAGTGCCACACCAGCCATAGTGCCACACCAACCATAGTGCCACATCAGTCACAGTGCCACACAATGCTGATACATAAGACGCGGGTAATCAAGAACTAAAAAAAAAGGCCACAAATGTAGATAACTGACGATAATGAATATAGTGACGATAATAGTGACGATGGTGATGACGATAATGTTGGTGACGATGATAACGATGGTGATGACGATAATGATGGTGATAATGATAATAGTGACGATGATGATAATGATAATAGTGACGATGATGATGACGATAATAATGATGATAATGATAATAGTGACGATGATGACGATAATAGTGACGATGGTGATGACGATAATGATGGTGACGATGATGATGACGGTGATGACGATAATGATGGTGACGATGATGATGACGGTGATGACGATAATGATGACGATAATAATGATGATGATGACGACTATGATAACGATGGTGATGATGGTAATGATAACAAAGGTCTATAAAGTAACAGAGACGGTGTAGGCCTATACAGTAACTGGATCTCAGATTACGGTGTACGGTATAGGCCTAATATAACCTAAGTCATAAACCTTGGCCTCCAACACGCGGCCTCCAACCTCATCGCCATCTCCAACAATGTAACCCCCAGTGTGATCTCCGACAAACGACCTCCAACAAGGAATCTCCAACAAACTACCTCCAACACGGACTACACTCTCATTAATCACACTCTCATTAATCAGTCCAACTTGGAGGGGCGGGGAAGAGGCAGGGAGATGGGGTGAAGGGGGGGCATGAGGAGGTGGAGAGGAAATGAGGACATGTAACCTCAGACACCCGACAACAAACACCACTGACGACATAGCACACACACACACACACACACGGGAAGAAACTGTAGTGTGTGTGAAAAAAACAGAATTAGTTGGACGCTGGGATAGTGTAAACACACCTGGTGCCAACACACACACACACACACACAACAAAAACATTTACACACATACGAGCATACACGACTAAAGACATAATGAGAGAGAGAGAGAGAGAGAGAGAGACTCGTGAGCATATCGTTATCATCCCAGGTTGGTTACACGCGATATACCCAGGTGTAAGAGAAGGGCGAGGGAGGCGAGTGTGTGGTGAAGGAGGGAGACTGGCGAAGGTTGAGGTTTGCCGGCGAGGTAAGGAGGAGGAGGAGGTGGTGAAGGAAGAGGAAGAGGTGGTGGTGAGGGAGGAGAAGGGCGAGGTGAGAAGGAGGAGGTGGTGAAGGAGGGGGATGGTGAGGTGAGATGAGGAGAAGAAGAAGGAGGAGAAGGAGGAGGAGGAGAAGGAGGAGGTGGTGAAGGAGGAGGTGGTGAAGGAGGAGGTGGTGAAGGAGGGGGATGGTGAGGTGAGACGAGGAGAAGAAGAAGGAGGAGAAGGAGGAGGATGAGGAGGAGGAGGAGGAAGACGGCTCGCACCTAACCAAGTCTTAATTACCTGTTATCGACTCACTCATGCATGGTCGGCTGAGTTGTGCCCAGTCCCTGCTATCCTACCCTTCCCACGCCCGGTTCCTTGCTATCCTGCCACCCTCATGCCTGTTATCCTGTTATTCCTACCCTTCCCATGCCCGTTCCTTGCTATCCTGCTCTCTCCACAAACCCACCAATCACCACACACACACACCTCACCCCTCACAATTATACTATTAAATAATTATATGGTCAAGGCTAAAATTAATCCCAGAGGTGACCATTCCATCCGGCTCTTATCACTCTATTCCATCCGGCTCTTATCACTCTATTCCATCCGGCTCTATCACTCTATTCCATCCGGCAAGTCTTCTTCACTCATAAATGGGACCGTGTGTGTGTGCCAGACAGGGTGGCGTGGCACCCTTCCCTCAGTGCCAGACAGGGTGGCGTGGCACCCTTCCCTCAGTGCCAGACAGGGAGGCGTGGCACCCTTCCCTCAGTGCCAGACAGAGAGGCGTGGCACCCTTTCCTCAGTGCTAGACAGGGAGGCGTGGCACCCTTCTCTCAGTGCCAGACAGGGAGGCGTGGCACCCTTCCCTCAGTGCTAGGCAAGGAGGCGTGGCACCCTTCCTACAGTGCCGGGTATGATTTTTCGATAATGCTAAGACAGACAACGAAGCCTGTCAATCCGTCAACCAAAACTCCTGTCAACCTACTCATCTACCTGTCCACCTATTCATCTACCTGTCAATCTACTCTACCTGTCATTTAATTCAGACATTTGTAGGGAAAGCTGACCTAGTTGTGACGGAAGGAAGGAAGGAAGGAAGGGCTATGTCAAGTGTCCCTTTAAAAATTGCTTGAGTATTAAGAGGTCATCTGACTACCGTCTGCCCTATAAACAGTGCCAACAAGTGTCACCAGTATACAAAGAATAATGCCACCATGATATAAGGAACAGTGCCACCATGATAAAAGGAACAGTGCCACCAGGGTATAAGGAATAGTGTCATCATGATATAAGGAACAGTGCCACCAGGGTATAAGGAAAAGTGCCATTACAGTATAAGAAACAGTGCCAACATAGAGAACAGTGCTACCATGGAGAACAGTGCCACGATGATACAAGGAACAGTGCCACCATGATATAAGGAACAGTGACACCACAGAGAACAGTGCCACCATAGAGTACAGTGCCACCATGATATAAGGAACAGTGCCAACAGAGAACAGTACTAGGGCCTTCAACTCAATGAGACAGGATTGTGAGGAGAGGTATTTACGAGGCCACTCCCACAAGTTATATGGGGGAGGAAGAGTATTATGAGGGGGGAGCATAAGGGGGAGGTAAGATACGTGAAGGAGCATAGAGCGAGGGGTTGGGGAGCATAAGGGGGAGGTAAGATACGTGAAGGAGCATAGAGCGAGGGGTTGGGGAGCATAAGTGGGGGCATAAGACGAAGGGTGGAGGGGAGGTGGATGCAAGGAGTGATGAGGGAGGGAGAATATGAGGCAGGCATAGGGAGTAAACATACAGATATGAAGCATGATAGGAGGGAGGGAAGGAGGGAGAGAAAGGGAAGGAAGGAAGGTAGGAGGAGGGAAAGGAAATAGGGAGGGAAGAAGAGAGGAGGAGTAAGGGGCAGAAGATCAACAAACTCACCAGCTAGGAACCAGGCGAAGGGAGAAGAAAGGGAAGAGAGGAGAAAGGGGAGGAGTAGGGAGAGGAAGGGAAGGGTAGAAAGGGAAATGGGAGGGGGAAGGGAAGGATGTGGGGGGGAGCATGGGGAAGCGAGGGGAAGAAAAGGAAGGAGAGGCGAAGAGAAGAAGGAAGGGAAGAAAAGAAGAAGGGAAGGGGAGGCGAAGGGAAAAAATGGGAGGAGATACGAAGGAAAGAGGAGGGGAAAAGAAGAGAAGAGGAATGAGGAGTAAGGTAAGGGGTGGGAGGTAAGGGGGAGGGGGTAAGGGGTGGGAGGGGGGTGAGAGGAAGAATAATCAAAAGGTTTTCGCTGTCGGAAATTATCGGTCGCGGGAACAGTACGTCAAGAGGATACATAGTCATTTGCATCTCAGAGTGTTGCTTAATGGACGAGTTATCATTTTGACGCCCAGGGTTTATTTTCAGCTCACCCCAGCGCTTAGGAACTCACCCCAGCGCGCCTAGGAACGAGCGGCACATCACATTTGAGTTATAGGAGGGCGGTGGCTGAGTGGTCTGAGGTGGTGGTGGTGAGGGGTGGGATGTGGTCAGGGATGGGCTGAGGATGATGGTAACGAGTGTAATTTTTCACTAAGACAGGGTGTGGACGCGAAGGGATATGTCGGGGATGAGGAGGTGGTGATTCGTGAGTAGTGTATCGTGACGGGATGTGCTGTAGAGTGTGTCAGGATGTGTCAGATGATGATGATGATAATGGGCGACTAATTGGGATGTGCGTCTGGGATGGGATTATTGAGACCTGGGACTAGTGGGGTGTGCTGAAGATGATAATGCTGGTAAGGTAACCACTACTACTACCACCATCACAACATCAACCACCACCACCACAACATCAACCACCACCACCACAACAACCACCATCACCACAACAACAACAACCACCACCACATCAACAACAACCATCACCACATCAACAACAACCATCACCACAACAACAACCACCACCACAACTACTACCACTACCACCATCATGTGGGTCAAGGAAGGTTTCACACGCCCACACCGCTCAACCCACAATTACATGCAGTCATCCTCTGACCCACCTGCTCCTCCTAACCCATGCAGCCACTCCTTCAACCCATCCTCCTTCATGCTCCATCAATACACCCATGCTCCTACCTGTATGCACCATCACACAATGCAATGCTCCTTCATGCTCCATCATACACCCATGCTCCTCAATGCTCCCTTTTAATTTTACATCCCCCATCAAAGAACACCCAATGCTCCTCAAAACACCCATGCTCCTCTAATGCCCTCATCATATTCCACAATTAAAACGCCCCCTTACCTGTAATACTAATGAACTATGCTCACCTGTATTTTAATTAACTCTTACCTGTTATATTTCACGTAACTACAGTACTAAATAATTCCTCCTTAAGTGATACACAAACTCATTTTTCTAAGACAATTCAATACTAACCACTACAGAACCTAACCTAACCAAACCTAACCTAACCAAACCTACCCTAATCAAACCTAACCTAACCTAACCAAACCTAACCTAACCAAACCTATGATATGAGAACAGTAACGACTTTGAATTAAAAACAAAGGGGACAAAATTTCGTTCGTTATCGATATCGGAAAAGTCTCGCTATAACATCCCGATATCAATAACGTCAGCCGCTTTATATATCGATGAGCAAGATAATGATATGATATAATATTAATTAATTTGAAAGGGTCGTAAGGCTGATGGTTTAGTAAAGAAAATAAGAAAATAAACCATCTGTCTATCTAGCTAATCTAAGATGAACCAAAAAGAACAAATACTTTCTAAAATGAACAAAAAGAAGAACAATTACTATTTAAAATGAACCTCTCTCTCTCTCTCCCCTCACCTCTTTCTCTCCCTCCCTCCTCTCTCTCTCCCCTCACCTCTCTCCTCTCTCTCTCTCTCTCCCTCCTCCTCTCTCCTCTCTCTCTCTCTCTCTCTCTCTCTCTCTCTCTCTCAGTATTGTGTCACCAAGCACGTCAGAAATATACCTTAACGTTGTAACGACTGAATGTAAATAGAACACTTCCCCTGGTTCAATATGTGTGTGTGTGTGTATGTGTGTGTGTGTGTGTGTGTGTGTGTGTCTGGTTTTTTGTAGGTCTAAATAACTATCCCCCCCAATCACACCTGTTTTCATTTAGGCCGTAGACATACTGAAAAAAAGTCGTCTTCTTTATATACACACACACACACACACACACACACACACCAACCATCTACACAAACACCCCCTGATTCTTTTTAGCTGATACACACACGTTATAAAAAATCCCATAAACTACAATTCACTCAACTAAGGACTTTACTCCAAAAAAAAAACCCCACCCACTGTCCCCGGGCGTGTTAACCTTCAAACATTTATTATCCCACAATGCATTACCTATAAACAAGAGAGTAAGAGTCGATCTAACAACTGCCATTAGACCCAACATTGTTTACAGTAAAGGGACCGGAGATAATTTTTCCCCATTATTTATTGCTTACATAAACACGGGCCTAAGAGTCATAAGAATTCCCTCCACCAGGTGTGTGTGTGTGTGTGTGTGTGTGTGTGTGTGTGGACTCTCTCTGTCTCTCTTTCACCTTTAACTTTCACTCTCATTCTATTTCAATTTCCATCTTCTTCCATCTTTCTTTAGTCTAGGGCAGGTGTTGTGAGGGGTAGCCTAGGGCAGGTGTTGTGAGGGCAGCTAGGGCAAGTGTTGAGGAGTAGCTAGGGAGCTTGGGTGTTGTGAGGGTGCTATGTCAGGTGTTGTGAGGCTGCAGGTGTTTCGGCAGCAGGTGTTGTGAGGGTAGCTATGGCAGGTGTTGTGAGGTAGCTAGGGCAGGTGTTGTGTGAAAGCTAGGGCAGGTGTTGTGAGGGTAGCTGGGCAGGTGTTGTGTTGTGAGGTAGCTAGGGCAGGTGTTGTGAAGGGGTGCTAGGGCAGGTGTTGTGAAGGTAGCTAGAGCAGGTGTTGTGAAGGGGTAGCTATAGCAGGTGTTGTGAAGGGTAGCTAGGGCAGGTGTTGTGAGGGTAGCTAGGGCAGGTGTTGTGAAGAGGTAGCTATAGGGCCAAACAACACAGCTCGCCCTGACAGGTGTACACTATCAACCATTCCACTCATCTAATTTCCATTTCCGCCTCCTCCCCCCTTTCACTACTGAATCCTAACCAGTATAGTTCACACCTTTCTACTTCACTACAGCCTACCACACATTACATAATCCTAATCCTACATTATGAACTATTTTGAACTTCAAGAACTAACAAACAGAATATCTACAATAAAATCTCCATTATACCCAAAATAAATAACTGGATTTATACCTAAATATCGAGGAAAAACTTTATACTTGTTTTATGTTCAAGAGCAAATGGCAGAAGATTAATGGCCGGGTATGTTGTGTAGTAAAGAAAGTGCTTCAGGAGGTAAACACGAGAGAGAGAGAGAGAGAGAGAGAGAGAGAGAGAGAGAGAGACTAATGTGTGGTGCGGAGTGGACAGGGGTAATTCATGTAAGACTCCTGTGGTCATTACGAGGCTGGGCTAGTGTAGTAGACTAATACTTAGGGGGCTGCTGGGGGCTGAATAATGGGTCAGGGAAGGTGTAAATGTCTCTAAAAAGAATCTCTTGAAGTGTGGCACCAGAAGAGGCAATGTACACCCACACCTACCTCCAACCAGGCATTCTAAGCGTTCTTTACTCAACTTAAATCTCACTTGGTTAAATATCTTGAGTTAAAACGTACAATATATACCCCCCCCCCCTCCCGTGGATGTCTTAACAGGAGGGCATTTAATTAGCGGTTTATAATGACATCGTTGTATATTAAGTGATTACAGCCAATTACTTCATAGTGACTAGTTATGAGAATTATATCATCTAGGTTTAATCTTTTTTCTCTTTTTTTCTCAAGGGGATAAATTAAACGGTTAAATAAATCCATAAATAATAACAGTACAGGTGTGTTAACAGGTGTGTTAACAGGTGTGTCCAGGTGTGTTGGAAGGACATTACGCCAAGAGCACCAAGGCTTCAGCAACGTTTTAAATTAACTGGATTTATTTCATCATTCTGAGATTCTATTAAAAAAGTTAAAACCAAAACAAAACCATCAGGTGACAGGTGTTAACAAGGTGAGGGAGAATACGAACCAAGTTAATTAATCACCTCACCTGGTAAAGCTAATTATTACACAGGTAAATAAAGTATCTAACCCGGGCTGTACTACCGGGAGCGTAATCCGTAGTATAGCCCCATCAGTCACCATTAGGTAACGAGGCTGTCTCACACGGTCACCGCCGACAATAAAGAGTAAGATGTGTTTGTAAAATGAAGAGGATTGAGATACGACACCTTTGGCGAGCTGGCTATTGGTCCACACACAAGGGGGCTTCAGGCTCTCCCACCAATCACCATCACTACCACCATCTACCGCCAACCACCACACGGTCATGTTCCACTCTGGTTAAATTTACTTTTACTTTTAACTTCGCTTAAACTGTACTTACAATAAATTTAACAGTAATTACCATGTAGCTAATGAGCCTCGTAAGTGTCGTGAAATTGTAATAATAATACAAACAATAATAGTAATATAATAGTAATAATAGCAATAATAATAATAGTAATAATAATAATAATAATAATAATAATAATAACTAATTTTAATACTAATAATAATAACAGTAATTTTAATAATAATAATGAAAACAATAATAGTAATATAATAGTAATAATAGCAATAATAATAGTAATAATAGCAATAATAATAATAATAATAATAATAATCAAACTTCTATTTAAATATTGATCCGTCTAACTACTAAATTGACTCAATTCAGACTTACAAACTTACAGTATACCACAACAAAACAACAGATAACACTACTAAAAAATAAATATATCTCGTCAAGGCAACAGAGACGAATGAAAATACCATTGGCTCCCTTCACTAGACTAACCACCCCTTGTGATAAACTGAACCAAACACAACAAAAACATTACAAATAAATACCCCAAAAACAGTTCATTCTCATCTGGTAAGGGTAGGTTAGGTTATGATAGGTTAGGTTACGTTAGAGTAGGTTAGGTTATGTTATGATAGGTTAGGTTACAGTAGGTTAGGTTATGTTATGATAGGTTAGGTTACGTTAGAGTAGGTTAGGTTATGATAGGTTAGGTTACGTTAGAGTAGGTTAGGTTATGTTATGATAGGTTAGGTTACAGTAGGTTAGGTTAGTTTACAGTAGGTTAGGTTGGGTTACAGTAAATTAGGTTAGGTTAGTAAAATACCTAATCTAACTACTACGGTTAATACGATCGGCTCTCTCTGATGTTGTAAGAGGGCGTTAAATACCCCCCCACCCCCACCCACGCCCCCATTATGAATATATTACCTTTGATAGAGGTAAATATCAGTCATTACGTCTCAATAAACCTTCCAAAATATTTTTTTTTCCTTTACATATATTTCCTCCCGGGGGAAAAAAAAGATACATATTGTCCTAAAATTATGAAGTATATATCACGTAACATAATTATAGTAGGAAGTGTATAAATATCACATAACATAATAGTAAAAGTAATATATAATAATACTTACACTGAATCATTTATGGCTTTTGATATCTGAAGGGAAATTATCTTAACCCCCCTCACCCCCACAACCCGTCTCTTGGTCTTCTGAACAGGCTGGCAACAAGGAAATATTACAGTGTAAGCTCATCCCCCCCCCCACCCTCCCCACATCACCTCACACGACCAATTATTCTTATCTTTTTTCTCTCGTATCATCATCATCACCTGGGGAGTCTATCATTCTCAAGGGGGGGCGGGGTGGATGGTCTAACTAATTAATGGTCTAAACTTATTTAAATGACTGACTAAATGAATTAACCAAACGTATTGATTTATATATATTTATTTTTTTGTATTTACGTTAGGTTAGGTTGGGTTAGGTTAGGTTGGGTGGGGTGAGGGTTGGGTTGGGTTAGGTAAGGTAAGGTTAGGTTAAGGCTGGTTACTTATACTAGCCGTAATTAACTGGGAGGGGGAGGGGGCGACGACTCTTCAGGTGACCCCCACAGTACAACACCTGCACCTTCAGTGTATGTAAACGAAGCTCTCACCCCCTTACCTCGCCGTCAGCGCATCCTCCTGTATGTGAACGATTAAAAATAACCCAAACTAACTTGACTTACAGCAGTATGGTCGATACAAATGAACTGACTCTAATGTAACCTGGCTTTAAAATTTGGCGAGGTTAGGTTAAGTTTGATTAGGATAGCGTTAGGGTGGTCAATCTTTAGGTGAAATAAACTAGGTGATTAATCTTCAGGTGAAATAAACTAGGGGCAACTCTACAGATAATCCATATTTACCATACAGTACACTGCAATAAAACAAAAAATACTGTAGCCTCTGATATATTTGTTACGAGCTACTTCACTACGCCGCTACAGTAACGCCAATACGCCACTACAGTAACACCAATACACCACCTCAGTAACGCCAATACGCCAACACCCACATCAGATAAGGTGTACTGAACGCGACTCCACACACGTCAACAAGATTACTTCACTCGATCGGACTCTATCATCCATATACTGATTAGTCGATAAATTAACATGACACCTGATGCTCCGTAAATTCACCTATAATCTACAGTAATTCTAGTTGATTATCACTACTAAATCTACATTATAGACGTATAATTTTGGTGATTTTGTTAATTTTGAAATGAGGAAGACGAGGTATTTATTTATTTATTGTTGTGTTGGTATAGTGTCCTAGAAAAAAAAGTCTTTGCCTCCCTCCCTTCCTTCCTCCCTCCCTCCCTCCCTGAGACACTGAGTTGGAGGGAGGAAATAGGCAGGGAGCAAGCAGGGAGGGAACAGGGAGGAACATATTTCCGGCCTACTGTATATATATATATATAACTTGGCGGGTAATACTGCCTTCTGTTTCAATCTCACGCCATTAAATTGTTCACCAAGGCGCAGTTTGCCTCTCTCTTTCTCTCTCCTCTCAGAAAATCCTACGACTCGTTAACACTCAGACATGACAGAGAAATGAATCTCAATCCTCACTCAGTCTTCACTCAAATTTCCCTCCATAACCACGTGTGGAAAAAAAAATAACTACAATAATCACGGAAACCATTATTATCACACTAACTACTCAACTACTCGGGGGGGTGATAACGTGTAGTTTAAGTTTCTCGGAGCTCGTTAAGACACATTCACACATCTTCATTCTGGGTAAAAATTAGTAACGTGACCCCCAAGGAATTCTCTACTCTCTAACCCGGGTCTAAGGAGAGTAACATCACTTCAATACACACACACACACGGTGATATTTTCAACGGTTACTATACACTAATGTCAACACTGGTCTTAAGTTAGTTCCTATGTATTGTAGGATCACAGTGAAAATAATTAAGGATATAAATGATTAAAAAGGAATTCAAGTTAGGGTTTCATGTTGGGGGAGGGAGGAGGCAGTTGACTACGACGAGGAAGGAGGAGGAAGGAAGAACTTGAAAATAACGGAGTAATATCTCTCTCTCTCTCTCTCTCTCTCTCTCTCTCTCTCTCCTTTGGCGCCACAGTGAACTAGGCCGTTGTGTACTTTGCCAACTTTTCGTATTTTTAAACCGATAGGGTATAATAATTAATAAGGTAATCCGTCAAGTAATATAGACAGGAAGGAAGACAACACGCCGTTAAATAAGACTCAGGACAGAGGTTAAGTTTGACGGAAATACCAACATCACCCATCTAAATGTATATAAGTAAGAGTCTTATGTTTACATCGTGAGCCTATAAGATAACTATTTCCGTGACAGCCGAGTTTAAGGGGGGTCAGAGGGGGAGGGGGCGCAGGGAGAGTGGAAGGTTTTTGGCGTGGTTACAGAGTCTAACGGGAGACCGACGTCAAGATGAGGTTAGATTACTAGCTTTCACTGTCACACACACACACACTGATCTAACTGATATGGTTTTTATATACACAAAAAACACCGGGAAAAAACTGAATCGGTGTTTTAGTCAAGGAAAAAAATTATCTACCTCCCCCATACCTGATCCAACTCCCTATACATCACAATAACTGTACGTCTATGATCACCAAACAACAAAAAACCAGCAGACCTTAACTAATCTTACGATCATTTTAAAGACCCGCTGCTGGCAAGGTGGTAGTAGTAGTGGCGTTGGTGTCTAAAGCCTCCATTAATGACGACACACACACACAACCCAGTTAAGCTTATTAATTTTAGCTTACGGAGAGGTAAAGTTAGCTTGGGGTGGGTAAAGTTAGCTTGCAGTGGGTAAAGTTAGTTTGGGGAGGGTTAAAGTTAGCTTGGGGAGGGTTAAAGTTAGCTTGGGGAGGGTTAAAGTTAGCTTGGGGAGGGTTAAAGTTAGCTTGGGGAGGGTTAAAGTTAGCTTGGGGAGAGTTAAAGTTAGCTTGGGGAGAGTTAAAGTTAGCTTGGGGAGGGTTAAAGTTAGCTTGGAGAGGGATAAAGTTAGCTTGGTTTATTTTTACCAGTAACTATAGTCAACCTAAACCACAAATAACAAAAATGGTACTAAAACAGACCATTTGAGTTAGTACTGACGGGTACCTGACAACCACTGCAGGAAGCTTATAGTTCACAGCTCCAGTGCGTGTTGCATGGTGTGGTTTGAGTAACAATAAGCCCAGATACTTGTTAACAAAATACGTGGTTTATTTTTGTTTAATCCCTAACTCTCCTTTTATCTGTTTAATTTAGGAGTCGGGAAGAATTATAAACCCTTATTTTCCTTACCGTTAATAGCGATAAGAAGAAAAGATAAGATATACAACGAATAGAAATACCAATAAAGGTTTAAACAGTGTTATATGATCAGACCCGGATACTAAGACATACAAGCTCATATATCCTTCCAAGTTAACAGAAAATAAACACAACTGTTTCATCACTAGTAAATACAAAGACATGAATCGGTGGTAATTGCTTCCACACACACACAGAACTATCACCTACACACGGTTAATTAGCTAAACTACCAATCTTTACTAGTCTTGTAAGGTCATACTCGTTACGTATTGTGGGTCGTTAAGGAAGGGACCCAACAAACCAGTGAGTAATGGCAAGTTTAAAGTTAATAAGAGTACTTAGTAAATATTACAAACTTATAGCCTAGGATACAGTACTGTAGTCAATACGTTACAGTAATAAGTGGTAATGTTATATAATCAACTAGTGAGATATATTCACAAGGTAGGAAACTATTATATTTTACTAAGAAACTAGAAATATCCTCCAGTAACTTGTTTTTCTGGCTGTAATTTAAGTATTTCTCGTTTACATATCAGTGTAATTATTATATAAGACAGACACACACACACACACATACATCCAGTAGTTATAGGTCAACACTTTACCTTGAGTTTAGTTGACACGTCTGGTTGGTATTCGCTGTAAGTCACCATTTAAACACTCCACGGATTGGCCGATTATTTGTTTTCCCGTTGCACACACACACACAAACAGTTCGGCAGAGACTAGAGTGAGAGAAGTCGTTTACCAGCAGCTCGCTCTAACAGTGAAAAGGCAACACCACCACAGTGAAATCCGAAAGGCACTTGTCTGGCGGCGACTTACCTAAAACACGTAAACACAAATCTCGGGATCGTGTTTTTCTTAGAATTCTTTTCCACAACTGCACATTATTCATACGTTAATATATATATATTTACCCCCAAAGAAGAAGAACAGTATCACACTCAATTTACGTGTTCTTTAGTTAAGGACACTTGGTAGAGGGGAGGAAGGGGGTTTATTAACACTATCAGCGTGCCACAGGGAAAAACACCACTAACTAACTGGCACTCACATACTCTCTAGTCGAGGGTTTGGGCACAACTGAGCGAGGTCGGCGCGTGGTTGGCTAAGTTGGGGGAGGGACGTACCCACCCTACCCCGCCAGTTTCACCAATCACAGCCCGTCTTAACTGCCGCCTGAAAGTTGTGAGCAGGGATTTAACACCATTATTCAAACAAATCCTCTTATTTCTCCCATACTTAACATCACGCTGATATCAACCTAATGCTAAACTCATGGTCATATACCCACGAATAGACTGAAATCATAAAATATTACATTAATTACCGGTACTTTATAGGAAATAGACTCAAAACCCCCACGTGTTCTGGAATAAGAGTTCACGCCTAACCCCCCACCACCACCACTTCCACTACCACCACTTGTACACACCAACTGAAGGGGGGGGGAGGGGGAGGGGGGGGAGCCAAGGAGGAAGGAAGGAAAAAGTGAAATAGTAATCCATTATCGATTAACAGCCACCAAATTGACGATAAAACACGTTATAAATTCGTCAAGATTACACACGCCATCCACAAAATGTTTATCACTTTACCATACGATTTTACAAGAAGATTAATAAACATATCCAACATAAATTTCTTGTAGTTTTTTTTTCTTCTCTTGAGTCTCCCGGGAAAAATGTGGTTCCGTTCCAAGTAAGTCACGGTTAGCGAGTCTTATGGTTCCTATTAGAATATAAAAACTAGTGAATACAATAATTTAATGAGACTCCCGTGACTTATTGGGTTCATATCTGAGTGTGTGTGTGTGTGTGTGTGTGTGTGTGTGTGTGTGTGTGTGTGTGTGTATACTCAGGTGTTTTACATGATTAACTTCAGGTATTTAAAGTTGTTATTACACTGATATTTAGGTTCATAAAGACATAATTAATAGACACGTTTCCCTCACACAAACACTCCATGCACTAAATTAATTCACTGTGCAACAATTTTTTGTTTATGTTAATTTTGAAATGTTTCTTTACTAATTTAGACATGCTGATTATGAATCTGCCATTGGTTTTGCCAAGCTATCAATATTTTATTGAAAATTTAAAAATATCACTCTTTTTCTCAATTTTAACGCAATTTTGGGGGATTTCTGTTAAAAGGCACAGCGATTTCAAATGCTGACTTCTCATCTTCTGAAGAGGCCGAGGATGTTGCCTTTAATGTAGCAGACTCAAACAACTCCCCACATTTTCCTAATCAACATGACTTAGCCAGGGATGTAGGTCTTACCGAGGAAAATGCTGAGGTTTTCACATCTCGTCTCAAGGAGTGGAATTTACTAGATCCTAGTTGAAAGATTAGTCCACACAGGAAAAGGCATCTAACTTTACACCTTTCTTCAAAGTTTTGGAACTCAATTTGCTGTGTTACCGCTCTGATGTCAATGGCCTCTTTGGCCAAATAGGCATCGAGTACAACCCTTCTGATTGGCGTCTGTTTATTGACAGCTCAACAAAAAGTCTTAACGCTGTGTTGCTTCACAATGGGACTACACTTCCATCAATTCCGGTAGGTCACTCAGTTCACATGAAGGAAGACTGAAAATGTATAGATGTTGTTGGACATGCTCAACTATACAAGAGACAATTGGGAAGTGTGTGGAGACTTCAAGATGATAGGTTTCCTGCTTGGACTACAAGGTGGCTATACCAAGTATTCCTGTATTCTCTGTCTATGGGATAGTAGAGCAGATGACAAACACTATGACAGAAGAGATTGGCATGTCGGAAGCGAATTAACTCCTGGTGCACACAATGTATGTCACAATGGTCTTATTCAAAGAGAGAAGATATTGCTGCCGTCACTTCACATAACGCTAGGGCTTGTGAAGCAGTTCATCAAAGCATTAAACCCAGAAAGTAACGCCTTTAAACACGTCCGCTTAATGTTCCCAAAATTGTCTGAGGCCAAAGTCAAAGGCGGCATCTTCATTGGACCACAAATTAGGCAGATGTTGGCATCTAAAGATGTAGAAGACAAAATGTCAACTGTTGAAAAAAATGCCTGGCAAGCATTTCGGCTTATAGTACATGGGTTTCTGGGCAACCACAAGTCTGAGAACTACAAAGAGCTGATGGAAAATTGAATTGTATGTTATAGAGAATTTGGCTGCAGAATGTCACTGAAGTTACACAAATTGCAATCACACTTGGACTTCTTCAGACCAAACTTGGGACACGTGAGTGAAGAGCATGGTGAACGGTTTCATCAGGACATACAAACTATGGAGAAGAGATATCAGGGGAGATGGGATGAAGCTATGATGGGTGACTACGTGTGGAGTTTGATTCGAGATGACCCTAAGGAACACAAAAGAAAATGCCGTTCAAGTGTTCATTTTTAGCATAGTTTATTGTTCAATTTCATTAGTAACAAAGTGTAGAAAAGGAATGTGTTGTTTATGCTTTCAATATAACATAAAATTGTGTTCTCGTTTCATTTATTTCATTACCATATGTGATGTACCGTATATCAATATTTCACCTTCTGATTTCTGGTTAAATTTCAGAGATGATATAAAAAATTAATTGCTAATTTCTGATAAAACTATTGATGCTGTAAAACAAACTAGAGTCATACTTGGAATCATCGTACTCGAAAACATATATTAAAAAGTTAAAAATTCAGATAAACACAACTTTCCCTAATTTTTTTTGTACAGTGATTCATTCACTGACCCACCAGCCCACTAAGAGAACTGAGAGAACTTGTAACCCACTAGCCCACTGAGAGAACATCAGAACTAACCCACCAGCCCACGAAGAGAACTTTATAACTAACCCACCAACCCACCAAGAGAACTGAGAGAGACCTTATAACCCACCAGCCCACGAAGAGAACTTTATAACTAACCCCACCCACTAAGAGAACTGAGAGACCTTATAACCCACTAGCCCACGAGAGAACATAGAACTAACCCACCAACCCACTAAGAGAACTTCATAACTAACCCATCAACCCACTAAGAGAACTGAGAGACCTTATAACCCACACCAACCCACCAAGAGAACTTTATAACCCACCAACCCACCAAGCGAACTTCAACCCCCCCATGTACACTGCAGGGTAGGTCTGGTCACTATGTATCAGGAGGAACAAAATATCACGCCTCGTTAAGTAATGATCTTGGCGCCAGCTGATAGATCATGCTTGTCTGTGACCAAAGCAGCCACCGGTAGACCTTCCTCTTGTCTCAGCTTGGACGTTGACAAATACAACAGACGTGACGGTGTGTGTGTGTGACTGCGTGCATGTTTGTGTGTGTGACTGGATGTATGATTAGCTGCATGCATGTGTGTGTGTGTGTGTAACTGCAAACAACTGTGTGTATGACTGACTGTTTGTGTGACTGTATATTCTGTATGTATGTGACTGTGTTTCTATATTCGTGTGACTGCATATGAGTATTGTGACAGTGTGTGTATATGTAAATGTGTGTACATCCGGCTGTGTGTGCGTACGTCCGGCTGTGTGTGTGTGTGTGTGTCTGTACATCCGGCTGTGTGTGTGGGGTGAGGACGGGCACCATGACTGTCACCGCCAGAGTCAACATCGGGATCATCGTCACACTGCGGCGGCTCTTGTGCTTCAGGATAATGGCGGCGAGTCGATTTGTATGCATCTGTCAAGAGTGCTGAGAGGAGGAGGAGGAGGAGGAGGCCCTGGGAGGAGGTATAGGAGGAGGAGGAGGAGGAGGAGGCCCTGGGAGGAGGCAGGAGGTATAGGAAGAAGGAGGAGGCCCTGGGAGGAGGTATGGAGGAGGAGGCCCTGAGGGAGGTATAGGAGAAGGAGGAGGAGGCCCTGGGAGGAGGTATAGGGAGGAGGAGGCCTGGGAGGAGGTATAGGAGAGGAGGAGGAGGCCCTGGGGGGAGGTAAGGAGGAGGAGGCCCTGTGAGGAGGTATAGGTGGGAGGAGGTATAGGAAGAGGAGGCCCTGGGAGGAGGTATAGGGAGAAGGAGGAGGAGGCCCTGGGAGGAGGTATAGGGAGGAGGCCCTGGGAGGAGGATGGGAGGAGGGGAGGAGGAGGAGGAGGAGTGGGAGGAGGTATAGGAGGAGGCCCTGGGAGGAGGGGGAGGAGGCCCTGGGAGGAGGTATAGGAGGAAGGAGGAGGAGGAGGCCCTGGGAGGAGGTATAGGAGAAGGAGGAGGAGGCCCTGGGAGGGGTAGGAGGAGGGGGAGGAGGAGGAGGAGGCCCTGGGAGGAGGTATAGAGGAGGCCCTGGGAGGAGGTATAAGAGGAGGAGGCCCTGGGAGGAGGAGGGCCTGGGAGGAGGTATAGGAAGAGGAGGCCCTGGGAGGAGGTATAGGAGAAGGAGGAGGAGGAGGCCCTGGGAGGAGGTATAGGGAGGAGGAGGGGAGGAGGTAGGAGGAAGGAGGAGGAGGAGGCCCTGGGAGGGAGGTATAGGAAGAGGAGGCCCTGGGAGGAGGTATAGAGGAGGAGGAGGAGGAGGCCCTGGGGAGGAGGATAGGAGGAGGAGGAGGAGGCCCTGGAGGAGGTATAGGAGGAGGAGGCCCTGGGAGGAGGTATAGGAGAAGGGAGGCCCCCTGGGAGGAGGTATAGGGAAGAGGAGGCCCTGGGGAGGAGGTATAGAGGAGGAGGAGGAGGAGGCCCTGGGAGGAGGTATAGAGGAGGAGGAGGAGGAGGCCCTAGGTGTGCTATAGCTGGTATTAAAGGACATATCTTATACCTGCTGTTATAGGTGTGTTATAGCTGGTGTTATAGCTGGTGTTATAGCTGTCTTAAAACTGGTGTTATAGACGTGTTATAGCTAGCATTATATCTACAACAAAACCCCAAACACCATCACCACCAACTAGCTACTAAGACAACCACAAAGCATTATAATTATAGACGACACAATCCTCCCGCCTCAAAGAAAAAACAAAGCAAAAAAGTATAAATGCCAGAATAAGTAACGAGCAAAGTGACAATCGCTTATCCACCCTCCTACGTGAGCAATGAATATATATATATATACTATAGCCTTCAGTGCGGAGTATGCGTCAAAATAATGGCGAATGTGCGAAAAATTTACATAAGAAAAAAAATATATATATATATGTTTTTGTTGTTGTTGGCGTCGGTGTTATTTTCAGTGTGTTGACGTGGTGATAATAAATTGTGTGGACGGCAGCGCGGGTCTCTCTGTCTATCTCTCTCTCCCTCACCTCATCAATGTTTTTTTTCTCTCTCTCTCTCACCACAAAACATCCGGATTTTCTTTTGAAGAGTTATTATCAGACAATCCCATCGATCGTATTATTATATTTGTTTTGAGTAAAGGGGATCCAATGCCTTTTTTATACCGAGAAGTGTACTGTATATAGTTTGGTTTGGGGTTCAATTCCCATTATCGATCGTCTTTTGTTTGTTTTGGTTCCTTTAAATACCGCCATTGACTGACTTTGTTTTTTAATCCTCTTCCAAAAGGTGTTATCGATACTCTTTTGTTTTTTGTGACGTTTATACACCTTATTGTCGATTACTTTGATTTATTTATATATTCATTTATTTAGTTTTGGTAGGAATATACACTAAACGCTCATGAATTATTATTATTATTATTATTATTATTATTATTATTATTATTATTATTATTATGAGGATGATGATGAGGAGATGATAAATGAAGGAGGAAGAATATAAAGAAAACAATAACGAAGTGGCATAAGTGTACAGGTGGGTGGCGGGGAGTGGCGGCTGAGGTTGAGTACAAGGAGGGTATGGCGGGCAGGGCGGGGCGGGGGGTGGCGGATAAGGTCAAGTGAGCGACTCTTTACCTAGTCGCCGCCAATCAAATTCCTTGTCGTGTTACCTGATGATGAGCTGACACAGTCGCGCCTCCCTCTTGCCCGCCGCCCGCCCTGTCACCACCCAGCCGCCACGCCACCCAGCTGTCCCACCACAGCCGCCACGCCACCCAGCCGCCACACCATGAAAGTGCCCATGCTATTCTTAAAAGCAATTGCTCTTCTGTGTGTGCGTGTGCGTGCGTGTGTGTGTGTGTGTGTGTCAGTCACTCAACACAACCCTCCCCTCCCCTTCTATCACCACCACCACCACTACGACCTCTATCACCTTTTGACCCGACCATGACCATCCCGACCGCCGACTCCCCGACCACCTGAGCTAAATCGTCATCGCCTCCTCGTTGAGCCATCAGATGGGCCAGGCAGGTGGACCAGGCCAGGCCAGGCCAGACCAGGCCAGACCAGACCAATATTTACTGAGTGTATCGCTCCATCAGGGACCACCGGCCAGCCTCTAAATGGTTAACTAAGATGCCTCCCGTTATACAAGAATACACAGGAATACAGAGGAATACAGTGGAATACAGAGGAATACAGTGGAATACAGAGGAATACAGTGGAATACACAGGAATACAGAAAGACAGAGGGAATACAGGAATACACAGGAATACAGAAATACAGAGGAATACAGAGGAATACAGAGGAATACAGAGATACAGAGAAATACACAGGAATACATAGAGATACAGACGAATACACGGGAATGTAGTGGAATACACAGGAATGCAGAATACAAAAGATTACAACAATTACATAAGATTAAAGAAAAATACAAAGAATTACAAAGGACTACTAAACATGATAAAGAAATAAAAAAAAACCGATCTAAAAATATGATAAAAAAATAATACAAATGTTCTTGTTTGTTTGTATTCTTTAGCTACAGCAAGAAGAAATGAAATGTAAAAGACAAATAAAAAAGAATTAAACGCAAAAACATAAACAAAACAACAACGACAACAAAATAATAATATAAATAATAATAATAATAATAATAATAATAAATTTTTTTTAATTATATAATAATAATATATGCCCCAATCAGCATTAGATTAGGTTAGTTTATGCTAGATTATGTTAGGTTGGGTTAGGTTAGTTAGAATATATAATAATCAGGTAAAATAAGCTTACGGGGGCCTATAATCCTCAGGTAATGCAAACAAACAAACAAACAGACTGAACTATAATTGGTTAGGTTAGGTTAGGTCTTGGACTCGGGTAAGGGAAAAAATAACGCTTATCGTCCCTGTGTTTGAGAATACGAGCCTTACGTCCAGATTGTGAGAGATTTAACAGGTAATATTATACAGGTAACTGGGGGTGGTAGGAGTGATGGGGGTGATGGGGAAGGGGTGATGGAAGGGTGGGGGGATGGGGTGAGTGAGGGGAGGGAGGAAAGGTGATGGGGTGAGAAGGGGTGTGAGGAGGTGAGAGGGTGAGTGGTGGAGGTGATGGGAGGGTGATGGGAGGGGTGATGGGAGGGTGATGGGAGGTGTGATGGGAGGGGATGGGGTGAGTGGGGTTGAAGAATGGGGAGGAGGTGTGGGGGGGAGGAGGCAAGTAAGAACGGGGTGAGTGAGAAGGGAAGCAAAGAAGGAAGGGTGATGGAGGGTGAGGAAGGGGGATAATGAAGGGTAAATAAGGAAGGGGGGAAAGTGAGGAAGGGGGAAGGAGGGTGATAAGGTGATAAGGAGAGGTATAAGTAAGTCTCACTACTAATTATACTCCATTATAACTTACGTGTTTAATTAACTAAAACAAGATCATTCCTTTAATCACCTAAGAATGTAAACAATTGAGTCACGAGTCATAAGAGAACTTGATGGTCTCTCTCTGTCTGTCTGTCTCTGTCTCTCTCTCTCTGTCTGTCTCTCTCTCTGTCTACTCTCTCTCTCTCTCTCTCAGACCAACCTGACAGCCGCTACATGTAAACAACCATATACTTAACTATCCTTTCTCACGGTAGTTTAGTGGTTGTTTGTGGTTGTTTGTGGTTGTTTATGGTTGTTTATGGTTGTTTATGGTTGTTTATGGTTGTTTATGGTTGTTTATGGTGTTGTATGATGAGTTTACTTTTGTTGTGTGTATTTTTATAGTATAGTGACAGTGTTTGGTTTACCTGAAGATTAAACACCGTAATTAATCTTCCTAATGCTATACCTGCAGGGTTTAAGTTAGGTTAGGTACACGTACACACATACAACCACACACACACACACAAACAAACGCACACACACACCCATACACTTACCTTCACACACACACACAAACAAACACACACACACACATACACTTACCTTCACACACACACACACACACACACACACACACACACACACACACAAACAAACACACACACACACACACAAACACCATAAATACCACCCACAGACAGACAGACACACAAAACAAACAAGGCTGACGTGAGAAAGAGACCATGTTACTTGACTCCGTATTACATTATTATCAGCAACAACCTGTCCTCTTAATACCTTGAGCCTGCTTGTATTGTCTTAGCCTGGGAGAGTTAGGGGGAGTTATGGGATTAGGGGGGAGTTGGGGAGAGTTATGGAGGTGGGGGGTGAGGGGGAGAGTTAAGGGGAGAGTTAAGGAGGATTAGGGGGAGAGTTAAGGGGAGTTATGGGAGAGTTAGGGGGAGAGTTAAGGGGAGGGGATTATGGGAAGTTAGGGAGTTATGGGAGAGTTGAGAGAGTTAGGGGAGAGTTAAGGGAGAGTTATGGGAAAGCTTTGTGAGACACTGATTGGAGGAGAGGAGGGAAGGACGGTAGAGGAAGGAAGAATAGAAGGAAGGGTTGGAAGGGGTGAGGGAGGGAGGAAGGAAGGGGTAAGTGATGGACGGTAAAGGGAGGGAAGGAGGGAAGGATGTAGAACAGAAGGGATGGACAGAACACAGTATTTGAGGAGGTGGTAGTAGGAAAGGAGGGAAGGGAGGGTAGGAGGAGAAGGGGAAGGGAGTGATAGGAGGGGAGTTGTGGGAGAGACGGAGGGAGTGAAGGGGAATTGAGAGAGGAAAGAGAGGGAGGAGTGAAGGAGGAATTGAGAGAGAAGAGAGGAGGGGAGTGAAGGGAATTGAGAGAGAGAGGAGAGTGGAGGGAGGGAATTGAGAGAGAAAGAGAGGGAGGGAGTTGAGTGGAGGGAGGGCCAACAGTGTTTACATCTGGACAGACCATGGGAAGGGTCACCTATCACCCCACTCCTGCTGCTGCCTCTTGTACCGTACACGTGTTACCCTGATGGTGCCTGGTGCTGTGTCCTGTGCTGTTGAGGGGTTATTGCTGCTGTGTTTGTTGTAGTATTTGTTCTTGCTTTGTTGTTGTCTGTGCTGTCTGCCGTTGCTCTGTCTGTCGTTGTGTCGTCTGCTTTACTTCCACTGATGCTTTGTCTGTCTGCCGCCGTGTCTGCTACTTCTGGACGCTGGCGGATTATCACTCGTTCCTCTCCGTCTCTCCCGTCTTTCTGTGTGTGTGTGTGTGTGTGTGTGTGTGTGTGTGTCAGAGGACGAGATCGATCAAGGGTAAGGTCAAGGTGAGCCTCGAAACCGGCATTCAAGTAGGACTCGTTCATGAAGGATTATGCATCTTGCTAGAAAACTCTCAACTACCGGTGTGTGTGTGTGTGTGTGTGTGTGTGTGTGTGTGTGTGTGTGTGTGTGTGTGTGTGTGTGTGTGTGTGTGTGTCAAGGTCATGGGGTCATTATCATAGTTCGGATGGTGTTGTTATGGTCAGGTCATGTGGGTGACCTTTAACCTGGGGGTACTGTAGAAGTATGGCAGTAATACTATGGACCACCTGAACATCAAACTCCCCTAACTAACCTAAACTATAACCTAAACCTAACCAAACCTAGGCAGCCAGTAACACCCTCGTCGTTCTGGTGTTCCTCAGGTAGTCAGTCATCTCCAGGTAAACCACAGCATGGATGCTGGCAGGTGGTGAGAGAGCCACCACCACCACCACCAGAAGCTGTATCGTTGGGTCTTGTACCACACAAAGCAAGTCTCAGAGCCAGGAGGGAGGGGAGGAGAAGTTTGTGATAGGTAATGCTCTGTGTGTGTGTGTGTGTGTGTGTGTGTGTGTGTGTGTGTGTGTGTGTGTGTGTGTGTGTGTGTGTGTGTGTGTGTGTGTGTGTGTGTGTGTGTTGTTGTCCGTCTCTAGATGAGTATGGGTGAAGGAGGCTATTTCTTTTTCTTTATTTCATTTATTTCCTTCCTTTTCTTCTTTCCTTCTTCTTCTTTCTTTCCTTCATTTCTTCCTTCCTTCCTCCTACCATCATCACCACCTCCTCCCCCCCCCTCACCTACCTGTCACTGGGTTATGTTTATCTCTGTTTACCCATCCTCCCCCCTAACCCCCACCACACAGACACCTCTAACCTTGCTGCCAGACCCCTCTACCCTCCCCAACACATCTGACCCATCCCCACCACACACATACACACCTCTACCTCTAGTGGGCGGGCTAGTGGACAGGCGGGCGGGATAGTGGGCGGGGTAGTAGGGTGGGCGGGGTGGGCGGAAGAAAATGTTTAGTCCAGACGATGAAAATCCTGCCCAGATGCCCTCCTGTGACGTCACGCGCGTGCCCCTCTGTAAACTGTGTTACCGGGGGAGGGCAAAGGGGTGTATAACGTGATGATTAAGGAAGATAGGAAGGAAGGAAGGAAGGAAGGGAAGGAAGGAAGGAAGGAACAAAGGAAGGAAGGGAGGGAGGGAAGGAAGGAAGGGAAGGAAGGAAGGAGGAGGGAAGGAAGGAAGGAACAAAGGAAGGAAGGGGAAGGAGGAGGAAGGAAGGAAGGAAGGAAGGATGGGGAAGGGAAGGAAGGGAAGGGAAGGAAGGAAGGGAAGGAAGAGGGAAGGAAGGGAAGGAAGGGAGGGAGGGGGGGAAGGAAGGAGGGGGGGAAGGAGGAAGAGTAAGGGGGAGGGGAGAGAAAGGGGAAACAGGAGGAAGAGGAAGAGGGACGGGTAGGAGAAAGGAGAAGAAGATGAGAAAGAAGGAAGGAAGGAAGGAAGGAAAGAAGAGGAGGGGGAGAAAAGAGGAGATCAGAAAGAAGGAAGGAAAGAAGTAAGGAAAGAAGGACAAGGTAATAACTCTCAAAGGGTCAAAAAGAGACGAGAGTTATGGCCAGGTGTGGGAGTAAATATACGACGCACAGGTGAGTTAATTAGTCTTGCTTACCTGTTCTCTCTAGACGATTAAATTCATCAGTGGGGAGATGAAGGGAGAGAGAGAGAGAGAGAGAGAGAGAGAGAGAGAGAGAGAGAGAGAGAGAGAGAGAGAGAGAGAGAGAGAGAGAGAGAGAGAGAGAGAGAGAGAGAGAGCCGTCACCCATCCATTCTTTGAACCTGAAGAAGAAGAAGAAGAAGATGATGATGATGATGATGATGATGAGGATGATGATGATGATGATGATGAGAAGAAGAAGAAGAAGAAGAAGAAGAAGAAGAAGAAGAAGAAGAAGAAGAAGAAGAAGAAGAAGAAGAAGAAGAAGAAGAAGAAGAAGAAGAAGAAGAAGAAGAAGAAGAGAAGAAGAAGAAGAAGAAGATGATGATGATGATGTGATGATGATGAGTGATGATGATGATGATGTGATGATGATGATGATGATATGATGATGATGAAGAAGAGAAGAAGAAGAAGAAGAAGAGAAGAAGAAGAAGAAGAAGAAGAAGAAGAAGAAGAAGAAGAAGAAGAAGAAGAAGAAGAAGAAGAAGAAGGAAGAAGAAGAAGAAGATGATGATGATGTGATGTGATGATGATGATGATGATGAAGAAGAAGAGAAGAAGAAGAAGAAGAAGAAGAAGAAGAGAAGAAGAGAAGAGAAGAAGAAGAAGAAGAAGAAGAAGAAGAAGAAGAAGAAGAAGATCATCCAGTCCCTAGTAATTAATCATCACCGCTTCCGACGTGAGTGAGGTGGGTGGCTGGCTGTTGACTGGCTCCCAACACTCGCTACATACCTGCGGTGACCGGGGGTTCGAACCTAGAATATCGTTGGCAAGAATCACTTCTCCCTTTCCTTTCCTCCCTTCCTTCTTCTCTTCCTTTCCTTTCCCTTCCCTTCCTTATCTTCCCCTTTCTCTCCTTCCTTCACCTCCTTCCCTTCCCTCCTTCCTTCTTCCCCCATTCCTTCCAACTCCCTTTCATTTCTTCCTTCCACCCTGATCCCTTCCTCATTACCTTATCTTCCTTCTACTCCTCTTCCTCCCTCCCTTCCTTCCCTCTTCCTCTTCCTCCTTCCTTTCCCCTTCCTCCACACGTCATTAAATGTATCTGCTATCTTCCTCTGAATTATAGAGGGAAGCAGTGATAACTTCTTCCCTCCACGTGACATGATGGAGGGAGGGAGGAGGGAATAATGAGTAGGTGATTCTCTCCCTTCCCTCCCCCCATCATTCATACCCGCCACCATCACCTCCATTCAAGAAAGCCTCATCACCCCTTCCTCTCAATCATGTCTCCCTGTTCCCCTCCTCCTCCTCCTCCCTCCTTCAATCATCTCCCCACCCTCAATCCACCATCTCTCCCCAATCACCCTCCTTCAACCACCCTTCCCATCTCTTCCTCCACCGGCCTCCACTATCACCACCCCATATCTCCCCAACCCATTTTCGCCCCCCTCTTCACGGACAGAAGGCGGGGGGGTCACGTTCATTGGCTTACTTCCTGCTCCATGACGACTTCGTACGGTTGGACAAACCACAGGACCTTTTGAGAATAATGACGACCAGTTTCAACTCAACCTAACTAAACCTAACGTAACCTAACCAAACCTAACGTAACCTAACCAAACCTAACGTAACCTAACCAAACCTAACGTAACCTAACCCAACCAAACCTAACGTAACCTAACCAAACAACCTAACCAAACCTAGTAACCTAACCAACCAACGTAACCTAACCAAACCCAAGTAACCCAACCAACCATCAACCAAACCTACCCCAACCTACCCAACGTACCCTAAGCCAAACCTAACTATATACTTCCGGCCAACAGTATTCACCAGAGACCAACTTTTTTTTAAACGTTCAACCCATTAGCGGTTTTGGTCCGATGTTCTGACTGCGGGCAAATATTTTCTTAGTACACGTCTATGATACTGTGTCGAGCTGTGGGAGAGGATGGAGGAGGGATGGAGGAGGCAGGAGAGGGAGGGAAGGAAGGAGAGGGAGGAGGAGGAAGGAACTTGTGACAAAATATTTTCTTAGTTGACTCGTATGATACTGTGGTGAGCAGGAGGCACGTGGAGGAAGGGGAGAGGGAGGAGGGAACCAGTTAATGAATGTTGAGGGAGAGAGGAAAGGGGGAAGGAAGGAAGGATGGAAGGAAGAAAAGAAGGAAGGAAGACGACCCAAAGAAACACGTCAAGAATGAAGGAAAGAATAGGAAGGAAGGAAGGAAGGAAGGAAATAAGGAAACAAGGAAAGAAGTGAAAAAAACATGAATGGAGGGAAGAAATGAATGAATGAAGAAAGAAAGAAACAAATGAACATATAGAAAGACAGAGAATGAAATGTCCTGGAGGTGAAAGAAGGAAGAATAAAGTTGAAGGAGAAAGAAGGAAAAGGAACACTTGAGGAGGGTCACAGGTCAAGGGTAAAGGGAAAAAACAGTCCCTCCACCACCACTCCTCCCTCCTCTTCCTGCCTTCCCTCCTTCCACACGTGTCCACTTTGTCCCTCCCTCCTCCTCCATAGACGAGAGAGAGAGAGAGAGAGAGAGAGAGAGAGAGAGTGATGAAAGAAGAACCACAGGAATGAAGGAAGGAAGGGGGGAGGAAAGAATGGAAGGAGGGAGAAAGTAATGAAGAATGGAAGGAACGAAGAATGAAGGAGGAAGAAGGAATGAAGGCAAGAGGTAGGAATGAAGGAGTGAAGGGGGGAGGAAGGACAGGAGAGAAAATGAAGGAAGAATGGAAGAAACGAAGAATGAAGGAGGGAAGAATGAAGGCAAGAGGAAGGAATGAAGGCAAGAGGAAAGAATGAAGGAATGAAGGGGGGAGGAAGGAAAGAGGGGAGAGAAAATGAAGGAAGATAAAAAGGGATGAACGACGGAAGTGTGTAGGCGTAGTACGGGAGTGAGACACGTGTGGCCATCACTCATCGTAGTGAGGTGTAACACACACACACACACACACTCTCTCTCTCTCTCTCTCTCTCTCTCTCTCTAGTTTATCTCACTTTCTCTCTCTCTCTCTCTCTCTAGTTTATCTCACTTTCTCTCTCTCTCTCGTTTATCTCACTTTCTCTCTTTCGGCAGGTAGTAGGTAGTAGGCAGCTACCAAACAGGGAGGTACTACCGCCTGGGAAGATATTGGAAGCATAATGTGTTGTCTAATGGTAGACCCTGCTGCCATATGGCATCACGAAACTTGTGACCAAGTCCCAGGTTGCTGATCTGACTTTCTGCCTCATTTACACACAATTGCAGGGTCTCAATTGTTTCTCTTACTTTGACAACACAACATACATAATGTATATCGTTTCTCACTCTTTGTGGTTATCAGCATATACTTGGATCAAGCGTTTACAGCGCCCAACAGGGAAGCATGCTAAGTTGATGCTTGCCTTTATGTCTCATGAGTCAAGAGCGTAGAAGCCTGAAGAGTCAGTGGTTTATGTCTAAGCAAGTTATTGGAAGATTATATGGGTCAGTGACCTGTGCCCTGGTGGGCTAATCCCCTTAAAAAAATAAAAAATAAAAAATATTTCTTTCTCTTATTCGTCTTCTCTGTGAATAGATTTACCTCACTCACTCACTCACTCTCTCTAGACACACACACACACACATGACGAATTGCTACACCACGTGAACACCTCACCACCTGGTGTCTCCATGACCAGCCCAGGCCCGGGCCATCAACTGTAAACTATAATAATGTGTATGTTCAATCATTGTTCAATCTCCTTTCAATAATGAAAGCTTTTGTTGAACGACCCACCCACCCCATGTCTTTGTATGTAATAAGTCATTTTTGTCTAATGTATATTTTCAGCCTTCGGGCTGCCGACTTTTTCAATAAACCGTTAATTATTATTATTATTATTATTATTATTATTACAAGGATTTTCTATAATACATCCCCAGTAAAAGGGTTCGAATCGTGGTCTGGTACATGTACCTACCCCCACACCCACCTATCCCTGCCCCTCACCTACCCACCAACACCCTCACCTACCCCCCTACACCCACACAAACCCCCAACACCCCCACCAACCCCCTCTACCCCCCGCCCCCACCCCACACCTATCCTTTCTGACGGCCAGGGAGCAGCTGCGTGAAGGAGTGGAAGGAGGGATGATAAAGATATATGAGTTTTAACCCAGATTTAATGGGGGATCACTCTGTATCGTTATTAAGAGAGAGAGAGAGAGAGAGAGAGAGAGAGAGAGAGAGAGAGACTCGTGGTATCTCTAAAAGGGAGATATTTGCTTCCTCTCGTCCTCGCGGGTACAGTAGTGTGAGATTCGAAGACTGATTAGGTTAGGTTAGGTTAGGTTAGGTTAGGTTAGGTTAGGTTAGATTAAGCTAAATTAAGTCCCAACCTAACCTAATTTAACCTGATCTAACCTAACTAACCTAAGCTAACCTTTACTCTTAAAATAAAAGAGCCACTATAGAGATCTTCCCTCAGATAGACTCACTCGAACCCGAACCCGAACCGCTGCCGTGTGAAGCCGAGCGTCTCATAGGCAGCACCCCCACCCCCCCCAGCGGTGTCGGGTTTCGTTCTGACGTAAGAATTTGAAACACAGAACGAAACAGTTTTTTTTTTAAGTGAAAAAGTGAAACGAATTGAAACAAGATTCAGTGGAAATATGGAGACTTAAAATTTAAAGCTGAAACTATATAATAACTTCACTAAGCACGATGATTACCTCCTCTAGTACGATGAATTAGTTCACTAACATAACCTAACCTAACCTGACCCAATGCTAACTAGTCCTAACCTAACGTAACCTAACCTGACCCAATGCTAACTAGTCCTAACCTAAACTAACCTAACCTAACCCAATAATGACTAGTTCCAACCCAACCTAACCTAACCTAACCTAACCTAACCTAAACTAACCTAACCTAACCCAATAATGACTAGTTCCAACCCAACCTAACCCAACCTAACCTAACCTAACCTAACCCCGAAGAAAGTGGTGCCAGGCCTATGAAAGGTTAAGGCAGTATAGAGTGACGGTGCCATAAAGACTAATTAAGAAGAGGGTGTTGGTTGCCTCTGGCCCTTGTTAGCAGGCACTTGTGTATTGACTGACCGGTAGTGCCAGCCATCGTGCCCAGCCATATAGAGCCATAAACATTAGCCATAAACCAGCCACGTGGTCCCGGATGTTGACAGACCCAAGCGTTTAATTATCCCAGAGAATGGTTAAACCTGAGAACCTAACCTAACCTAACCAAGCCTAACCTAACCTAACCAAGCCTAACCTAACACTAACCTAACACTAACCTAACTTGGAAGAGAGAGAAGAAGAAATAGGAAACAGTAAAAGGAGATAAAAGCGAAAGGGAAGTATAGAGAAGAAGAAGAAGAAGAAGAAGAAGAAGAAGAAGAAGAAGAAGAAGAAGAAGAAGAAGAAGAAGAAGAAGAAGAAGAAGAAGAAGAAGAAGAAGAAGAAGAAGAAGAAGAAGAAATAGAAGAAGAAAGTGGGAAAGGGAAAGTGAGCAGTGAGGAAGAAGAGAGAGAGGAGGGATGGACGGATGGACGGCGGTAAATAGGTAGAGAGGAAGGGACGATTGGACAGAGTGACAGACGGAGGGAGGGGGAGGGGGAAGGAGAGCCGGAGGGAAAGGTGAGGGAGAAACGGTTAGCGTAGAGATGAGGAGGAAGAAGATGAGACGGGTGAATAAAGACAGGAAGTGAGAGAGAAAAACATTCATACAGACGTAGAGATGAGGAGGAAGAAGATGAGACGGGTGAATAAAGACAGGAAGTGAGAGAGAAAAACATTCATACAGACGAGGACAGAGAGAGAGAGAGAGAG
>NW_024743709.1:3352114-3362114 GCF_018991925.1 Homarus americanus
TCACGGTCATTTTCAGGTCACTCCAACAAATCACGATATCCTGGCACCTCCCCCAGTACCTCCCCTGGTACCCCCTGTCACATCCTTCCTGCCACACCCCCTCTGTCACCTCCCACTGGCACCTCCCTTGCACCCTGTCACATCCTCCTGGCACACCCCCCTGTCACTCCTCCCCTGACTACCTTCCTGTCGCCCCCCACCCCCACAGGTCACCGGAAGTGATAAATGACCCGACTAAGGTCATGGGGGGGCAGGGGTGTGACAATGAGGGACTGCAGGTCAAATGGGTCACATTTATGGTCACCTAACCTAACATAACCAAAATCTAACCTAACCTAACCAAATCTACAGGATAATCACGATAAATAAAATGCCCAATAATAAACGAAATATAGATGGAAGCATAACTGGTAAGAGACAGAGAGAGAGAGAGAGAGACGGAAGGGGAAGAAAAGAGGCTGAAATAAGGGACAGAAAGGTGAGTTATGGGACAGGAGAAACAGATGGATGGGTGAGAGATAGATTGTTCCTGTCTCTCTCTGTCTTGATCTCTCACTTTCTGTCTCTCTCTCTCTCTCTCTCTCTCTCTTTCTCTCCGTCTCTTTCGTTTTATTCTTTATCGCTTCTGTAACAAACACACAAACAAACAAACAACACAAACAAACACAAACAATCAAAACAGAAACAGACACAAACAAACAAATATACAAACAAACAAACACTCACCTTAGGCTCAGTCGGCGCCGCCATCATACACACCTGACACCTGCACAATTAACACACCTGAAAGTAAAAGGACTCAATCATAACACTATAATCACCCGCCCTTCCATCATCCACCTCACCTAGAGCATAGAAAACTCACCCTTGACTATACTATCCATAAGGGTGAATATCAGGACTCAATATACCCCCCCAACCAAGGGCTATTGACTTCATTGGATAGGATATTCGGTCTTATGTACAAAGGCTGTAAGGGTGTTTATTCATAATGTGAAAAGTGAGAGTAGAACTGGTGGTTCATAGGAAGATTAGTAACCCCAGTTTATTTCACCTGATAATTAAACACCTTTGTGCTGACCTAATTTAATCTAATCTACCTAACGTAACATAACCAATCCTAGCCAAACCTAATATACCCTGTAATCTAAACTAATCGAATCTAATCTGATCTAATCTAACCTAACTTAACCTGTCCAAATAGTTAGGGTGTTTAACCTTCTGGTGAGATAAGCTGGGGTGATAATCTTCAGGTGATCTAATTCGTTTTACGTTGAGGCGTTCACAAAGGTTAATGTCCCACGGTATTGGCTGAGCCAGTTGAGAACCTGAGCTCTCTTTGAGGCACCTGATATATACTATACATTTATCTCAAGGAAGTACTATGAAACATTTAGTATCATCTGGATTAGTACAATAGTATGGTGGTAATAAGAACATATCAGTAATATATATATATATATATATATATATATATATATATATATATATATATATATATATATATATATATATATATATATATATATATATATATATATATCAAGATTTATCTTATCCACGTTTTCATTGTGGGATTCATGAAATATATATATATATATATACACTTTTTACATTTATATTATGAGTATATACCGTACATACTTTACAGTGGAGTTGTTATACATAAATATGATAAGGGAGGGAAGCAGTACAACACGGGCTGTATTAAGGTGGAACACGAGGACACAGCTGTTAGTATCACGTCTAGTCGGCAACTTTAATTATTACAATGGTAATTTCTACCAACATGATCATTTATGATATGACGGTTTTGGTGGTACATTAAAAGCAGGTATATACTCGTAAAGTAGGTATTACAAAAAGTAATAATACTTAGACAAGAGATTTTTTTAAGAGATGATGTAAAGGAAGGAGCCAATCTTTGCTGGGATGGGTGGGGGTAAGTTGTTCCACACCTTCACACCGTGATATTTTATGGAGGTCTGGGACTGAGAGGAGCGCATAGGGGGTGGTCTTAGTAGCTCTGGGTGTCTTAAGTTATATCTCTGATTATTCCGGGACTGGAAATAATTATTGTCAAGCAAGTGATTGATAGATTTGTAAACAAAGAGGGCACAGCAGTAGGTGTTAATATCCTCGAATTTTACATTTTCAATTTAGCAAATTGTTCGTTTGTGTGATCAATTTTTTCAAGTGGGTCATTGTCTGAACATCTCTCTTCTGTGTCTGTATTGGCCCTAGTGCGTCTAGTGTGGGCTCAGGTGATACGCCCATATGAGTTACAGCCCACGATGGCCTTATATTACTTAGGTATGGGCCATTAGCGGGTCGTAGGTAATAGCTGGTCACGCCCTCCACCTTTAGACCACGCCCACATCTCCCCACCCACCGTTAATATACCTGGGTTATGGTTACGCCCACCTGCCATACATACTATACACCTAGCATCTGAGAGACCACGCCTACCTCCTGTGACCACGCCCACTTCCCTTGATAACACGAATCTCCTACCACAATTACCACCATCATTATCCACCACCACCACCACTATTATCCAGTTCTACCATCATATAATTATGCGTTGATACAGTTCGTTACTTTCTCTGCAAGCACACACACACACACACACACACACACACACACAACACGCACATGATAATTGTCTCACTAAAGGTTCTCCTACGCCCTTGACCCGATACCTGCCGGGGTGATCCTTTGGGACGTATAAACAAACTCCTGACGATACGGTTGAGGCATAGAAGGAATACAAATGAACACTGAGAATGATTAAAGGTTACGTTAGGTTGGTTAGGTTTGGTTAGGTTAGGTTTGGTTGGGGTTAGGTTAGGGTAGGTTAGGTTGGGTTGGGTTGGGTAGGGTAGGTAGGGTGGGTGGGGTTAAAGGGAGAGGGGTAATGTGAGAGAGTGAGAGAGGAGGGGGGAGATGTGAGAGAGAGAGAGAGGGAGGGGTGAATGAAGAGAGAAGGAGGGTGAATGTGAGAGAGTGAGAGAGAGAGGGGGGGTGAATGTGAGAGGTGAGAGAGAGGAGAGTGAGGAGAGAGAGAGGGAGGGGGTGAATGTGAGAGAGTGAGAGGAGGGGTGAATGTGAGGAGAGTGAGAGGTGAATGTGAGAGAGTGAGAGAGAGAGTGAATGTGAGAGAGTGAGGAGAGGGAGGGTGGTGTGAGAGGAGGAGAGAGAGGAGGTGAATGTGAGAGAGTGAGAGAGGTGGGGGGTTGAATGTGAGAGTGAGAGAGGGAGGGTGAATGTGAGAGAGTGAGAGAGAGGGAGGGGGGGTGAATGTGAGAGAGTGAGAGAGAGAGGGAGGGGGTGAATGTGAGAGAGGTGAGAGAGAGAGAGAGGGGGTGAATGTGGGAGTGAAGGAGAGGGAGGGGGTGAATGTGAGAGAGTGAGAGAGAGAGAGGGAGGGGTGGATGTGAGAGAGAGTAGAGAGGGAGGGGGTGAATGTGAGAGAGTGAGAGAGAGGGAGGGGGTGAATGAGAGAGTGAGAGAGGAGGGGGGTGGATGTGGGGGAGAGGAGAGAGGGAGGGTGAATGTGAGGAGAGTGAGAGAGAGAGGGGGTGGATGTGAGAGGTGAGAGAGGAGGGTGAATGTGAGAGAGTGAGAGAGGGTGAATGTGAGGTGAGAGAGAGGGGGTGGAATGAGGGTGAGAGAGAGGGAGGGGTGGATGTGAGAGAGTGAGAGAGGGAGGGGGTAGCTGTGGGAGGGACAGCAAGCAGGGGATCACATTAATGAAAGCAGCAACAGTCAGAGTCACCCATCATGTCATCAGGGAATGTGCCGCGTTATGTGAGAACCTTCTCACACACACACTCACACACACACACACACACACACACACACACACACACACACACACACACACACACATTTTTTTCACACACACACACACACACACACACACTATCCATCGCGACATCTGGTGTTGACGGGACAAGTGATGGATAACAGAAAGATAATTAAACCAACCTAACCTTAAGCTGTAAAACCTAACCTCCTAATAACTTGACCTGACCTAATCTGCTTAACCTAACCTAATCTAACTATCCATCATCCATGTATTCATAACCATCTATCTATCTGTATTATGTATGTATGGGTACTATATCACACACACACACACACACACACAGGAGAGGCGGTATTTCTTTTACGGTTCACAGGGGGTGGCAGCTTCAAGTGATGGGTCGCCGTGTGTGTGTGTGTGTGTGTGTGTGTGTGTGTGTGTGTGTCGTTTCAACTTGTATCTCACCGACGTCGGATTAGTTGATGTTCTTGACGTGTAGGGGTTGAGGAACAGATCAGGAGAGGAAGGAGGAGGAGGAGGAGGGGGGTGTGTGGGGGAAGGAAGAGAGAAAGAAGAAGAGGAGGAAGAGGGAAGGGGTGTGTGGGGGAAGGAAGAGAGGAAGAGGGAGGAGGAAGAGGGGGAAGAGTGTGTGGGGGAAGGAAGAGAGGAGAAGAAGAAGAGGGAGGAGAAGAGGGGAAGAGTGTGTGGGGGAAGGAAGAAAGGAAAGAAGAAGAAGAGGGAGGAAGAGGGAAGGTGTGTGGGGGAAGGAAGAGAGGGAAGAAGAAGAGGGAGGGAGGGAAGGGGAAGGTGTGTGGGGAAGGAAGGGGAGAGGGGAGGGGGAGGAAGAGGGGAAGGGTGTGTGGGGGGAGGGGAGGGAAGGGGGGGAGGAGGGGGGGAAGGTGTGTGGGGGAAGAGGGGGAAGAAGAAGGGGAGGAGGAAGAGGGGAAGGAGTGGTGGGGGAAAGGAGAGGGAAGAAGAGAGAGGGGGAGGAGGAGGGAGCACATCAACGCTGCTGGGAAACGATGAGAGAGAGAGAGAGAGAGAGAGTTGGTTAAGTTGGATTAATTTAAGTTAGGTTAGATTAAGTTAAGTTAGGTTAGGTTAGGTCAGGCTAGGATAGGTTAGGAAACTTACTCACGGGGGAAAACAAGTCGGGTTCCTAAACTTCACGTGATCACATCCGGTAAACAAGTACGGGAAAAAAACCTTAATTGTTTGTGTTTATCGTGTAAAACTAAACCTCAGGTAAACACTAGACTAATTCCTGTTTACACCCAAGCCCCTCATGATGGGAACTCAGTAATCGTTTTCATTTTAAAAACCCTTCAGGAGGCAGTACAAAGAAAACGGAGACTGGGTTGGGTAAAAGTGTCTGACCTGACCTTTTTCCGGTGGCGTGTGTAGGGCATGTCAGGTCAGGTCAAGCGAGGAGGTCAAGCTACGTCGTGTTACTTGTAGTGGTGGACAGGTGTGACAAATGGGTGAAGGAAATGGTGGGAAGGAAGGAAGGAAGGAAGGAAGGAAGGAGGAGAAGGAAGGAGGAGGGGAGGAGGGTGAAAAAGGCGATAAGGCGAGGGAAGAGGAGAGTAGAGGGAGGTGAGTGGAAAGGAGAGAAGAAAGGAGGGATGGAAGAGGAAGGAAGGCGAGGGGGAGAGGGAGGGAAAGAAATTGAGAGGGGGGAGAAGGAAACGAGAGGAAGAGGGTAGAGGGAGGAGGAGGGAGGAGGGGGAGGGAAAAGGCGTCAGTTTTGACTGTTAACACCTCTTGTCCCTCAGTGGTCAAGAGGGGAGGGAGAAGGAGGAGGGAGGAGGAGGAGAGGAAAAGGAGTGGAAGGGAGGAGGAGGAGGAGGAGGAGGATGAAGAGGAGGAGCCAAGTGATATAACACATTTATCTCATGAATTATCATCATCATTATCAACATCATCATCATCATCATCATCACCATCACCATCACCATCCGCCATCATCATCACCATCATCATCACCATCACCATCATCTCATCATCATCATCTCACCATCACCATCCCATCACCATATCACCATCATCATCACCATCATCATCACCATCATCATCACCATCATCACCACATCACCATCATCATCACCATCATCACCATCACCATCATCACATATCATCATCATCATCACCATCACCATCACCATCATCATCATCACCATAATAATATTATTATTATTATTTCGTATTTTCCTGGTAATATTTTTTGCCATTATAAAGATCTTAAATTTCTGTCTACCATCTCCCAGGCATCTTATGAGGAGCTTTTCTGGATGGAGGTGAGTTCAGCTCTTGTGACGGGTCGTATCATGACCTCATTACCGATTCGGGGAGGGGGGGAGGGGGTGGGGGTATGGAGGAGTTTGTCATGAGGCGTGAGAATACAGGTGTTGGTTGGGGGGTGGATGGGGGTGTGTATTGTGGGGTCAATACACCAACACACACATACACACACACACACACACACACACACACACAACAGCATTAAACCTTTAAAAATATTGTCTAAGTATTAATAATCTTGTAATTCCTACTTAATATCCTGTTTTTATTGTACCACCAAACCATTATTAAATCGTCATGTTGATAGTCAGAAACTACTTTTGTAATAATTAAAGTTGCCGACTAGATACTAACAGCTGTGTCCTCTTGTTTCACATAATATGTTCGTGTTGTATTGTTTCCCTCTCCTTATCATATTTATGTATATAGCTCCACTTTGAAGTGTGTATATACTCATAATAAATGTAAAGAAAAATAAATAAAATAAATTAATGTTGAGTAGGAAGTGATAATATGGTGACATTCTGAGATGTTCTTGTTACTTGCTATTGCTTGTTTATGATCTGTCGTGATCCTATCTGCCAATCCTGTTGCCAAGTCACTGTCTTATGATCCTGTCTACTTAGTCACTGTCTGTGATCCTGTTTGCCCAGTCTGTCTGCCAGTCCTGTCTGCAGTCTGTTTACTTGATCCTGTCTGCCAGTCACTATGCCAGTCTGTCTGCCAGTCCTGTCTACTTGATCCTGTTGCCAGTCTGTCTACCGATCCTGTCTGCCAGTCCTGTTTAGTGTCCTGTCTGCCAGTCTGCCAATCCTGTCTGCAAGTCCTGTCTGCAATCCTGTCTGCCAATCCTGTCTGCCCAGTCACAATAGCAGTCACAATCTTGCAGTCACTGTTTGCCAGTCTGTCTGCAGTCACTGTTTGCCAGGTCTCATCCCAGTCCTGACAGGTGCAATCTGCTTGATCACCATCTGCCAGTCACAATCTTGATCACAACCTTGATCTGTCTTGCCAGTCATAATCTTGATCACATCTTGCAGTCTCATCACTTGATCCTGTCTTGATCACCAATACATGATCTGTTTACCAGTCTGTTTGCCAGTCTACCATTTGCCAGTCCTGTTTTTGATCACCATCTGCCAGTCACCAGTCACCATCCTTATGATCATAATCTGCCAGTCTCCACTAGTCTGTCTTAACATATTTTGCCAGTCTGTCTGCCAATCCCTGTCTGCTTGATCCTGTTGCAATCCCTGTCTACCAAGTCCCTGCCATCCCATCTGCCAATCCCCTGTTTCGCAATCTATACAAGTAATCCTATCTACCAATCCCTATCTACCAATCCTATCTACTGCCAATCCCTCATCTACAACCTTGCAGTAATACGTGACACTGGCGGCGTGGAGATGAAAAAAAGCACAGGGCTTCTATTAACTAACCACATTTCCTTATCCTTAGACGGTCATTAAGCTGTCTTACTGAGGACGTGAGAGCTCAGATACCGTCAGTAGGTGTCACGTCACGTATGTATATGTATATATATATATATCCCCCAAAAAAAAAGCCAGAGGTTAAGTTTGTTACGTGACTGAGGGTTGGGAGAGAGAGAGAGAGATAAACTTCCGTTTGTTAGTCTCTTGTTCTGTTACAGGATGGGGTGGGAGGGATGTGAAGAGTGGGATGTGAGGAGGAGGAAGAGTGTGAGAGATTGGGAGTGCCCACCTCCCAGTATAATCCCCCAGTGCTTACTTACCTCCAGTGCCTACTTATCAGTGCCTCGTCTGGTGCCACCATATCCCAGTGCCTGCTCACTTTAGTGCCTGCACTCCCAGTGCCTCACTCCCCAGTGCCCACCACCTCCCAGTACCCACCACTATCTCAGTCCTCCTGAGTGCCCACCACCTCCCCAGTACCCTACCTCCCAGTACCTCCTCCCAGTACCCCACCTCCCAGTACCCCTCACTCCCCCAGTATCCCTACCTCCCAGTACCCCTACCTCAGTACCTACCCCAGCCCCACCTCCCAAGTACCTACCTCGGGCACACGGTGCTCACATCGGTGCCTCATACGGTGGCACAGCATCGGTGCATATTTGATTTATCACAGTTATCAACATGCAGTTTATATAGCATATTTTGACATCGGTTGCATCATATCGATTGGCTTAGGTTTATCAACATCACTAGTTCATATGCTTTTGGTGATTATCATATCGGGTGTGCATCTGATTATATCTCACTTATCGATTATTTACTGATTATATCTTATCTGGTGCCTCTTGATTTGATGCCTCATATCAGGTGCTTTTTATCTCATATGGAGTGCTTTGATTGCACTCTTATCCTGGTGCCCTCACCCCCAGTGCTTCTTTGATGCCTCTATCTAGGTGCTTCTTATCAACACTCCAACATCGGTGCTCAGCAAGGTGAAACATCTGATTTGTATCGCATCACTCCTTTGGCTCTTTGATTCAGCATCAGGGTGGCACATCGGTTGTATCATATCAGTTGGCTATTTTGGGACATCAACATCTCAGTTGTCTTTGGGTGAAACAAGGTTTTATCCTTTGATTGACAAAACACGGTTGGCATATATCCAGGTTGACATCTGGGTCAGCTCATCCTCAGTTATCACTTTGATTGGCTACTTCGGTGCTTATCATACTGATTGCTTCCACTTTGATTATATCGGTGCCTCCTTACAATTGCTCTGATTTTCTTATCTGATGCCTCCCCTTTGGTGCCTATAGACCTTGGGGATTATAGACGTTGGTGCAATACCAGTGTTGGTGGGTAACACGGGCCTACCCACATAATCAGGCCGCCGGGATGAATAGATAGATGAATGCAATCGATAGATAGATAGATGAATGAATGAATAAGACAAAGATAGATAGATAGATAGATAGATAGATAGATGGATAGACAGATAGATAGATGAATGAATAGACAGATATGATAGATAGATGAATGAATGAATGAATGCTGTCGATGCATAGATACTGTGAATGGGAATAGATAGATATAGATGAAGTAGATAGATGGATGCTGTTGATACATAGATGCTGTAGATAGATAGATAATTCATTTAGTAAAATCGTCATACAGGTTTACATTGATTGAGCAATTATATAAATTACAGACGAATGCGGGTATACATAAATTTATTTACAGAAGACGGCGTATGATACACCTGGGCCCATGGTGGGGTGTGCTCTCTGGTGTGGGCTCAGCACGTGAGAATGTGCTCTCTGTGGTGTGGGGAATGGCACGTGAATGTGCTCTCTGGTGTGCAGAGATAACTACGTGAGAATGTGTCTCTGGTGTGGGAAAGAATGTGCGTGATATGTCTCTGGTTGGCCCAGAGAGGGGCCATGCGTGGGGAATGTGCTCCTGGGTGTGGGGAATAACACGTGGAAATAACTCCTCTCTGGTGTGGGAATAACACGTGAATATATATCTTCAATTGGCCAAGAGATAACACGTGAGAATGTATGCTCTCTGAATTGGCCAAGAGGAATAACACGTGAAATATGCTCTCTGGTGGGGCAAGATAAAATTCCCCAAACTACTGAGAGGCCTCAGGGTAAAACTCATCAAAAACAGCTAAGAAAGATTCCCCAGACATTGGCCCTAAAGTAGAATTCACACTAATCCCAAATACCACACACGTGAGCCACCTCTCCCTCGATGTGGGCGGTGGTGGTGGTGGTGGTGGTGGTGGTAGTGGGCAGTGGTGGTGGTGGTGGTGGTAGTGGTGGTGTGGGTGGTGGTGGTGGTGGTGGTGGTGGTGATGGTGGTGGTGGTGGTGTGAGTGGTGGAGGTGGTGGTGGTGGTGTGAGTGGTGGTGGTGGTGAGTTGGTGGTGGTGGTGGTGTGGAGGTGGTGTGGAG
>NW_024743709.1:3366090-3381090 GCF_018991925.1 Homarus americanus
GGTTACAACACTACGCTCGACCAACTAAACCCAACTAATGAGGCGAGAACGACCGACCCTTAGGAGGTACGGGGTATGGTACGGAATTTCCTTGAGAAGATGGAAGTGTTAACCTTTGTGGCGACCTGTGATGTAATGGTGAGCATTCTCGCCTCGCAAGCACGGACCCGGGTTCGATCCCAGGCAGGGTGAAACTATGGGCAAGTTTCTTTACGCCATCTGCTTGTCTACTCAGCAGTAATTGGGGACCTGGATGTTAATCGATTTGCGGATCGTATTCCGGGGTAATGGTTAGCCAGTACAGTTAGAGTTGTCCGGTCTTCTCGGACTATTCCTTGACACTGGGTCATGCAGCTCGTTAACTCAGGGTGTGGTTGTTGTTGGCGACAACTTCTACACCTTAAACAAATTCACGCCTTGGTGGCCCTTGGGCCGGCCATCCTCGTTAAACGCGGGGCAATCATTATTATTATTATTATTATTATTAAACACAAACAAAATCTATCCAGGTATTGTATAGTCTTAGCGTAGTAAATGTGGCTCCATTTTTTGTTGTACGTTTAACCAGTTAGCTAAATACCTCTCCCTTTTCACATTTCCAATTAACTTTAATGCATGATGCTATTAAGACGCTGAGCCCCAAGGTAATTATACGTTTAAAATGTTTCATTTTTTGTTACATCTAAAAGTTTTTTATGGTTTAATAAGACACGTAAACTCAATTCATCCATACGAACCTAAATTAATTGCTACTTAACTACAAAATTGATCGATATTGTTGTTAATAATAAATTTAAATACTCTTCATAAATAAATTTAATCTTTTAATGTATATTCACATTAGTAGATAAACAACTTTTCAATAATTTAGATTCACAAATTCTGTGATGATCTAAAACATATATTCACCGGGACTGAGGACCCGCTGGTGACAATAACATCAGTCACACCAGATATTAATGTCGCGCTATTTGCAACAACATATTGGGTATTAATGGTTGAATAGAAATTAGTCATTAAAAAAATATAGATAGTATTTGGCATATATGAATATTACGTCCATATTAGTCGTTAATTTATACGATTTTATACAAGAGGAAAGAATTTATGAAACGGGGATTGATACACACACACACACACACACATCACACACACACACACACACATCACACACACACATCACACACACACACACACGCAGAAATCCAAAAATATTAACCCATACTCCATTAAACAAGACGAAAACAAAAGAAAAACGAAAAAACTAAATATAACTGAAAGAAAAAGTATAAACACCATAAAAACAAAAGACACACGGAAAAAAATACCAGATATCGTCACGGTATAAAACACATCAGTAATTGAGAGAGAGAAAAAAAAAGTCACTAAAGTATTCGTGGTTTATCGGTCAGCTGGTGGTGATAAAATGAGAGAGAGAGAGAGCCATCTTAGACGATTCGCAGTGAACCTGAAAATATCCGGGAGGAGGCACACATACCTAGCTAGCCCTCTGGCTCTCTCCTACCTCCTCCTCCCTCTTTCTTCTTGGAGGTGGGAGGTTAAGTGGAGGGTGGGGGAGGAGGGGAGGTGGGTGGGAGAGGATGAGGGGAAAGAATGGATGTTGGGGAGGGTGAGGGAGGATGAGAAGGGAAGAGGAGGGAGGGAAAAGAACAAGAGAAGAAATGAGAAGATAAAAAGTGGGAGGGGAGGAGGAGGAGAGCTTGAAGCTTTGAGTTTAAGTTAGTTCAGGTTAAAAAAATGTGTGTGTGTGTGTGTGTGTGTGTGTGTGTGTGTGTGTGTGTGTGTGGTAGAGAGGGGAGATTGGGAGAGGGAAGAGGAGAGGAGAGAGGCTATAGGAAGGATAGGGAGGAGAGAGAGTGAAAGGGAAGAAAGAGGTAGTGAAAGAGGGAAAGAAAGAGAGAGAGAGAGAGAGAGAGTCGGCTTCCTCTAATACTGTCCCAGACTGAAGGTAAAAATTATCAGCTCCCCTTCTCTACCCTCCTTCCCCTGGGGACTAATTGATATTTCCGACGCAAAATTCTATTCTCGTTTAAAATGGATTAAAAAAAAAGTGAGAGATTACCACGACAGGAAGCTCACTTTGAACATGGCTCTGGCTCTCACTGACCACTGAACACACACACACACACACACGTTAAAACATTTACCTATGTGACTCTGTGACCGATGTGTGTGTGTGTGTGTGTGTGTGTGTGTGTGTGTGTGTGTGTGTGTTTATTCATGGTCTGAATTCTCATTTTTTTCTCTATTTGATTCTTCTACTGTTTGTTTTGATACACGAAAATACAATTATCGTGTAGAAAGCAGAACGCGACAGTAAGCATCGGAGTGGTAACGGGAGACGGCAGTGAGAGTATCAGCTGTTCTTCAATCCCTTATACACAATAGAAGGGGAATGATAACTAAACCCTACATGTAATCCTCCTAAAGGCGATTCAACTCCACATCATAAGGTATCTGAATCCCTAGAACCTTATACTCTCAATATATCCAGGATGTTATTGTAGGTTTTAAAGGACTCCAAAATCCCTACAGGACTCCAGAATCCCTAAAGGACTCCAAAATCCCTAAGAACTTGGTTTCTCAGTACCTCTCTCTCTGGCTGTGTCCGCAATGTAACTTAAGACTTTCCTAAATATTCTCAGTGAGTTAGAAGATGAGAGACACACTTATACCAGCCCATGATGTCTGTTATACCAGCCCATGATGTCTGTTATACCAGCCCATGATGTCTGCTATACCGGCCCATGATGTCTGTTATACCAGCCCATGATGTCTGTTATACCAGCCCATGATGTCTGTTATACCAGCCCATGATGTCTGTTATACCAGCCCATGATGTCTGTTATACCAGCCCATGATGTCTGTTATACCAGCCCATGATGTCTGTTATACCAGCCCATGATGTCTGTTATACCAGCCCATGATGTCTGTTATACCGGCCCATGATGTGTTATACGGCCCATGATGTCTGTTTATACTCAGCCCATGATGTCTGTTATACCGGCCCATGATGTCTGTTATACCAGCCATGATGTGCTGTTATACCAGCCCATGATGTCTGTTATACCAGCCCTGTTATACCATGATGTCTGTTATATGATGTCTGTTATACCAGCCCATGATGTCTGTTATACCGGCCCATGATGTCTGTTATACCAGCCATGATGTCTGCTGTTATACCGGCATGATGTCTGTTATACCAGCCCATGTCTGTTATACCAGCCCATGCCCTGATGTCTGTTATACCAGCCCATGATGTCTGTTATACCGGCCCATGATGTCTGTTATACTGGCCCATGATGTCTGATGTACTGTTATGCCCATGATGTCTGTTATACCAGCCCATGATGTCTGTTATATCCATGATGTTATACCAGCCCATGATGTCTGTTATACAGCCATGATGTCTGTTATACCAGCCCATGATGTCTGTTATACCAGCCCATGATGTCTGTTATACCAGCCCATGATGTCTGTTCATTTATCCTCACTACTTCAGATCCCTCCTACGACTTTCCCGTCAGTTGAAAAAAGAAATAATGTTTTGCTATTTCTTTTTCATTTTAGGATCTTCTCTCTCTCTGTCTGTTTGTCTGTCTGTCTCTCTCTTTCTTGTCTGTCTGTCTGTCTGTCTCAAATACCTGTGGGTTGTTTTTATTTAATTACCAGAGTATATATGTTTTTTTTAATGAATATCAAGTGTTTGTTTACCTTCGCTGCCTAAGGTGATATCGTATGCCTCACCATAATCGCTGCCAGACGTACGATCAACTCAGCACTAACTCAACAATGGTCGTCTGGTATCGTTACGCACCCTGATGCCAGACTACTAGAAGGGAACTGTCTACTCACTGTGTACTCCCGTCCCTAAACAGTTGACCTGGACAGATGATTGAAACAAAAGAAGGTTGATTAAAAAAAGTACCGACTGTTGCCGTATACTCACTTCTGACGTCATCACAACTTCACAGCGTCAAGTAACGTAATGTACTCTAACCTAACCTAACTTAACCAATACAACCTAACCTAACTCCCCCAGGTAGCATTAGGGTATTTAATCAACAGGTGAAACAAACTGAGATGGGTTAAATCTTCACGTAACCCCCCCAAAAATAATATTAACATAACATTGATTACAAACTCAGTGGTGGTGGTGTCTGGCAACCTTATGGTTACGTAAACACAAGATAGTGCTTAACCACACTCGAGGGACTCAACCCAAGTAGCACTCAATGCTCGAGAATGACATTAGTATCAAGTAATAGCAAGTGGCGTTATCATCTTAACCTTGTGATAAGAGGGGTTAGGTTAGGTTACTGTTAGGTTAAGTTAAATTATGTTAGGTTTGGTTAGGTTAGGGTTAGGATAGGTTAGGTTAGGTTATTGTTAGGTTAAGTTAGATTATGTTAGGTTTGGTTAGGTTAGGGTTAGGATAGGTCAGGTTAGGTTAGGTCAGCGAGGATCAAAGTAGAGGTGACGTGTTTTATCTACCATCAGGTGAGGTCTCTCCCTCTACCCTCTCTCCCCCTTGACTCAGAGGCCCCAAACCTCTTCCTCCTCCTCTAGATTATTACCTCATCTTCCTCAAGGCGACCTCCTCTCCACCTCCTCCAGTTAGCAGTGAAGCAACGAAGCAATGAGTGTACCCCACACACACACACACACACACACACACACACACACACAGCCTTCTGGCTGCCAAGCTCTTTCAATAAACTTTAATTAGTATTATTATTGTTATTACACACACACACACACACACACACACACCAGAGGCATTTTCTTACACACTACCATCCATAACAAAAAATGCCTTTACCCACAAAATTATCTACATCGCCTCCCCCAAACGGTACATAAAAACAATATACATAAAAGAGACATATACATACTCGTATACATATAAAGGAAGAATACATAAAGGGAGATTACCGATAATATTCCACTATATCAAAGGTAAAACTTCAAAGTCGATGTGTTTGGTGACAAGACATTGGACTCGGTAAACACAGAGAGGATATGTACTATTGTTGCCCTTCCTGCCACCACCACCCACCACCACAGGTTTACACCCTTACTACCACCCACTACCACAGCTGTACACCCCCACCACCACAGCTGTACACCCCTCACCTTCACAGCTGTACACCCTCACCACCACCCACCACCACAGCTACACCCTTACTACCACAGCTTACACACCCTTACTACCACCCACCACCACAGCCACCAACCCCACCACCACAGCTGTACACCCCACCACCACCACCACCACAGCTTACACCCTTACTACCACAGCTACACACACCCCACTACCACCCACCACCACAGCTGTACACCACACAGCTGTACACCCCACCACAGCTACACCCTTACTACCACAGCTTACACACCCTTACTAACTCCACCACCACAGCTGCACAGCTGCACACCACCACCACAGCTGTACACCCCTCACCACCACAGCTGCTGTGCACCTCACACCACCACTACCACAGCTGTACGCCCTCACCACCACAGCTGTACACCCTCACCACCACCCACCACCACACCATTGTACACCCTCACCACCACCCACCACCACAGCCGTACACCCTCCACCACCCACCACCACAGCTGTACACCCTCACTACCACAGCACCACAGCTTCACCCTCACCACCACAGCTGTACACCCCTCACCACCACCCACCACCACCCATCACCACAGCTGTACGCCCTCACCACCACCCACCACCACAGCTGTACACCCTCACCACCCACAGCTGTACGGCCCACCACAGCTGTACATCCTCACCACCACCCACCACCACAGCTGCACACCTCACCACCACCCACCACCACAGCTGTACCTCACCACCACAGCTGCTGCCCCACCACAGTCACATCCTCACCACCACCACCACCACAGCTGTACACCCCACCACCACAGCTGCACGCCCCACCACAGCTGTACATCCTCACCACCACCCACCACCACAGCTGTACACCACCACCACCCACCACCACAGGTGTACACCTCACCACCACAGCTGTACGCCCCACCACAGCTATATCCTCACCACCACCCACCACCACAGCTGTACACCCTCACCACCACCCACCACCACAGCTGTACACCCCTCACCACCACCCACCACCACAGCTGTACACCCCACCACCACAGCTGCACGCCCCACCACAGCTGTACACCCTCACCACCACCCAGCTGTACACCCTCACCACCACCCACCACCACAGCTGTACACCCTCACCACCACAGCTGTACGCCCCACCACAGCTGTACACCCTCACCACCACCCACCACCACAGCTGTACACCCTCACCACCACCCACCACCACAGCTGTACCCTCACCACCACAGCTGTACGCCCCACCACAGCTGTACACCCTCACCACCACCCACCACCACAGCTGTACACCCTCACCACCACCCACCACTATCACAGCTTTGTAGATAGATAGATAGATAGATAGATAGATAGATAGATAGATAGATAGATAGAGACAGACATATGAACAGCAATATACGAATGAACAAACGACATTTTTACTCAGAATAAATAGTTGAAAAAATAGAAGAAAAAAATAACGAAAAAACATTTATTTTATATGACGACTTTTGCTCATTCCGTTGATATATTGTTTCTAGATGATCAAAGGTTGTGATCAGTGTAAGAATACTGATCAAAGAAGGAAAGTATAGAATATTGATCAAAGAAGGAAAGAAGAGAATATTGAACAATGAAGGAAAGTAAAGAATATTGAACAATGAAGGAAAGTAAAGAATATTGAACAATGAAGGAAAGTAAAGAATTGATCAAAGAAGGAAAGTAAAGAATTGATCAAAGAAGGAAAGTAAAGAATATTGATCAAAGGAAAAATAAAGTAGTGAATGAAAGAAGATTTGAAGTTTATAGTTTTCAGGATTGACAGCGAGTGAATATCAGTGGAATAAATTGCTACCAGATTGACAATACCTCAGTGAGAGAGAGAGAGAGAGAGAGAGAGAGAGAGAGAGAGAGAGAGAGAGAGAGACTTTGAGTCTACGGTGGGTGTTGCTGTTAGGTTCAGGTCAGCTTAGGTTAGGTCAGGAAGGGTTGGCACCACTGACCTGGATCTCTGTCACACATCCACTCCCTGCAGCACTGTCCTGGCACTGTCACCAGGTGTGGGTTGTGGCACTGTTGGCCTGGTAGGATGCTCTCACTAGGACACAGTGACACACACGCGTACGTCCCGTTCTGTAGAGGGTCAAGAGGAGTCAGTGTAGCACTGTAATTATCCACATGGCACTGTAATGGTCCACGTGGCACTATAATGGTCAACATGGCGCTATAATGGTCAACATGGCACTATAATGGTCAACATGGCACTATAATGGTCAACGTGGCACTCTAATGGTCAACATGGCACTATAATGGTCAACATGGCACTCTAATGGTCAACATGGCACTATAATGGTCAACATGGCACTCTAATGGTCAACATGGCACTATAATGGTCAACATGGCACTATAATGGTCAACATGGCACTATAATGGTCAACATGGCACTATAATGGTCAACATGGCACTATAATGGTCAACATGGCACTATAATGGTCAACATGGCACTATAATGGTCAACATGGCACTCTAATGATCAACATGGCACTATAATGGTCAACATGGCACTATAATGGTCAACATGGCACTATAATGGTCAACATGGCACTATAATGGTCAACATGGCACTATAATGGTCAACATGGCACTATAATGGTCAATATGGCACTATAATGGTCAACATGGCACTATAATGGTCAACATGGCACTATAATGGTCTAGTTCAATATGGACTGAACTGGATTTATTTACTTACATACACATAAAGGTAATATGTCTCTCTATAGCCTGTGTGTGTGTGTGTGTGTGTGTGTGTGTAAGCTAAGGCCTCTCCTCATTACAAGGGCGCTATTTAACACACTCACCTGGCAGGTACTTACACACAACACTCACCTGCAGGTACGTACACACACACTCAACTCACCTGCAGGTACGTACACACACACTCAACTCACCTGGCAGGTACGTACACACACTCAACACACCTGCAAGTACGTACACACACTCAACTCACCTGCAGGTATGTACACACATTCAACTCACCTGGCAGGTACACTGGGTGCGGCAGTCAAGGGTGAAGGTCTGGCCGTGGTCGTAGGTACGGTTGTTGACGGTACATTTGGCCGGCCGTACCTCTGTAAGGTACGGCATGTTACATTAACAAATACTTAACTAAACCTAACATAACCTAACCTAACCTAACACAATATAACTTAAGGTAACCAAATTTAACTTAATGTAACAATCTATCGTAACGTAACGTAACCTAACCTAACCTAACCTAACTTTACTATATCTAACTTAGCCGAACTTAACATAATCCAATATAACAACCTAACTTAACCTACAATAACCTAACTTAATTTAACCTAACCCAATCTATCAAAGCTTAACTTTATCTAACCTAACTTAGTCTAACCTAACCTAACCTAACTTTAACTAACCTGACCCACGAGACTCTCAGGTGAAGGTCAACTCACCTTGACAAGTGCCAGTGGGATCCGCAGTAGAGTTGTAGTGACAGGTAAGACCCAGTGCCAGGTCACACAAGGTGGCACCGTCACAAGGCTGTCCCAACTGACGGGCGCACTGCCAACAACATCCACACCCGTCTATCACCACCCGCACGTCCACGTCACAGTCTGGTACACCCCCACACCCACACGGGTACACACAGTGGGCGCGGATCTGTCGGGTAGGAAGGTGGGAGTGAGTCTCATGATGTGGCAGCTGCAGGTGAGGGAAGAGGAGAAGAGAGAAGAGGAGAAGAGAGGAAACAGAAGAGAAGAGAAAATGAGGAATGTAGGCAACAAATGCAGTAAGTTTTTGATGTGGGACGCTCACTGATTCCTGAATGGGTGGGGAAATATTTCGCTAATGAATGTAAAATACCATTGAACAGATGCAGCAGAGGCAACACTGTGAAATATTTCCCGGTGCAGCTGACCGTAACAACATCAACACTCACTCAATGGCTGGTTTGTGTATCATAATCCCTGGGTTTGTTCCAATGATTTTTTTTTTATTCTCCAGGTATATTACATCGTGAGTTAAGTTATGTTCTTCTAAAAAATTATAGAATCGGAATATAGGAATGTACAGTATGTATGTATGAATGTATGTATGTATGTATGTATATATGTATGTATGTATGTATGTATGTATGTATGTATGTATGTATGTATGTATGTATGTATGTATGTATGTATGTATGTATGTATATAACGTGTACTAATATAAATTATCAACAAGCTGTAGTGGAAAATATCTCCAAGGGAAACGTATAATAATTTTGTATTTTTCCGCCATTACTTTTAATAATGGCCCGAAAACATTTTAATATACATTTAAAATTGTACAGAAAAAAAAACACCGAATTTATGTTTTAAAAAACTTCTTAATTGAAGACAAACACAAAAAGTTGGGAGAGTAAATCACTGATTATCATGTCTGGACAAACACAGTGTTTGGTTACGTGTGTTGTTGTTGACGACCACTAGGGGGCAGGTGGAGGAGTCAAGGTGGAGGGAGGAGGGGTGGAGGAAGGCCATGTGGGGGGAGGAGGTGGAGGAAGGTCAAGGGAGGAGGGGTGGAGGAAGGTCAAGGTGGAGGGCGGTGGAGTAGAGGGAGGCTAGGATGGAGGGATCTCAAAGTGGAGGGAATTCAGACTATAAGAAAAATACAAAGATGAAATATATCCATCAATATCCACAACACACACACACACACACACACACACACACATACACACATACACACACACACACACTAAACTATGTCCCTAACTCAAAACAAATGCAAAACAGAAAACTCAATTAACACAGCATTCAACTCCCTTACACAGCATTCAAACACCTCTCCTTCACATTTCTTATCTTGGAAGGGAGACACAAAATAAAAATGAAAGTGACGAAAAGGGAGAAGAGGAGAGAGAGAGAGAGAGAGAGAGAGAGAGAGAGAGAGAGAGAGAGAGAGAGAGAGAGAGAGAGAGAGAGAGAGAGAGAGAGAGAAAAGTTTGTTTACATCTGAATGAGACGAGAGGGAGGAGAGTGAATGAAAACCTGAAGATAAATGAGGAGGAAACATAGAATAAAAATGGAGATAGATAACATAGAAGGGAAGAAGGGAGAGGAAATGCTTGGGTGATGTGAGAGAGAGAGAGTAAGAGAGTAAGAGAGGAGGGGAGGGGGGATTATCGCCAGTGTGTTGAGAAATGTTGCAAATGATAACACAAGAGTGGGGAAAATATTGCAAGAGAGGATGTTACCGCCTTTGGTGTGTGTGTGTGTGTGTGTGTGTGTGTGAGGATATGTGGCACTGTCTGATGGCATGTGGCACTGTCTGATACAAGCGAGGCACTGTCATTGTCTGTGTGGCATTATGTTTCATGTGAAGATATGTGGCACTGTATACCTACGGTGTACGTGTGGTGGCACTGTCCTCATGTCTGTATATTGAAGGGTTGGTACTTTCTTTATAAACGTACATGGGAGAAATAACGTACATGGGAGCAATAACGTACATGGGAGCAATAATGCATGGGAAATAAGCAGGGTAAGTGGGCAATAAGAGAGCAATAACGTACATGGGAGCAATAACGTACATGGAGCAATAACGAATGGCGTTGGAGCAATACAATCAGCACACGAATACTCCACCATCACCACGAGAGAGAGAGAGAGAGAGAGAGAGAGAGAGGGGAGAGAGAGAGAGAGAGAGAGAGACCCACCACACATCAGCCACCTCTCAACTAGGGGTAACAATAGCACGTGAGATTATAACATTATGGTGACAGCTACCCAAAGACTGTCAGGGTAATAAAACAACACATCTGTCAGCTCCCGTCTCCTACCCAGACAAGCCAATGTTTACCTCCGCCCTGCCGGGTGTTGAAACTAGGTACCTGTGTGTGTTAGTAGGATGACCTCTAACACTGCTTTTGATTTTGGGGTCAGAGGTCAAGGTTCAATGTTTAGGGGAAAGAGACATCAAGGTGTGAGGTTAGGTTAGGTTATTGTTGTGATTGTTGTTATCATGAAGCAAGAATTTATGATGCGAGATTTTATTGTCATGAAGCGTTTGTTATCATAATGCGATTTTTGTTATCATGAAGCAATTTTTGTTATCATGAAGCGATTATTGTTATCATGAAGCAAGTTTTTTATCATGAGCGATTATTATAAATTTTGTGTCTGAAGCTGTTATCATGAAGCAATTTTTTGTTATCATGAAGCGATTATTGTTATCATGAAGCAATTTTTTGTTATCATGAAGCAATTTTTTTGTGTCCATGAAGCAAGTTTTTGTTATCATGAAGCAAGTTTTTGTTATCATGAAGTATCATGAAGCAATTTTTTGTTATCATAAAGCAATTTTTGTGTTCATGAAGCAAGTTTTTGTTACCATGAAGCAAGTTTTTGTTATCATGAAGCGATTATTGTTATCATGAAGCAAGTTTTTGTTATCATGAAGGATGTCATCATGAAGCAAATTATTATCGTGAAGCAATTTGTAATCATAATTCAATCAACATGACATTAATGACTAAACTGAATTATTTGGTTTACATAGTCAACGTACCAGCGCCAGGAACACATGTTTTAATGAGCTACACCTGTTTACACCTGTTGAAATCCGTTGAAATCTGTTAACTGTATAAATCTGTTAATATCTGCTGGTCTTGGTTCTCTGGACGTCCAGCTTGTGAGGAGAAATGAGTGGGGAGTGAGGGAGGGGGAGGAGGGGCCGCTGGGATGAGAAGGAGGGAGAGTGAGTGTGGAATGAGCAAGAAAGTGAGTGGGGTATGAGTGGGAGTGAATGAAAGTGAGGGGAATGAGTGGGGAGTGAATGTGAAAGTGAGTGGGGAATGAGTGGGGGAGGAATGTGAAAGTGAGTGGGGGAATGCGTGGGATGAGTTTGGGAGGAGAGGAGAATATGTGGGAGGAGGGAAAATGAGTGGAGGATTAAGTGAGTGGGATGAGTGGGGTCGCTGAGGGAGGTACAAGGAGTGGTTGGGGAATGAGTAAGAACTGAATAGGGATGAAGCCTGGGAGTAATTAAGATCCTTCCCCAGCCTCTGTTGTGTTCTACTCCTTGTGTGAAGAGACAATAGCTTCCTCCTGCACCACCCCCTCTCCTCCAGGACTACCACCTCCTGCACCACCTCCCCTCCCTCCAGGACCCCACCTCCTGCACCACCCCACCTCCCCCTCCACTCCACCACCACTACCACCTCCCTCCACCACCACCACTACCTCCTCTCCTCCAGGACTACCACCTCCTGCACCATCCCCACTCCTCCTCCTCCACCACCACCAGCACCCCCTCCCCCTCACTCCCTTCCCAGCAGGTAAAATAATCTTGTGTTTTTAACTGTACACAAAGGTCAGGGGGACAAACTACCTCTTACAAACACTGTCTCGGGAGGTTGTCAACATGTCCACCTCCCCTCCACACATACCTTCACTCTCCCCGATTTTATGTAAGGTTTAAAGAAATTATTTATCCTCGTACGAGATTATGATGGTGACAGTTTAAAGGAAGAACAAATATATTTTTATCTTTTTCTCTCTTCCTGTATCTATTTTTTCTCACCCACGTCAACAATATATACACAGTCGAGATGTAATCGTCACTCTCAAAACAAAGGAACATCAACTAGCGTCCTTTAGCAGCGTTCTTGTTTACATTCGTGGTCTCTCACAACACATTACTGTCAATATATCACAACTTAATCTCTGGTTCACCTCGTACACTATAACAAGGACGATAAACTTGAAACCAAAAAATATAGAGTTAAATTACAGAGGTTCAGAAACTCAGATATAATGACGACGTGAAATGTTGGGTCCAGTTGAGTGAGTTGCCTGCGTCGTTAAGTCGAGAGCAGTTCAGGGGGGCTGTTACGTGGTTACTATTGACCTTTAGCGTTGAAGTTGGTGGCGGCGGTGGTAGTGTGGTTGTGGTGGCGTGGGTTTGGGGCGTGATTGTGGTGGCGTGACTGTGGTGTGGTTCAAAACTACTACACTACACAAGAGCCAGTGATTTCCTCTCTTCACACACGAATGGACGTTAACTGGCCGGTGTTGTGTAGTTTCTGAATTCACCATATGACTCTTGATTACTTCTCTGACCTCCACCACCAAACCTATATAGTATAGCACCAGGTTCAATCAATTTAGCTTTTCTGATGTAAATGGTGGACAAAATACTATCTATCAAACATTTTTTTTTTCTTCTTCTTCTTCGTCTTCCTTCCCTTCTTCTTCTTTCATTCCTTTTCTTCTTCACTCCTCCTTCCTTCCTCCCTCTCCTCCCCCCCCACCCTCAGCAGCGCCCCAGTCACAAGGCGGCAACTGCGCCCCCCTCCCACATCCCTACCCAACACCACCTACCCTCCCCGCCCTATATCCCCCACTTACCCCCCGCATCCCCCACCGCCCCACCCACACATATGATGGATCATTTGTCGATACAGTGATTTATATAACGTCAAAATGATGCGCTGAAATACATGAACGGCCGGTGGGGTTATGTGACCCTGTGGTCATAAGTCATATTTTTACTGTCCACAACCAGAAATAGTACTGTTAGTGTCATGTTTTTGTGTCATAAACTGTCATGAGGTGGTTCACGTTATGTAGCTTGCTGTCATGTCTTGCGGTGGTTCATGTTATACAGCTTACTGTCATGTCATGTTATTGTCACTGGCATGTTTTGTGTCATATACTGTCATGTCATACACTAATGCACTTAGGGTAAAAAATACATGAATGTATTAAATTATATAATTCTGTTAAACATACTATAAATTGCCTGATAATTTACGTATATACTAACTTATGTATACTATACTATAATCATACATATACTACAGGTCTTAAAACATAAAAATCAGTATATTAAAGTATACATATCATAACTCTTAAAAGCACTAGAGAGTATACATGAATAAAAACGTATTAGATTATGTATATCCATGTATACATAGTAATATTCAGTTGCACATAGCCCCTAACCTGGCCGGGAATATTGCAACAGTGAAGCTTGGCAATCAGGAACGACCCCCCCCCCGCTGGTGACGTCATATGTAAACTCCGACCCCCCCTCCCCCTGCCGCCGCCCTTCCCTCAACAAAATACAATGTAAAGTTAAATTGTTCTCAGATACACTATGTGGGTGGTTGTGAGACACTGTGTGGATTGGATATTGTGTGGGTAGCGTTAGTGTAGCGTGTGGGTGGTTTTGAGGAGAGAGAGAGAGAGAGAGAGAGAGAGAGAGAGAGAGAGAGAGAGGCACCTTTACATGTGTACGTTTGTTCGACTCAATTATGTCTTACTTGTATTCTCTCCTCCTGTTTATCTATCTCCATCCTCCCCCCTCCTCTTCCCACTCAACTACCTCCTCCCCCCTCCTCTTCCCACACCCTCCTCTCCCCCCTCCTCCTCCCCAGTACATAGTTTTACCCTAGTAATATAGTTAAGAGGCCTTCACTCAACACGCTCGTCTTCTCCTTTGATCTACAATGATGAATGTGGACACAGGGACCAGTAGGAGGTGGGTCAGGGGGTGGGCGAGGTGGGTCAGGGGGTGGGCGAGGTGATGAGGCGGGTCAGGAGAGGAGATGGAGGAAGAAGAGAAGGGGAGAAGTAGAAAGGGGTGGAGGATAAGGTGAATGAGGAGATGGAGAAGGAGAAAGGGGAAATGGATAAGGGGAGGAAGAGAAGAAAGAGAAGGAAAAGAAAGAAGAGTACAAGAAGGGGGGAAGAGAAGGAGGAAGAGGAAGGAAGGAAGGAAGGAAGGAGAAGAGAGAGAGATGTATGTAGTCAGTAATTCACCAGGTGACAGATTCAAGGTGTAGTGTGTCGAGT
>NW_024743709.1:3386090-3393590 GCF_018991925.1 Homarus americanus
ATAGACAGCGAGGGACCCCAGATAGACAGTCAGGACCCCAGATAGACAGCCAGGACCCCAGATAGACAGCCAGGACCCCAGATAGACAGTCAGGACCCCAGATAGATGTCAGGACCCCAGATAGACAGTCAGACCCCAGATAGACAGCTAGGGCACCCCTAGATAGACAGCTAGGGACCCCAGATAGACAGCCAGGGACCCCAGATAGACAGCTAGGTACCCCAGATAGACAGCTAGGGTACCCCAGATAGACAGCCAGGGACCCCAGATAGACAGCCAGGGACCCCAGATAGACAGCCAGGGACCCCAATACATAAAATATAGAGAAGAACTTACATAATACAAGAAACCAGTAAATTACATAATAAACAAAAATAAATGAAAATACAATAGAATACATTACATAATTACACGTAGAGATTATATAGCCTAAGATAACAACGATAACAGGCGAGGTATTACAGCTGTGTGTTATAATATCCCTTAATTACACCTCAACCGCAACATATTGAGAGGACACACTGAGGTAATTATCGTATAGAAGGAGATAAAAGATTGATTAGGGTGAGATATATACCTGGTACATATATACCTGGTACATATATACATACATGCCTAGTACACATACTCGTATATATTGTACACACATTTATTCTTCCTTCTTGTCCTCCTTGTCTTCTTCCTCCTGTCCTCCTCCTCCTCGTCTTCCTGCTCTTCCTCCTCCTCCTCCTCCTCCTATCATCACCACCTCCTCCTCCCATCACCACCACCTCCTCCTCCTCCTCCTATCATCACCACCTCCTCCTCCTCCTATCACCTCCTCCTCCTCCTCCTCCTATCATCACCACCTCCTCCTCCTCCTATCATCACCACCTCCTCCTCCTCCTATCATCACCACCTCCTCCTCCACCCCTTCCTGTCACCCTCACTCGCTCCTCCACACACTTTACCGACACAGGAGGTCATAAAATAAACTCCTGAGCGAGTCTTATCCTGACCAGACGCTGACCCTGTGTGTGTGTGTGTGTGTGTGTGTGTGTGTGTGTGTGTGTGTTCAAGGTTAAGATATGATTATGTTAGGTTAGGTTAAGTTAGGGTAGGATAGGATAGGGGTTAGTTGGGTTAGATTAGGCTAGGACTGCGATTAGTTGGGTTAAGTTACGTTTGTGTTAAGTTAGATTACGTTACATTACGTCAGGTTAATTTAGCTTAGGGTTAGGTTACGTTAGGTTAGGTTAGCTTAGGTTAGTTAGATTAGGTTAGAATAGAGTTAAGTTAATTTGTTTTAAAGATTAGTCGACTCATGTAGGTCAGATTAGGCTTCGGTACCGAGGCCGGATTCGGGGTATTAATGAATCTCTCTTTGGTGGTAATCAGTGTATTGTGTATAGAACAACAGGTGTTTATGACAACAGTGTTTTGTTGTACAGGTAATTATGACACACCATTCATAAACGGATAATTATTTCACACTCCTATAATTAATAATTCCATCATCAGACTCGAATTAAAATGTGATTTATTTGTTTCCTATAACTGTGAACCCTATAATTGTTCAGATACCTGTATAATTAAATAACAGTAATCATCCACTTGACCGTATAATTAACAAGGTATAATTATCCACTCAACTGAATAATTAGATAGCTATAATTATTCACCTAACATATAATGAAAAGGCTATAATTATTCATGTAATCCTATAATTATTAAGGGTATAATTATCCATGTAATCCTATAATTAATAAGGGTATAAATATCCACCTAACCCTGTAATTAATAAGGCTATAATTATCCTCTTAACCCTATAATTCATAAGGGTATAATTTTAGAGTCAAGAATATGATAGATAATTAGGGGTGTTGAATAAGGCTTACTGAGGCAGGAAAGTTAGGTGTGCTGCTAATTAGGTGGGTGGGTGTAGTAGGCACTATAGCTGGCCGTCACTCCTCTCTTCTCCCCCTCCTCTCCTCCCTCCCTTCCTGTCTCCTCTTCTCTTCTCTTCTTGTACTCAAAGGGATTAATACATTATACTCAAAGGGTTGTCATCGTATTCAGGGGATTAGGACATTGTACTCTAGAAGTTAAATAATTGTACTCAAGGGATTTTGTCATTGTAGTCTGGAAGTTAAATAATTGTACTAAGGGTTAATTCATTGTACCTCAAAGGCTTAATTCATTGTACTCAAGGACATGGCCTCGTACTCAAGGGATTATGACATTATTATTCATGGATTACGGACTCGTACTCAAGGATTATGGCAGTGTACCTAAGGTGTTAAGAGGGAGAGCATGCGCAATGTTGCTGTTAAGAACTCAAGTGACAAGAACACTTATGGGTAGTGAGAGACGTAAGGGAAAAATTGTCGTACGTAAGGGAAAAAGTGTCGTACGTAAGGGAAAAAGTGTCGTACGTAAGGGAAAAAGTGTCGTACGTAAGGGAAAAAGTGTCGTACGTAAGGGAAAAAGTGTCGTACGTAAGGAAAAGTGTCGTACGTGAAGGATAAAGTGTCGTACGTGAGGGAAAAAGTGTCATACTTAGTATTTTAAGGAGGTCGTCTCAAAGTTTGTTGAAGACGACTGTTGAAAACGACGAGAGAGAGAGAGAGAGAGAGAGAGAGAGAGAGACTCGAGGGAACACAGACGAGAAGGCGCATTGGGAACAGACAGACAGACAAACAGACAGACAGACACACACACAAACACACACACAAACACGTCATAAACAAGGTGTGCGTACCTGTCAATACAAAGGACCTAAATGACCATTAACCTGACCCCAGAATCACCTGTACGTTGGTAGACAAGTACTTACGTTTATGTACTGTCCTAAGGCCTGTCTGTCTGTCTGTCTGTCTGTCTGTCTGTCTGTAGGTAGGTGGGTAGGCAGGCAGATCGAATGGTAGGGAGGGAGGGAGGGAGGGACTCAGGTACACACGGATAGCTCTTGACCTGAAGGGTGGCTATCGACTTCATATAAATTTTCACATTGTTTTACTTCACAAAAATGTTACAACAATACAAATTACGAGTAGAGAAAATTTTTAACTACCACAACATGTAAACACAAGCTGATCACTATATTCAAATTGACTTAAACTCTGTAAAAATTAAATATTAAGTTACTAAAATTCTCTGCACGAAAATACGTCCAAAATTGTTGTTAAAACATTAATGTGCATAGTGAGCAGGGAGGGAGGGAGGGAGGGAGGGAGGGAGGGAGGGTTGGCCACGAGAAGTGAATGAAATTGTGCAAAATTCATTTTTTTTTTTTACATATTTTGAGAAATGGCAGTGTTTGTTAATTTATGGGAGAATTTTGACAATGTTACGATAGCTTGTTTTATTGGTGTGTGTGGATAGTTACAGAAGTTGTTAACACACACACACACACACACACACAGACACAGACACAGACACAGACACACACACACACAGACACACACAGACACACACACACACACACACACACACACACACACACACAGACACAGACACAGACACAGACACAGACACACACACACACAGACACAGACACAGACACAGACACAGACACACACACACACCTCTAAGCTTATTAATTACTACCGGAATCAACCAAAAATTACGTCGGACAACAAACCATTATGCTAATCACATTAATTATCGACTGACAGCCCGGGATTGGCTGTCAAACAAAAGACCTGAACATATGCGCTTTTATTTTTTCTTTTATTATTATTTTTTTCGGTGGGAGGGGGGAGGAGGGGGGAGGGGGGAGGAGGAGGGGTTATTGGGTATAGAAGGAATAGGTTTTTAATTCTAATTAGTGAATAGGTAAAGATAATTGTTATTTGCGGAGGTTTCGTAAATTAGGGAGGGAGAATGTGTGTGTGTGTGTGTGTGTGTGTGTGTGTGTGTGTGTGTGTGTGTTATGAGTACGATGACTTAACCCCTTGAGTATGATACCTTAAGTCATCGTACACAAAAGATTAAGTCATCGTATCCCGAGTATAGTCATCGTAAACAGGTAATCAAGTCATCGTAAACAGGTAATCAAGTCATCGTACACAGGTAATCAAGTCATCGTACTCAAAAAATTAAGTAATCATATCCCGAATAAAGTCATCGTAAACAGGTAATCGAGTCATCGTACACAGGTAATTAAGTCATCGTACACAGGTAATCAAGTCATCGTCCACAAAAAATTAAATCATCGTATCCCGAGTAAAGTCATCGTACACAGGTAATCAAGTCATCGTACTCAAAAAATTAAGTAATCATATCCCCGAATAAAGTCATCGTAAACAGGTAATCAAGTCATCGTACACAGGTAATCAAGTCATCGTACTCAAAAAATTAAGTAATCATATCCCGAATAAAGTCATCGTACACAGGTAAATTCATCATTCACAAGGTATTAAAACCCTAAAGTCATCAGTTTCAATGCTTATAATCTTGGAGAAAAATAAGATTAAAATATTCCTCGTAAGGTCATGTGTACGAATACAGCTAAGTGGTTATATTAAGCCATAACACGAAAATAGTGTCTGAAGCGGGTTAAAGTGAGATTATACCTTGGGATTAACCTTAACTAGATAATGTTCTCGTAAAACCAGCTGGGGAGTGAAATTAAGTTAGTGAATCTTTAGTGAATCTTTAGCGAATCTGAATCCGGGTTTAGTGGTTCGTGTAGCTGGTTGTAATCATAGAAGGTTGGGTTGGGTTGGGTTGGGTTGGGTTGGGTTGGGTTGGGTTGGGTTAGGGTAGATTGGGGCGAGTTAAATTCAATACAGACAGACAAACAAACAGACAGACAGACAGACAGACAGAAACACACACACACACACACACACAGGTACAAACGTAGCAACAAACACAACCTCAAACACAGACACAAACACAATTACAGGACAAATGATCAAACAATAACATTCCATCATCCTCTTATAAACACAAAAAAAAAGACATCATCCATCTCATCCATCTCATAACAAGTGGCCATTTGAGTAAGAGTTATTGGCTCTCTGATCGTTCCTCATGACCTAACTACCATACTCTTGGGGTGATATAAACAGCTGGTAATGTCAACAAGGGGTCATCGGGTGAGGTTATTGGAGGAGGATAATGACAGTAATGTGTGTGTGTGTGTGTGTGTGTGTGTGTGTGTGTCCTCTTTCCATCACACTTGTATTTCTTATAGATTTGAAAGTATGAGAAAATGTCATGACTTCACTCCCTTCACCTGTCCCCAGCCGAATTGTTCCTCCTCCCATCCCCTCAGCTTACCTGTCCTCTAACTCACCTGTCCCAGCCTCACCTGTCCTATAAATTACCTGTTTCCTAGCTCATCTGTCTGACCTCACCTGTACTCTCCTCTATCCAGACGCCTTTCAGACACTTAACAATCTCAGTTACTCTCGTTATCAATGAGAGAGAGAGAGAGAGAGAGAGAGAGAGAGAGAGAGAGAGAGAGAGAGAGAGAGAGAGAGAGAGAGAGAGAGAGAGAGAGAGAGAGAGAGAGAGGAGAGAGAAGGCAAACCAAACAGCAGTGTGTGTGTGTGTGTGTGTGTGTGTGTGTGTGTGTGTGTGTGTGTGTGTGTGTATGACCACTTTAGACAGGATTGAGTTCTACCTTAAGAAGATTAATTCCCCAGCCTTGTTATCACAGACTTGTATAGAGTAGCGAGGGGGTCTCAGGTGGGGAGGTGGCTGGGGGAGGGGTGGGGAAAGGAGGTGACAAGGGGGTGGGGAAGGGGTGAGAGGACACAGATGGGAAGGTGACTTGGGGGTAATTACTTTGTCTCTCTCACCTTCTGTCTCTCTCACTATCTCTCACATACATTCTCTCTCTTCTCGTTATATTTACACAGTGTTTGGTGGCGCCTTAATCTTGCTGTAACTAAACTAAATAAAAATCCATCTCACTCTATAGCCTTACAAGACTGGACGACATCTAATATCTGAAAGTTTAATGACAGCGGCTTTAAGGCTGCTCATGTGACCTTTGACATCTCGGTTTTAACCTTTCACTGTCTGAACCCACCGTGATAACCTTGGAGTCTACACGTAGTTAATTCTCTCTGATGGTTATAGCCTTTAGTGAGACGATTGACCTCTGTTTATTCTGTCATTGACCCCACTGAACTCCTCGTTACCTTTGACCTTATAGAGGGTCATTGATGCCTCTGTTTAATTTCTTTATTTATCTTGAAGATGTAAAAGTCTACGGTATCCGCCACCCATATTTCACTTACTTTTTAAGACGCACCAAACTCGAAGACATATTCTAGTGATTTTTTTTTTATTTTCTCATAAGGGAAGTTCTTTGGATGTGATTTAAAACCCTGTAATATTTTCTTTTACTGACATGTCCCCATCTCACTTGCCCTACCACACCTGTCCCCATCTCACCTGCCCTACCTCACCTGTCCCACCTCACCTGTCCCTACCTCACCTGTCCCCATCTCACCTGCCCTACCTCACCTGTCCCACCTCACCCTGGCCCCCACTCCCCACCCAGTCCCATCCTCACCTGTTCCACCCCACCTGTCCCTACCCCACCCCACATCCACCCCACCTCACCCGCTGTCCCCATCCCCACCTGGCTCCCACCTCACCCACTGGGTCCCACCTCACCTGTCCCACCACCTGTCCCACCTCACCTGTCCCCGCCCTCACCTGTCCACATCTCACTCCAGTTCCTACCTCACCTGTCCCTATCTCACCGTCCCACCTCACCTGTCCCTATCTCACCTAACCTACCTTACCTGGCTCCAACACACCTATCTTCACCTCACCGCCTGTTAAATCTGCACTGTTTACATATGGACTAACAACTGTAGACCCCGGTTATCGAGTATTTGGGCCGGATAACACACCAAAACAAACCTTTCACTACGTACTAGAACACAACCTAACGAAACTAGTAAACAAGGTGATGAGAACCGAGCACTAGGGGTGGCGGTAAAGACGGAAAGAGGACCCCCGTCTAGACCAGCCACAGAGGTCCTTTAAGACACCTTCGTCAGCGTGGTGGTACAGGAGGCGGTGTGCTGAAGAACTATACCTGGGTGATATTCTAGTACTACATCGACCATAGTTGAATATCTCAGTTAATTCTCTCTCTCTCTCTCTCTCTCTCTACCACCACTACTAACACTACCACCACCACCACCATATATGGCCTCCCTGCACCATCTTCCCTTCCTCCAGAGGCCTAACAACCTCCCCTTTCCTTTCTCCCCTTCCCCTCTCTCCCTCCCTTCTCCCCCTCCCCTCTCTCCCTTCCTTCCCTAGGCAATACGAGTTACCTCACAGCCGTCACTCCTGGCTTGTCAGATTTACGCATTTCTACCAATATATCCTGCGTCACTTGCGTATATCCAAAATTGCGTAATATAAACAAACATTCAATATATATCTCAATTTATCAACCATCATTATCATCATCATCATTCATCATCATCGACGTCATCATCATCATCATCATCCTCATCATCATCGATACCATCACGCCAA
>NW_024743709.1:3398590-3406090 GCF_018991925.1 Homarus americanus
CACACACACACACACACACACACACACACACACACACACACGCACACGCACACACGCACACACAGAGGGAGGATAATGACAGTGTTTTATGGAGGTAACAAGAGGCTGATGTTGACTAAGGCGTGTCGGCCATTATGGTGTACCGTGTAGAGAGAGAGAGAGAGAGGAGAGGAGAGAGAGAGAGAGGAGAGAGAGAGAGCATTGTGTATATGTCTGTGTTTGTAAAAGTCAAGGGAGAAAGAATGTTTTATGTGGGTGTGTGTGTGTGTGTGTGTGTGTGTGTGTGTCTGTGTGTGTGTGTGTCTGTGTGTGTGTGTGTGTGTGTGTGTGTCCCTGTGTACATAAACATCAACACTCAGCAAAACAAATCATCACAAAATCTTCCTACAATCTCATTACCCAAAACAACAACAACAACAACGGAACTAAATGACCCAACGAGACAGTAATTAAATCAGGCAAATGACCTCTTATAACTCATTAACGGCGGAGAATAGGTGAAAAGCCTCTCAAACACCTCTTCATGTCCCGGTCTGCCAATTTACCTGCTGTGTGTGTGTGTGTGTGTGTGTGTGTGTGTGTGTGTGTGCGTAGGTGTGTGTGTGTGTGTGTGTGTGTGTGTCAGTGAACCACCACCACCACTGTGTTAACTCTCTACTCTCCCTTAACTGGTAATACCATAGAGACGATAGTTAATACACACATACCATTAACTCGTCTCCAACTGGCATGATAATGAACTCAGTGATTAATTAACAGATTAAACTTGGGTACATAGTGAATAATAATGAGTGAATGTCTGTCTCGTCTAATACCATTCATCTGTGGAGGAATATTTGGATATGTAAATCAATGTTGGTCTTTTGTCTCTCTCTGTCTCTTTATCTCTGTTTCTCTTTCTCTGTCTTTTTTTCTCTGTCTCTCCCCCTGTCTCTTTTTCTTTATCTCTCTCTCTCTCTCTCTTCATATATCTGCCTGTCTATCTCTCCCTCTTTTCTATCTCTTCATATCTGCCTGTCTATCTCCCCCTTTTTTCATCTCTTATTCATATATCCTCTCTCTCAAAGGGATATTATTTCTAACGACCCAACTTTTTCCATTCAACCACTGTTCACGGACATTACACCACGTTAACTTAGGAAGATAATTCGGGTACAGGAGTGGTGATTACTCCCTGTATACTGCCGTAAAGGGAGCAAACTTACGGGTGTTGATTGACCAGGTAAGCCGCCGCTACTTCTGCTCTCAACACACCTGAGAAGGTCGGTAACACGCTGATTATATAGAATTATGTTAACCTGGATATAGTAATTTTTTTATAGAGTGAATTATATATATATATGGACATATATTCACAAATACATTAACAAACACATGAAAACATTAAATACAAAATAGGACAAATACATATATAAATACTGAACACCGACAAACACAAACAAACACAACAATACGATTGTCTCAACAAACACAAAATCAAAACAAAAAATCAAAGAAACAAAATACGACAAATACATCAAAAAAACACCAAAACAAAACAAACACAAAACTAAATCAACAAAGAAACTACAAAAAAAAAAAAATTACAAAACGAAAACCACAAAAAACATTAAAAACCCCAAATTAAAACAGGTAATATAATTGTTATAACCATGGACATCAAATAATTACAAATGACGACACAATACATATTAATTACTCACCATTCAACACCACACGCTGTTTCTATTGGGTAAAAATAATTAAAGTAACAATATGGTGGTATTAGTTTATCGAGTAACGTGTGTGTGTGTGTGTGTGTTGTTGGGTTAGGTTAGTTAGGTTAGGTTTAGGTTAGGTTAGGTTATGTCGTCCGCTTATAACGTTCTTACAGTGAGAATTAAATATGGAGGCGAAATAAGAGTTGAGAATTGCAAAACGAACCAAAGTTTGTTTTTTGCCTCCATGGTCGAGTTCCTCCATGGTCGAGTTTCATTGACAGGGAGTATGTATTTTTGTGGGGGGGGAGGAGGAGGAAGGAGGAAGAAAGGATGGAGAGGGGAAGGAGGAAGGAAGGTAGGGAGAAGAAGAGGGAATAAGATGAGGGAAGGAAGAAGAAGAAACTAGAGGAAGAGGAAGAGAAGTGGACGAGGAGGACGAGGAGGAGGAGGAGGAGGAAGAGGGAAGAGTAGAGGAAGAAGGAGGAGGGGAGGAGGAGGAGGAGGAGGGGGGGAGGAGGAGGAGGAGGAGGAAGGAATAGATCAATCACCATTCTTCTTCTTATTCTTATTATTATTGTGATTATTAATACATATTACTGCCACCAAAGTCACCCAGGTGAAAGCTCTGACCACCTGACCTCATCGATCGAGTATTGATTACACGAGGTAATTAACACTGGAGGGTTGTGGTGGTCGAGTGGATACAACATTCACCTGAGGGTTGGTTAAGGTATTTACGCCTGAGGACACCTTGAGTCCACCCAGCTGTGAAATGGGAACCTGATATACAGTTGGAGAAATGTTCAGTGCCAAATGAACCAGAGGATTTCGTGGTCAATATATAGAGCGGGGAACATTATATAGAGCGTGAAACATTATATAGAGCGGGAACATTATATAGAGCGTGGAACATTATATAGAGCGTAGGAGCATTATATAGAGCGTGAATATTATAGAGCGTGGGAACATTATATAGAGCGTGGGAATATTATATATAGAGGGAACATTATATCGAGCGTGGCATTATATAGAGCGTGGGAACATTATATAGAGCGTGGGAACATTATATAGAGCGTGGGAACATAGCACATGACCGTGGACCATAATATAAACCAGTGGAACAATTTCATCCTATAACAACAACAAAACGACAATGACAACAAGTAAAATTTCATTGATCAACCAAACACATAATATAATCGAAGTGTAAATTATTATCTTTTTGGGGGAGGTGTGTGTGTGCGTGGTGTGTGTGGTGTGTGTGTGTGTGTGTGTGTGTGTGTGTGTGTGTGTGTGTGTGTGTGTGTTAAGTGATCGATCACAGTGGAGGTTCAAGGCCGACATTACCTGCCACGTCACACCTCGCCACCACAACTACCACCATCACTACCACAACTTCCGCAACAACTACCACCATCATTACCACCACCACCACCACTACTACCATCACACTAACTTATCACTACCACCACCACCACTACCACCACACTATACCATCACTACTACAAAAGTAAAATATTTCTACTTTCAACATTACTACCACAATTACCACCCACCTTAACCCTACCACAGCCCCAGACCACTCACCACTAAACATCAACATATTTAAACTAAACATTAATTTTTGTTAACATTTGAGAACTTAAAATAAAATCCAAATAATTCCAGATGAAATGTTTATAGAATCAACATTATTCTTCAACATTCTCACGTACAGGTTAAAACACACACACACACACACACACACACACACACACACACACACACACCCACACACACACACCGAATGTTTTATAAAATTAATAACTAGCCTTCAAATAGCCGTTTAGGGAAGACAAATAGCTCAAGTTTGGTCGTAATTTTATGAAAAATAGCAAAGTTTTCCTCTTGATAATGTATGAAACTTAAAAAAAGAGAGGAAGAAAGAGGAATTTAGGAATAAATCGTTGGGTTAGTGCTGTTCTGGTAGAGGTGTGAGGGGTGTATGTAATCCCCTCTTCCTTTTATCTCCCTTCCTCCTTCTCCTCTCCCCTCCTCCCTCAAATCCCTCATCTACATCCTCTTTTCCCCTCCTCCTCCTCTCTCTAACCTCCTGCTCTTCCCTCATCTCCACACCCTCCCCCTATTCTACTATGCTACTAATGTTGACACAAATATTGGTTCACGTTTGGGAAGTAAGCGTGGAACTAAGACCCTCTGAGGTGTTTTTTGGTGCCAGGTGTGTAAAATGTTTTGAGTTTATGTCTGCAGCTCTCTCTCTCTCTCTCTCCCTCTCTCTCTCCTCTCTCTCTCATCAACACCATCTTCTAAGTAATAAACTGTTTTTCTTTTAATTTCTTACTAAACTCTATTACCTTATCGTTACTTGTTTACTATCAGCAGATGTTTCATAAGGGGATGTTTACCCGACTCAAGCCATTCTCGAGGATGGAAAGAACACCCTCCGCCATGACACAGATATGACGTCACAGCAAAACATTCTCGAGGATGGGAAGAACACCCTTCCGCCATGACACAGATATGACGTCACAACAAAACATTCTCGGGATGGAAGAACACCCTTCCGCCATGACACCAGATATGACGTCACAACAAAACATTCTCGAGGATGGAAAGAACCCCCCTCGCCATGACACCAGATATGACGTCACAACAAAACATTCTCGAGGATGGAAAGAACACCTCCGCCATGACACCAGATATGACGTCACAACAAAACATTCTCGAGGATGGGAAGAACACCCTTCCGCCATGACACCAGATATGACGTCACAACAAAACATTCTCGAGGATGGGAAAGAACACCCTCCGCCATGACACCTCCCCTCTACCTCCCTCTTCCCTTTCGTTCCACCACCCTTCCCTTCCTTCCTCCTTCCTTCTCTCCCCCTTCCAAAGTTGCCAGGAATCAGAAGGGTCATGCCATTAACCTCAAATTTATCGTTATGTCTGGCTTGGTGGCGCTGTCTGCATAGGTAGTAAGTTAAGGATAATTTGGCCTTACCTGTGATTGGGGAGAGGGGAATAAGGCTCTACTTAGATGATGAGGTCGAGTCTCTGTGTTGTTTGGAGGAGGAACTATAAATGAACTACAGAAAAGGGAGATATGATTAAGGGAGTTTCATTATATTTAAGGGAGTTATATGATATTTAAGGGAGTTTAAGTGATTTTAAGGAGTTTATATACATTTAAGGGAGATATTTACGTTCAAGGGAATTTGTACTATTTCTAAGGGAGATTATATTATTCCTAGGGGAGATTATACTATTTGTAAGGGAGATTATACTGTTTCTAAGGGAGATATATTCATTCAAGGGAGTTTATACTATTTCTAAACTAGACTATACAACTTCTAAGGGAGATTATACTATTTCTAAGGGAGTTTATAATGTAGGGAGATATTAACGTCCTATAAGACACTAGTTAAAGGGAAAATAGAAGCGAGAAACGTTAACAGTAAATTTCAGGCTGATGGTGACCCTAAAGTTCAATCTTTTATGGTCAGGTTAACCCCAGAGACTCTATTATTGTCAGCCCACCACCATCTGGGGTGTTGGGAGGGTGGAGAGAGGGGAGGTGAGGGAAGGGGGGAGAGGGGGGTGGAGGGAGGGAGAGGGGGGAGGTGAGGGAAGGAGAGAGGGGGTGAGGGAGGAAGGGGAGAGAGTGAGAGAGGGGAAGGGAGAAAGGGAAGGTGAGGGAGATCGGGAGAGATAGGGAAGATGAGGGGAAGATAGGGAGGAAGGGGGAGGGAGAGAGAGAGAGAGAAGGTGTGGGGAAGGTGAGGGAGGGAGGTGGAGGGTGGGTATGGGTGAAGAGGAGGTCGAGGGGTGAGGTTGAAAGGTGAGGTTGAAGGTTAAGGTTGAAGGATGAGGTTGGAGGATGAGGTTGAGGGTGAGGTTGAGGGTGAGGATGCAGGTCGGAATAACATAAGGTACACATAAACGACACATCACATAACATAACATAACATCACATGCATCACATAACGACACATCACATCACACCGTATAAACTTGGAAAACACTAATTAGACCACGGACAGGTAAACAAAACCCACGAATATCTGTTTTTACTTTAGATGAATCTAATAAAACTACCAACACACACACACACACACACACACACACACACACACACACACACACACACGAGAGACACACACGAGAGAGACACACACACACACGAGACACACACACACACACAGAGAGAGACACACACACACACACACACACACAACACGAGACACACACACACACACACACACACACACACACACGAGACACACACACACACACACACACACACGAGAGACACACACACACACACACACAGACACCAACACACACACACACACGAGAGAGACACACAGACACCAACACACACACACACACACACGAGACACACACACTTACACACACAGACACCAACACACACACACACACACACACACACACACACACACACACACACACACACACACACACACACACACAATTCATCGTCCAAGAAGGAAATCACCAGTAAGAGTCGTTGAATAAAAGTGAAAATTACCAAAGTTTATTCAGCTTAAGCCAATTTAGTCTTAATGGAAAGTCAACGAAATTCCAGGAAATACATCATCATTCGAGTCAAGACAAATTTACAGAGAGAAAATTACAAAGACCAAGTTATAAAAATTCCTTTATATTTACATCACCGGAGGTATTTAAATATTAATAATAAAATACCTGATTACTGGTTCATATCTCAGACAAACACAGAGAACAAACACAGAGAACAAACACAGAGAACAAACATAACAGAGAATTTGATGCAATATTTTATCAGGTATTTATTTTTATTATTAGCGTTGTATAGTAATTCCTTTGAGATAAATTCTTCATTGTGGTTTATGCCGTTCTACCTCTGTTTAATTGTCTCCTATGAATATGTAATAATAAAATAAACGGATAAATATATAGACATGGAAAGGATTAGATAAATAGATTGGATAAAATGGAGAAAATTCTTTAGACTAATTAGTGAGGATGATTGTAATTATTGTTGTTATTATTGTTATTGTTTTTATAATGGTGTTGTTCTGCTGTTATTATTGTTATTATTATTGTTATTATCACTCTTTTCTCTCTCTCTCTCTCTTCTCTCTTCTCTTCTCTCAAAGGAAAGTGCCGGAAGCGTGAAAGAGGGAATGTCGAGAGGAAAAGTGGAGAGAGGGAGTGAAGGAAGGAGAGAGGGAGTGTCGGAGGGGAAAAGTGAGAGAGGGGAGGAAGGGAAGTAAGAGAGGGAGTGTCGGAGAGGGAAAAGAGAGAGAGAGAGGAGTGTGTGAGAGGGAAAATAAGAGGTGTGAGAACAAACAAACACCCGATACTCACTTTAATCCCAGGTAAGACACTCAAATTACAAACACACGCAAACACACGCAAACAAGTAAACAAAACAAATCTAATGTCCCGGGGCAAACAAATAACTCCAAATAACGCTGGCATTACATCAGAGCATTACATCAGAGCATTACATCAACAAACGTTCGCTTAGGTTGACGACAGAGCAGCGTTAACTAGAACGTTTGTCCCCGAGGAGGTGGAGGAGGAGGCGGAGGAGGAGGAGAAGAAAGGAAGAAGAGGAAGAGGACCACCACCACCACCACACACCATCACCACCACACACACACACACCACCACACACCATCACCACCACACACCACCACACACCATCACCACCACACACCACCACCACCACCACACACCATCACCACCACACACCACACCATACACCACCACACACCACCACACCATCACC
>NW_024743709.1:3411090-3433590 GCF_018991925.1 Homarus americanus
CATAATAGTGTAGTTAGCAGTTGTTGAAGCGTAGAGATACAATTAAACTACAATAGCCTTATAGTGTGTGTGTGTGTGTGTGTGTGTGTGTGTGTGTGTGTGTGTGTGTGTGTGTGTGTGTGTGTGTGTGCCTCACCGTCTTACTTAAATGTTATAATTGCCACATCAAAGGTAAATAAATTATGTAGAAATATGAAAATAAGGTTTATGGTGTAAAACAGATGTGTAAATCTGCATAAATAAATGTTTTTACTGGTTAGGTTAGGTTAGAGAGAGAGAGAGAGAGAGAGAGAGAGAGAGAGATTCTAACATTATCACTACCTTCATTCCCCTGATCCACCTATCCACCACCTTTCACCATCCCTTCACCTAACTATTCATCCACTCTCACCTGCCTGCCTGCCTCTCTCTCTTCTCTCCATCTCCACACATCATCCAGCTCTCTCTCCAGCTTCCCCACATTTGCAATACAGTTCGCCTCAAGCCTAGAGTCAACCAAGAACCTTTTGATGGTGAAACTCAGTCAGGCACGAGTTTTTTTTTTTCGTGTTGTTGTTGTCTGTCTCTCTCTGGTTCTCGGATTCATGGCGACTTAGCCTGCGGATTCTCCCTCCTCTACACGAACGCGGTTGAAGAGCTACGTAATACCTTTCTCAGTTCATTTCTACTGACTGGGGTGACTATATGACTTGACTGAGTGTTGGATTAATTTAAAGTTAATCTCCCTGTTGGTGGTAGATTTAGGTCGTCCTGATGTTAAATTGCAATGAGTTAAATATGTTACAAGAGGAAGAGTTCTATTTACGATAATCTAGCTGGTGCGCGCCAAGACACGTTATATTTTACCGGATTTTTAAACCAAGGCGCTTATTGGAAAATATGTCACAGCGAGATTTATTACGGTAATAAATGATACAATAGATATATATAGATAAAGATGAAGGGTTATGGGGGGTTTTAGTCATTCATAAACCAAGACGAACACAAGAATATATGTCACGGTCGGGTATATCTACAAGAAATATAAAGACAGATACTTTATAGGTTTTTAAACAACTCAAACCCTGGAAAATATATCACAGTGGGATATAAAATACAGGAGGTAGATGGGCGGATATTTTAGAGAACACTTGTAAACAAAGACGACCCCCCTGGAAAATACGTCACGGTAAACTTTAATCATAGCGTCAAAGATCCAGAATTTGTAAAGCATCCAGGACCTCCTTTATACCCTGAACAAACACTTTGTCTGCCAGGCGTGTTGCGCCTGGCGACCGGTGAAAGGCAGCAATCATTGGATGTTACCGTGTGGGGAGACCAGTGGGTGGGGACCTCCAGGTAGTTTCAGGTATACCATTTGTCTAATGACTTACCTGGGAGAGATAGCCAGGTGAGGGAGGAGGGTTAGGTGGAGAGGGGAAAGAGGGTGAGGTGAGGGAGAGGAGGGTCCACACACACACACACACACACACACACAGGTAAACGTCAAGAATAATGATAATGATGAATGACCTGGAGACGTGGATGATGACAATAATGGTCCAGGAAAACAGATATAAACTGAAGTCAGAAGCGGGTAATGATGACGGGTGACGAGGTGGCGGTGATGGATGAGGTGGATGATGGGTGGTGGCGGTGATGGATGAGGTGGATGATGGGTGGTGGTGGTGATGGATGAGGTGGATGATGGGTGGTGGTGGTGATGGATGAGGTGGATGATGGGTGGTGGTGGTGATGGATGAGGTGGATGATGTATGAGGGTGGGTGATGGGTGAGGTGGATGATGGTGGGTGGATGATGAGGGTAGATGATGGTGGATATGAGAGTGGGTGGTGGATGAGACATAACTTACCTTGGCAGTAGTACGGAGTATCATTACATGATCTGTAAGAAGAGGAAAAAAGAATATTTGTATTATTACTATTAATTTATCCATTATTCACAGCTTAGACAGACAGACAGACAGACAGACAGACAGACAGACAGACAGATAGATAGATAGATAGATAGATAGATAGATAGAGATAGACAGATAGACAGGCACTAACATATTATACATAGACAGACAGACAAACAGACAGACATACAGATAGATAGACAGATAGATAGATAGATAGATAGATAGACAGATAGACAGGCACTAACATATTATACATAGACAGACAGACAGACAGACAGACAGACAGACAGATAGATAGATAGAGAGCTAAGATAGATAGATGGTAATTACATAACCTTTATTATTTTTATATTCTTTATTTATCCCTTCGTGTGTTATTCCATCATCATCATCATCATCCATTATTGTCATCTTCCCGTCAATGTTTACCAATCTTTTACAAGACTTTGTTAGTCGGGTCCTCACACAGAGTATGTTCCAAGTCATGTCCTTGTCGACTGTCTTTTGTTTTTAAGTCGAATGCTGTGGGAGGGGTTGGGAGGGGTTGAGGGGTGGGGGGTTGGGGGGTGGGAGGGGTGAGGGGTGAGGGGGGGGGTGTGGAGGGGGTTGGAGGGGTGGAGGTGGGAGGGTTGGGAGGGGTTGGGAGGGGGTTGAAGCATTTCGGTGGGATATATTGGGCATTGATGATGGAGAGACTGTATCGCTGAGAGAGAGAGAGAGAGAGAGAGAGAGAGAGAGAGAGAGAGAGAGAGAGAGAGAAATACACCATCACGACCTCAGGTAAATAATGAGTCAACACCGCCTCCCTACTACTACTACTCCTGTTCTCCCTCTCCATCTCCCTATCTCCCATTCCACCTCCATCACCCCTTCTATCTCTTCTCTTCCACCTCCATTTCTCTCCCATTCCACCTCCATCATCCTTTCCATCACCCTCCTCTTCTACCTCCAACCTCCGTCTCTCTCCCGTCCCACCCCTATCTCCTCTCATTCTACCTCCTCCTCCTACCCCTCTCTCTCCTCCTACTCCCGGGAAGAAGAAGAAGAAGAAGAAGAAGAAGAAGAAGAAGAAGAAGAAGAAGAAGAAGAGGAAGAGGAAGAAGAAGGATCAGTTCAGAGGGAAGGGAAAGGAGGAGGCTGTTTACAGTACACTTAAAGAACTGCAGGTTATTTGTAGAAGGTTGGGTGTGTGTGTGTGTCAGGGGGGCGTGTCCCTGTCGTCATGAGAGAGAGAGAGAGAGAGAGAGAGAGAGAGAGAGAGAGAGAGAGAGAGAGCTGTCAACCCTGACGTAGGTACTGTCGTCATCAGGGGACACGACATGTTAGGGAAGATGATGGGAAGACAGAGAGGAGGAGGAGGAGGGAGGAGAGAGGGAGGGGAGAATTAATAAAGAGATACAACAAGGGAAGGAAAGTGGAAGATATAATTGATTTTTTTTCCCACAATGAGGAATTCTGAAGTTTACACAAGATGAAGGGGGAGACTTAAGTGGCAATAATGTTTGATGGTACGAGAAAATCATTTAAGAAAAGAGGGAGAATTAGAAATGGTGATAAAGGAGAGGAGAAATGCGATAAAGACGTGAATAGAGCAATCAAGGAGAAGGAGGAGGAGGTATTCTTAAATAAATCAGACAATAGACGAGAGTATCTGTGAAGACGATACGAGACAAAGACTGAATAAATGATATGAGAGGAATAAAGGACTGCTAGGAAGGGAGATGTAAACAAAGAACAAATGAGCATCAACGTTATTATAAATGAAATAACCTTCTATGGTAGAGAACAAATGAACATCGATATTACTATAAACGAAACGACATTTTATTATGGATTTTAAGAACAAATTAGCATCGACATTATTATAAACAAAACAGCCTTCCAGGGTTTTAAGAGCAAATGAACATCGATATTATAAAATGAAATAACTTCCAATAAGGTTAGAGAACAAATGAGCATCGATATTATTCCAAACGAAACAACCTTTTATCGCGAGTTTTAAGAACAACTAAGCATCAAAGTTATTATAAATGAAACAATATTTTATCAAGTTCTTAAACAGGTTATTTAAGTAATGTATATAAAAAAGACCATTAAAGCTTTTAAATGTCTAAATGTCGCATAAAAGAGAAAAAAAGTAATATGTTATTGTTTATCAAGCTGATGTTTAGAGGTGTAGCAGCATCAACCAGCGTGGAAAGAAAGAAAGAAAGAAAGAAAGAAAGAAAGAAATATATTACACACACACACACACACATTCATACTACTACTACTTACTACACACACACACACACACCTTGCATCAAACGAGAGAGAGAGAGAGAGAGAGAGAGAGAGAGAGAGAGAGAGAGAGAGAGAGAGAGAGAGAGAAGCATTGATATATTGGGAAAAAGAGAAAGGGAAAGGAGAGGTGTTTGTGGGAGATAATGAGGGAGGGAAACTAGTGTTGGAGGTGGTGATGTTGAAGGTAGTGGTGTTGGAGGAGGTGGTGGTGGTGTTGGAGGAGTGGTGTTGGAGGAGGTGGTGGTGTTGGTAGTGGTGTTGGAGGTGGTGGTGTTGGAGGTAGTGGTGTTGGAGGTGGTGGTGGTGGTGCTGGGAGGTAGTGGTGTTGAGTGTGGTGGTGGTGTTGGAGGTGTGTGTTGGTGGTGGTGGTGGTGTTGGAGGTAGGTGGTGTTGGAGGTGGGTGGTGCTGGAGGTAGCGGTGTTGGAGGTGGTGGAGTGGAGGTGGCGGTGTTGGAGGTGGTGGTGGTGTTGAGGTAGTGGTGTTGGAGGTGGTGGTGGTGTTGAGGTGGGAGGTCCCGGGGTGGTGGAGGGTATAAGGCCTCGTCACAGACTTCAAGGAGCAGTAAAAATAATGAAACCTTCAAGATGGTCTGAGGTTACTACTGCTGCAGGCCGCCACCAATACCACCTCCCTCCTTCATCTTCCAACTCAAAGGAAAATGGTATAAATATTTTCTTCCCTCCTTTCTTCCTTGTTCCTTTCCTTCCTTCCTTTCCTTCTGCATTCAAATCTTCCTTCCTTTCTTCTTCTATCTACTTCCTCATTTTCTTCCTTTTTCCCTTTCCTTCTCTCCCTCCTTCTCCCCTCTCTTCATTCCTCTCACCACCATCACTATATTCACACACACACACACACACACACACACACACACACACACACACAAACTCAGCCCACTTGACAAATCCTCTCTGGGACACGGCGGCAAATGACGTCAAATCAAAGACAGAGGTAGAAAACCCCTCCCCCCCCACCCTCCTCCCCTCACCTCTCCCTCCCGTCACCCCTCACCCCTCCACCCCGTCACCCCCACCCTCCTCCCCCCTACCCCCCCCTCACAGGAAAAACTAATGGGCAATATCTGAAGTCAGTCGTCGTCCCAATGCAAATGCACCGAACACCAGCAGCAGGTTGACAGTGGTGAAGAAAGAAAGAAAAGAAAAAAGAAAAGAAAGAAAAGAAAGAAAGAAAGAAAGAAGAAGAAAAAATACAATATAAAAAATAAATAGAATAAAATAAATAAAATAAAATAAATAAATCAATAAAACAAAAAACAACAAATAGATAAAATAAAATAAAAATAAATAAAATAAAAACAAAATAAAATAAATAAATAAATAAAATAACTAAATAAATAAATAAAGTTAAACAAAGTAAAATAAGTAAATAAAATATTAAATAAAAACCACAGGTGATGATTAATGGTGAGTGAGTCTTTCATTATCACCTCAGCTTCAATGTGGAGTGAAAGAAATGAAAGAAGTGAAAGAAGAGGATTTATTATACCAACGACGCTCCTATTGTTGAGTTACTAATAGAGGTAGTCTTATGTCAAACAATAACAACAACAACAATAACAACAACAACAACAACAACAACAACAACAATAATAACATCATCACGAATAACAACAATAATAATAACATCAACAATAACATGAACAACGACAATAATAACATCAAAAACAATAACAACAAGACAAACAACAAAAACAGAAAACAACTAAAAGGGAGATAATAAAATAATAACAACAACACAAAGAATACAACAATACCACCACCACTCCACCACACCCTTGCCACCACCACCACACACCCTGCCACCACCACACACTCCCTGCCACCACCACTGCCTCCCTGCCACCACACTCCCACACACCCGCCACCACAACCTCCCCTGCCACCACCACCACCTCCTACCACACCCTCCCACCCCTTGCCACCACAACCTCCTGCCACCACCACTCCCACACCTTACCACCTCCCCTGCCACCACCACAACCTCCCCTGCCACCACCCCACCCCTACCCTGCCACCCCTGCCCACACCACAACCCCCCTGCCACCACCACTCCCACACACACCCTCCCCACCACCCTGCCACCCACACACCCCTGCCCCACACCCTTGCCACCACCACCCACCACCCACCACACACCCCTACCACCACCACCACACCACCACAACACTCCCTACCCACCACCTCCTGCCACTGCCACCCTGCCACCCCACACACACCCTGCACCACACACCACCACCACCACCACCACACACCTACCACCACACACCTACCACCACCACCCACACCCTGCCACCACAACACACCCCTACCACACCACCACACACCCCTACCACCACCACCACACACCCCTACCACCACACACCCCTACCACCACACACCCCACCACCACACTCCCCTACCACCACCACCACACACCCCTATCACCACACACCCCTACCACACACCCCTCTACCACACACCCCTACCACCAGCCACCACCACCACACTCCCCTCCCACCACCACCACCACATCCTACCACCACACACCCCTACCACCACCACCACCCTCCCCTACCACCACCACCACCTGCCATCACACACCCCACCTGCTCCACCACCACCACACTCCCCTACCACACCCCTACCAACCACCACCACCACTCTCTACTACCACCACACACCCCTTCCCATCACACCCCCCTACCAACCACCACACTCCCCTACCCACACCCCTACCACCAACCACCACCTACACTCACTACCACCACCACCCCTACCACAACCACCACCACCACACTACCACCACCACTCCCCTACCACACCAACCACCACCACCACACTCCCTACCACCACCACACACCCTACCAACCACCACCACCACACCCCTACCACCACCACCACCCTACTACCAACCATAGCACCACACACCCTACCACCCCTGCCAACCTCACTCCCTACCACCACCACCGCCACACACCCTACCACCACCACCACACACCTCCACCACCACCACACTCCCCTACCACCACCGCCACACACCCCTACCACCAACCACCACCACTCCTACCAACCACCACCACCACACACCCCTACCACCAACCACCACCAGACACAGAGGATGACACACTCTCTTAAACTGGCAGTAATCAACCCTCACTAGTATCACCTTATACATTATTCATTAACCAGCTAATGACCCTCTTTAACCCTACCTAACTTCACTTTAACCCCTACCACGTAAAACCAATCTTGGGGTGGGGAGAACAGAGGGAGGATAATTGACCCTAGTGTTGGGGATGGAGAGAGTGTTGGGGGGGACAGGATGGAGTATGGAGGAAGAGGAGGAAGGAGAGGAGGAGGAAGGAAGAAAGGTGAGAGAGGGGAGGTGATAGGGCAGGAGGAAAAGGAGAAGGGAGGGATGAGGAGAAGAGACGGGGAAGTGATAGAAGGGAGGGGAAGAGAAGGAGGGTGGAGGTAAGAGAATAACTTCTTGTCTTTCCTACCCTTTCCTACCTCCCCTACCCATCTTATTCCCCTTCCCCTCCCCTCCTCTCCTCCTCTCTCCCCACTCCCCTCCTCCTCCTCCTCCTCCCTTCATCTCCCTTCTTCCTCCTCCGCCCTCATTCCCTCCCCCTCTCCCTCCTTCCTCCTCCTCCTCCTGAACCTCCCACCACGACATGGTTACCGAGACGAGAGACGAGAAGACTTGATAGCATAGGACACGGAAGCCATTGGGTGAAGGAGACCCGAGATTCTCCCAAGACGACTGTGAATGTGAGAGAGAGAGAGAGAGAGAGGGAGAGAGAGAGAGAGAGGAGAGAGAGAGAGAGAGAGAGAGAGAGAGAGAGAGAGTCCTTTCCACCTTTGTCACTTCCTTCCTAATATACCACACACACACACACACACACACACACACACACACACACACGAACACACACACACACACACACACACACACACACACACACACCACACACACACACACACACACACACACGCCATATAAACGACACTTACAAAGCAGGTTGTCAGTGAGACCAATAAACATACACCATGGACAAGCGTTGATTAATAGATGTTTGTGTTAGGCCGCTTCCTACCTCTATCTCACTCCTACCTCTCACTTCTACCCTTCACCCATCCACCACCACAATGATTTCCAGTGGACGGGTCTGTGTGTGTGGGGGAGGGACCCATCCAGCTGTGTCTAATTTGAGGCCCATATACCACACACACACACACACACACACACACACACAAGGTAACCTAACCTAACCTATCCTGAGCAGAGATAAACGAAGGGTCCCTGACCTTAGTATTTGAGCCAGAATTACTGTACCTGCCGTATGTAAATTTTTGATTATGTGGAGACAAGAGTTGATAGATCCGTGGAGTGAGGTGAGGGTTGTGAGGTGAGGGAGGGGTTGAGGTGAGGGAGGGGTTGTGAGGTGAGGAGGGGTGGTGAGGGAGGTTGTGAGGTGAGGGTGGTGAGGTGAGGAGAGGTTGGAGGTGAGGGAGGTGTGAGATGACAGAGAGAGAGAGATCCTACAAATGACAAAAATATAGTCAGGATCGTATTTAACCCCTATCAGAATGTATAAGTAAAGAATAAAATATCAGAAACTCTATCCCCCAAAAAAAACAAAAACAAAGAGCATCACTTACGTATGACAACACAAGTTTACAATCCTCACTGATTTAAGGTCGTATTACAGCTGGTTGTTTTATATCTGTAACTAATTTATAAGTCAAGGTCACTTTTTTTATTTAGTTTGATATAATTAAACTCATGACGCCGCCGGAACGATAACATAAACTAAAGGAAAATACATAAACAAGGTCTTTCTGTCGCCCTCCATCACCACGTCACCTGCAGGCAAACTTTACAACAACAAGGCCACCTCCTCACACACACACACTTCACCAAGTTACACAACAAGGCGACACACCACGTAAAACAAACTGAGTTAACGATAATGATACTACCCCCTCCCCTACACTCTCCCTCCTTCAATCTTTCTTTTCATCCTTCCTTCCTCCTTCCTTCCTTTCCTTCCTTCCATCCTTCTCCTCATCCTCCATTCCCTTCCTTCCTCTCTCCTCCATCCTTCCCCCCCCCTTACAGTGGACGCGTGACAGGTAAACACAGTGGACAGGTGTTTTAGCTACACAGGTCCACTGATGGTATTTGTATTTTTCAACAATTTACGACAAAAAACAGAATTATAAAACCACTCAACAGAATACAAACAATATTGCCTCTCCGGTACAGTGCGGTAGGAAGGTTACAGTACAAATATTTTCACCACAGTTTATATATTTTTTTTAGGTATTTTTATAAAGGAATACAAAAAATATATACTTTACGGTACAGTTTCCTAGATACAGATAAATTCCTTATAATTGTAGTAGTGCATTTTGTATCTGTTACGACTAAGGGTTACAGAATTTATTATGTAACGGGAACAGTTGTGGTTCTGGTGGTAGACAGGCTGGTGGTGAGGTAGGGAGGGGGGGAGGAGGGAGGGAAGGTAGAGGTGAGGAGGAGGGGGAAGAGGGAAGGGAGGAAGGTAGAGGAGGTGAGGGGAGAGGGAGGAGGGGTAGAGGAGGAGGAGGGAGGAAGGAATGGGTAGAGGGTGGGGAGGAGGAGGGAGGGAGGGGAAGGGGTAGAGGGGAGGAGGAGGAGGAGGGAGGGCGGTGGGAGGGATAGGAGAAGGTAGAGGGCGGTCAGGAGCCGAGAAGGCACAAAGTGGCTAAACTCATCGGATCATCTCGTTTCTCCCTCTCCTTTCTTCTTCTTCCATTTTTCCTCCTCCTCCCTTCCTTCCTTTGGCTCTCCTCTTTCTAACTCCTTTCATTCTTTTTTCTTTCCCTTCGTTCCTCCTCCTTACTTTGCCCTCCTCCCCCTTACTGGCCTAAGGCTGAGAGAGAGAGAGAGAGAGAGAGAGAGAGAGAGAGAGAGAGAGAGAGAGAGAGAGAGAGGAGAGAGAGAGAGAGAGAGAGAGAGAGAGCTGAATCTCACATTATGGAAAAAAAATGAAGATCGTTGTGTAAGACAGATGGTAACGGAGGTGTAAGGCGCTGAGATGAACTGAGGAAGGGGAGAGAAGGCCGAGTGTTTGCTGAGGTAGCTGGCGAGAGAGGGAGAGGTAGAGAGAGAGAGAGTGAGGGGATGAGGGAGAGAGGGAAGAGACAAAGTAGTATTCGAGTATGAACAGAGTTACTAAAATCAACAATACTTAAAGGAATATTAATTAATTGCTTCCACATAACATCAAGGGGGACATGTGAAAAAAAAACATGATATCAACACAAGAACAAAGAGAAAAAAAAGATGAAGAGAGTCGAGGAAATGTTTTAGACAAGAAGACTTTGAAGTATATACTGTACTGTGACGACCCTGGGGTGACGAGAGCACAGCTGGCAGATATTAACAAGAGGGTGAGTGAAGGGTCGGTTATTACCCAGATCATCACAATATACTACCATTAAAACTCCTACACAAGATACACAACACCATAATTTAAAACACCTTTATGTTCCACTATAAACACCCCTGACTATTTTCACACGTACCCAGCGCCTCTCAACTAAAGATAATTAATTCCGTCTCCGTCCCTTCATTAACTTGATATATTGCACTAAAGATAATGAGTGGTGTTATGGAGTGTATGAACGTTAATAAGACAATTATTTGATTGGATCCTGGAGGTGTGGTACTTAGGTAAGGTGGGGTGACGGGTGCCACTGAATCTATCACAAACAATGGCGGCGGGAGAGAGAGCTGGGTCGTGTTTTGTTTACATGCTTTGTCAATAAATTTGTTAAACTAAAAACTGTGTTTACATTACGGTATGGCTGCGTGGAGTATACTCGTATATTTATTAGAAGGAAAACGAATATAGATAAGAGATAGATAAGAGTATATAGAGAGTTAAAGAGGATATACATAGAGAGAGAGAGAGGGAGGGAGAACTATTAAGGCTCTCATAACAAGGCAATCAACACAAAGGGAATGTAATAAGGTAAATAATTTCGAGTGTACTGACGGAGTGAATAAGAGAGAGGGAGGAATGACGAGGAGAAGTGGAGGAGGAGACAGAGGGAGGAGAGAAGAGACAGAGAGAAAGGAGAGGATTCCCAGCTGAGCTATTTATGGAAAAGTTCTTGAAAATATTGTTAATTAAAAGATAAACAATGGCGTGACTAAACTGAAGGGTGAGGGAGGTGAGGGGTGAGGATGATGGAAGATGGGAGGTGATGGCTGAAGGTAGAGGGATGAGGTGGTGAGGTGAGGTGAGAGGAAGGGAGATGGGGGAGGAGGTGAGGGCATGAGGGGCGAGTGGGCTAGGGAAGTGGGCTAGGGAAGTGGGCTAGGGAAGAGGAGGAGGAGGAGGAGGACTATCCATACACCCACCATTGAAAACATAATGAAATAAAAGTCAAAATAATATCTCAACCAGTAAAACAATTCGTTTCAAATTAAACCAGACTAACACACAACCTTCCACCATACCCCTATGTTAGTGATCTACTGTGAATTCTGGACACCTTCCTGATCTGTTAATACATGAAGTTCTATATGCCACTGCGACAAATTCTTAGGGATTTATACTTTAGGTTAGTTTCCCCCTCCGAATCCTGGATACGAAAAAGTATATATTTAAGGATATGTTGATTACTAGCTTTATGTCTTACCTAACCTAACCTAATGGAAGGGTGGAGAATTGGTGGTGGTGGAGGGGTGGAGAACTGGTGGTGGAGGAGTGGTGGAGGGGTGGAGAACTGGTGGTGGAGGTAGGGAAGATGGAAGCCTCAGGTAACAGCGTGATAGAACAGCTGAAGTGAAGCATTAATGTTTGCTTTGTTTCTTGTGTGTGAGAGTGAAACATAAGCCTCCGGTCACACACACACACACGTTAAGATAGTGAAGCTAATGGCGGTGGAAATAGGTTTTTTTTTGAGAATATGGAAGGGAAACGTGTGTGTGTGTGTGTGTGTGTGTGTGTGTGTGTGTGTGTGTGTGTGTTTTCTTGTCATCTTCTCTACTTGTCATAAGCCATTCTTCTCTCTTTCCTTGATTTTTCTATACCTTGTTTACCCATACCTCACGTGACAGGTAAGGGACATGACAGGTGAGATGGGTGACAGGTGAGATGGGTGACAAGTGAGAGAGGTAACAGGTGAGAGGGGTGACAGGTGAGATGGGTGACAGGTGAGAGAGGTAACAGGTGAGAGGGGTGACAGGTGAGATGGGTAACAGGTGAGAGGGGTGACAGGTGAGATGGGTGACAGGTGAGAGAGGTAACAGGTGAGAGGAATGACAGGTGAGATGGGTGACAGAGAGGGGTGACAGGTGAGATGGGTGAGTGGGTGACAGGTGAGAGGTGACAGGTGAGAGGGGTGACAGGTGAGATGGGTGACAGGTGAGAGGGGTGACAGGTGAGAGGGGGTGACAGGTGAGATGGGTGACAGGTGGGGAGATGAGGTGAGGGGGTGCACAGGTGAGGAGGGGTGACAGGTGAGAGACAAGAGGTAAACAGGTAATAAGGAATAGACTGATAAATCAAAGACACAAGGAAGAGAGATTATAATGAGTGATTAAGGTGATTGATGAGGGAGCAAGGAGAGGTCATTATGGGAGGTGGGGGATGATGGGTAGGGGAGGGTAGGGGAGGGTACGGGTGGGTAGGGTAGGGTAGGGTAGGGTAGGGTCGGAAATATTTGTCTCACTGTTTCTTTTTCTCTCAGTCTCTCTCTTTCTCATCGTCTCTCTGTCTTTCTCTCACTTCTCTCAGTCTCTCACCAACATACCTCCCAGTATACCTGTAGTACAAATATTCGCCACCACAGTAACACAAACTTGGCGCCACTGTGAATGATGCCTGACCACTCCCTAATATAGGGGAGTGTCACCAACATCCATCCCGTCGTCCCTACCTCACTCCCCACCATTATGAACACGACACTTTGAGAACAAGCACAGACAATCAAGCAAAGGGCTGTGATAAAGAATAATAATAGAATCGGCCTCATTCAGCTCTTTTCAGGAGGGGGGGGGATTGTACTTAACACCGCTGCCAGACGTAAGATTTTTTTATTATTTTTTTTATTTAACATTGCGGCTCTGATTTGTTATTTTCGTGTAAGATATAGGTAGAAAGTGAAGTAATTTTATTAAATGATATACCTGAGTACTGTACATTTAGAGGTTTGAATTACCCCCAAAACGGTACTATATTTTTGCTTCGTCAATATGGCTGCCGGGAGGATGACGTCAGCTCGGGTTTCAAGAGTAAAATGATAATGATTCATTTACTAGAGTGTGGAGACTGACGAACTGACCTGAGTTTTGTCGGCTGGAAGAAAAGACGATACTTACAAGAGAGAAGTGAATGGCAGAAGTGAGAAGAGAGGAATAAATAGTAGGAAAGCGTAGGACGAAAGGTGAGCAACTTTTGGCAGCCTGAGCGAAGCAAGAGTCACTGGTAAACAAAGAGTGTGGAACAGTTGGCAGCCATGATGGGTTTTCCAATACACTTCAACGCATCTGTACTTTAATTCAGAGGTTTAGAGCTTCAATATCTACGATGCTCTCCTTTTAGGGGGGGCAGAGGAAGAGACAGTAACCCTATTTTATTTCACGAGACTCTTATATCAATACACACACACATACATACAAACACACACTCTCCATATTCCCAGGATTAAGTTTAGTCAATAATAATTACTTTACACCAAATAATGGACTACATTTTGTTTTCATGTGAACATTACGTCACAACAGGTAATTCAGAGGTGCACTATAATTTGTCCTTTACCTCAACAAGTGGTGGGGTGGAGGGGGGGTAATTTGGTAAGGCTGGCGGGCTGTTTGGTGTCAAGTGTAAGGTGATGAGAGGCGTAGATCACAGTGTGGTTTGTCTGTCTGTCTGTCTGTCTCTCGTGGGGTGGAGGGGTGGAGGTGTTGGTGATGGTGGTAGTGGGTGGACGTGAAGATGGTGGTGGGTGTGGTAGTGGTAGTTATAGGTTGCAGAAAGTAACGAATGGTGGTAGATTGTGGTAGTAGTCGTGGGTGGAGATGAAGTAACATTCGCCACCACCACCACCACCATTAAAGCCGACAACTATCGCCCCGCACCAGCCAGCACCATCAAACATGCATCACCTTATCACACCACTCCTCGCCCTCGCCAACACCTGTACTTACTCGCCCTCGCCACCACCTGTAACCTACTCGACCTAGCCACCACCTGTAACCTACTCGCCCTCGCCACCACCTGTAACCTACTCTGCCCTCGCCACCACCTGTAACCTACTCGCCCTCGCCACCACCTGTAACCTACTCGCCCTCGCCACCACCTGTAACCTACTCGCCCTCACCAATACCTATACCTACTCGCCCTCGCCACCACCCGTACCCACTCGCCCCGGGGAACTACTGTTAACTCTCTCACGATTTACGCGCCTCATTGATGTGGAATTAGCCAACTTTTTTCGCTTTGTTTTACTCCTGCAGTTCTTCTTCTTCTTCTTAATGGGAATATAATCTGTCCCTTGTCCCCCCTCCCTCCCCCATTATGGAAATCCAACAATGGGAATGCTTCTTAATCTATTTATATTATACTACCTGCAGAGCCTTATACTAACGCCTTATATTACCCCCTGAGCCTTATACTACCCCTGAGCCTTATACTACCCCTGAGCCTTATACTACCCCTGAGCCTTATACTACCCCTGAGCCTTATACTTCCCCCCCTGAGCCTTATACTACCCCTGAGCCTTATACTACCCCTGAGCCTTATACTACCCCTGAGCCTTATACTACCCCTGAGCCTTATACTACCCCTGAGCCTTATACTATGAGCCTTATACTAAGCACACCGCAGCATCTTCACTCATACTCAACGACCTCACATAAAACTATTATATTTAAAGAATTTTCTCATTTTCCCCGATTTAGCGTTTAATATTCTGAGCCTTATGAGAACAGGTGTGGAGAAGTGCAGGTGTGCAGGAGGCAGGTGTGGAGAAGTGCAGGTGTGCAGGAGACAGGTGTGGAGAAGTGCAGGAGGCAGGTCTGGAGGAAACAGCTGTGGAGGGTAGTAGGTATGGAGGAGTGCAGATGCGGAGGATTACAGGTGTGGAGGAGGCAGGTGTGAAGGAGGGCAGCAGATGTGGGTGGGAGGTGTGGGGGAGGAAGGCGTGGAAGAATACAGGTGTATTTAATGACCTGAACACCTGGTAAGCAGCTGTTCAGGTATCCACAACGGCAGGTAAAGTATTCGTGTAGAATGTAGATAGTTCAGATACGCTAGAAGGAGGAAGAGGAGGGAAGAGGAGGAGGAGGAAGAAGAGGAGGAAGGAGAAGAGGAGGAAGAGGGAGAAGAATGCTCACTGTAAAGAGGGTGTAGTGCTAAAATAAATAAGTATAATATTAGCATCAAGTAGAAACACAAGTGAACCACCAAGACACAGACAGACAGACACACAGACACACACACCAACACAAACATCAACACACATCCCAACTCAGGTGACCACAACACGTCAACAAGCACAGTTTTACCGTCAACACAGAAGCCTCTCTTACGGGATACAAGACCCATCATATAATATTTTACGAGGTCGAGCAAGTCTGTGTTACCCGAGACGAGCGACAAACACGACACAGAGGTCCTCGATATCCACAGATCAGGTTACTCCCTCGAGAACTCCCAAGCCATTTCCTCTCTGTTGACGCGCTTTTCTGCCGTTGATGATGACAGCCACCCTCCCACCCTCAGTCCACAACCTGTGTATGGTCAGCAACCCGAGTGTTTGCCATTAGCTGGAGGCAATGACCGTCGGCTGAGTCAGGGACGATAAAGATTTTTTTTTTTAACGTCAGAAAGAGATTGACAATTATTATCAAGTCGGATTCATCGGATTTTTCACTACAAGAACGTTTTAAATCAGTTAGCTCAAGACGGATTTATTACTTACAAGAACATCTAGAGCAGGATTTACATCACGAACGGCGGCCTGTAGGAGCAATTTAATGTGTTTTTATTTCGTGTTCCCAACTACCAAGAACAATCACGATATTCATAAAAGTCTTCCTCGTTTTTTCGGTAACTTTCACTGACCCCAACACGAGAGGTTCCCACCAATTACGTTCTAGCTTGAGTTGACGACAAGACGGATTCAGCCAGGATTCAGTACACGAACGACCTGACGCAGCACTGACACAACAAGACCACCCAGTGTAAGAGTTAAGACCACTCAGTGTATACATAAGACCACCCAGTGTATAAGTTAAGACCACACAGTGTATACATAAGACCACTCAGTGTATGCAACAAGACCACGTATAGATATAAATGTAGATTTTCCTCATTATTTAATTTGCTGTAGTTATATATATATATTTTTTTTAATGTCAACAAATTATTAAAGCAACAAATATATAATAAGATTTATAATACGTAGAAAAAAAAATAATAAATAATAAAAAATTAAATATCCATCTTCTAACTCATAAAGGAAAATATTTATGTTATAGTCCTACTCTTTAACAACAACTACAACCAGTCACTCAATATTAACAATAAACAATAACAAAAGACAATCAAACCACCACCACCATATTCTTTACTGTGTTATGTTGTCGTCAGTAAAATAATTAATTATCTCAGGTAAAATAAGTTACCTTGATTATAATAAAAACTCGACTGTTAATAAGGTCTCAGGCTCAGGTGAAGTCACAAGGGGGTAGCTCTGAGTGTTAACTTTTGAGATGTGTACAAGGTTGAAGAGTACACAGGGAGGAGAAACGTACACGGGGAGGATAAACGTACACGGAGGATAAATATACACAGAGGACAAATATACATAGGTAAGAACATACATACACAGGTAAGAACACACACACACACACACACACACACAGCACATAACAAGGTAAGGTAAAACACGCACACAGGTAACAATTAAAAACCTTCTATTAACCATCTCTTAATTCACTACTATGAAAATAAAATACTGACAATAACTATGTTTCTCTAACTACAAAACATATTCCTCACTCCAGGTATTTTCATCACCTGTTGTAAAGTTAATTAATAATAATACTCAGTGCGTTATTAAGCTGCCAATGGGTATATTATTGTCAGAATTATGCTCGTGTATTTAATTTTTACTTAATTATTGAATATTTTGGTTAATAAAAACTAAAAATTTATATGAAAACTTAAGGTTAATCTTTTTATTTAGAAGTAATTACAATACCTGGTACAATTACATCTGACTAAGAAAGGTGAATGATTACAATTACGATTACTTTTATTACCAGAAAAAAATCACTTCTAAAAGACAGTGTTACCCCCTTACCCTGCACCCCCTCTAACTTAGTACCACTCCTCACCCCCATGCCCTACACCCCCCTCTAGCCGTACCACTCCTCACCCACCTACCCCTGCCCCCCCCTCTAACCCATGCCACTCCTCACCCCCACCCTGCACCCCCCTCCCTAACCCGTACCACTCCTCACCCCCTACCCTGCCCCCCCTCTAACCCGTACCACTCTATCACCCCCTACCTGCCCCCCCTCTAACCCGTACCATCTCACCCTACCCCCTGCCCCCACCTCTAACCGTACCACTCCTCTTCCCTACCCTGCCCCCCCCTCCTAACCGTACCTCCTCACCCCCGTACCCTGCACCCCCCTCTAACCCGTACCACCTCCTCACCCCATGCCCTGCCCCCCTCTGCTTCATGCCACTCCTCACCCCCATGCCCCTACACCCCCTCTAACCCGTGCTGCTCCTCACCCACCTACCCTGCCCCCCCCTCTAACCCGTACCACTCCCCTCACCCCATGCCCTGCACCCCCCTCTAACCCATGCCTCCTCACCCCCCTACCCTGCACCCCCTCTATTACTCTCCACCCCATGCCCTACCCCCTCAGCTCCACCCTCCTCACCCACCTACCCTGCACCCCTCCCTAACCCATGCCACTCCTCCCCCCTACCCTGCACCCCCCTCCTAACCCATCCTCCTCACCCCTACCCTGCCCCCCTCTAACCATCTCCTCCTCCCCCCATGCCCTGCACCCCCCTCTAACCCATTACCACTCCTCACCCCCTACCCTACCCCCTCTAACCCGTACCCTCCTCACCCCCATTCCCTGCACCCCTCCTAACCCCGTACCCTCCTCACCCCACTACACTCCTCACCCCCGTACCCTGCACCCTTCCTGAATCCGCCACTGACCTCAGGAGATATACGGTACAGCAGACAAGGTTTAATAACGCCTTAATATATACTCGTTGTAATCCTGTAACTCTTATCAAATTTATTATCACTTTCAACTTAATTAATGACAATGACAGTGTTGATAGTCAATTATAATTACTCAAAAATACAAAAAAAATTATTAATTACATTACAATTATCCTATAGCTGATGTTATGTAGTGTTTAAGTGAGGAAATACTATGACATGCATAATAGATTCACACACACACACACACACACACACACACACACACACACGCACCCACACACACACACACGCACACACACACACACACACACACACACACACACACACACACACACACACACACACACACACACACACACACACACACAGCCCTAATGTATTCTCATCAGGCAATATCGGTCGGTTTATGCATGAGGTTTTATTTTTCATTAATAACATGATTAGGAAAAAAACTAATTATGTGTTTTATGATTTTTTGGGAGGTTTATGGTTTATGTTCTTATATGAGGTGAAGTTTGTGGGAGTAATTAAGGAGAAGTAACTCATTCTTCCCCCCTGGCGTTGGGTTAGGTTAGGTTTACGTTAGTGTAGGTTAGGTTAGGTTAGTGTTGGTTATGTTACGTTACATTACGTTACGTTACGTTAGTGTAGGTTACGTTAGGTTATGTTAAGTTACAGTAGGTTAGGTTAGGTTAGTGTAGGTTACGTTAGGTTATGTCACGTTGCATTACGTTACGTTAGTGTACGTTAGATTAGGTTAGGTTAGGTTAGGTTACATTACATTACGTTACGTTAGTGTAGGTTACGTTAGGTTATGTTAAGATACAGTAGGTTAGTGTAGGTTAGTGTAGGTTACGTTAGGTTATGTCACGTTGCATTACGTTACGTTAGTGTAGGTTACGTTAGGTTATGTTAAGATACAGTAGGTTAGTGTAGGTTAGTGTAGGTTACGTTAGGTTATGTCACGTTGCATTACGTTACGTTAGTGTAGGTTACGTTAGGTTATGTTAAGTTACAGTAGGTTAGGTTAATGTAGGTTAGATTAACTTAACTATGTAACTTTCCCTGTAGACTTTTTCCTCGTCATTTCCCTCAAATAATCTTTCCAACGTCTAGTGAGTTTAACATCAGCTGGACGACCACACAAAGTCAGTAACTATGTTCCTCGTTTACCCAGGAATTAGAGTTGAAAATGTGTGTGTGTGTGTGTGTGTGTGTGTGTGTAAATCCTTAGTCACGGTGTATGTGGCTTCATTATAGAATTCCTCCACTATCTGGGTCACCTTACTTCATCCGGGTCAGGTTAGGTTACTTAGCTTGTGGTACATTTGGTTAGGTTACGGTGAGTGAGGTTAGGTTAGGTTAGGTTACGGTGAGTGAGGTTAGGTTACAGTGAATGGGGTTAGGTTAGGTTAAGTAAGGTTAAACTCTGGTTCACTAGCCTAACCCTCACCATCAAAACACACACACACACACACACACACACACACACACGTTTCTAGGAACTGAGGGTCGATGTAATGGCCAGGTGATACAAAACCCCTCCAGTAAGGTGTAGGTTATGGCCTCTCCTCCTTCGCTCCCCTCCCTTTTCCCTCTCCCTCCCTTGAGCCCTTCTCCCTTACCCATTTCCCTCCCTATTGTCCCCTCTATTCGTCACCCCACATCCACATTTGCTTCTCCCTCACCCCTGCTTCCTCCCCCCCGTCCCTTGCCTCCTCTCTCTCCACCCCACCCCTTCCTCTTTACTCACTCCCTCTTCCTCCATCCATCACCCCATCCTCCGTCACCCCCCCTCCCTCCGTCACCCCCCCTCCTCCACTGCTCTTGTCCGTCACCCCCCTCCTCCCTCCCCTCCTCCATCCTGCCCCCTCCCTCCCGTCACCCCCCCTACCTCCATCCCCCCCTCCCTCCCTCACCCCCCCTCCCCTCGCCCAGTACACAATCCCCCCCAAAGTCTGTTCCTGTCATTAACGTCATGCTTTTTTTTTACCTTTTTTTAAGCGTTTTAACTATTTTGGTTTTAGTTTTATCGTTGTTTTAATATTTTCTTGTTTGTTATGTCTTTATTTTAGTCTTATTAAACCCATGAGCTTAGTTTACTGTTTTAGTTTTTACGGTTTAAGGATTATTTTTTATAGTAATGTTAATATAAAACTTTTTTCTTTCTCCTAAACATTTTTTTTTTTACAAATTCACAAGAAATGTTTAAATAATTTCACACTAAGGAACTGGATTACATTAAGTCACTTTGCCTGGTGTGTACAGTATAGTCTTGAGGTGTCGTAGGAGGTGAAATGGAGTAACTATTCCATTCCACACAACAAACTTCAACCAATTGTCCCCCAAACCCTTGAGCTTTAGTGTATGGACGATTAGTTCTCACACTACACTACACCACTACAGTACACCACACCGTCACCACACTACACCACTACAGTACACCACACCGTCACCACACTACACCACTACAGTACACCACACCGTCACCACACTACACCACTACAGTACACCACACCGTCACCACACTACACCACTACAGTGCACCACACTACACCACTACGGTACACACCACGTCACCACACTACACACCACTACAGTACCACACCGTCAGCACTACCGCCACTACGGTACACCACACCGTCACCACACTACACCACTACGGTACACCACACCAGTCTTCACTACACCACTGGTGCCTGCACACCGTCACCACACTGATTTTTGCCACACCGTCACTACACTACACCACTACAGTACACCACACCGTCACCACACTACACCACTACAGTACACCACACCGTCACCACACTACACCACTACAGTACACCACACCGTCACCACACTACACCACTATACAGTACACCACACCGTCACCACACTACACCACAATACAGTACACCACACCGTCACCACACTACACCACAATACAGTACACTACACCACTATAGTACACCACAATACATTACAGTACACTACAATACATCATCATACACTGTCACCATCATTCATCACCACACATACACCACGTTTCTGTCTGTCTGTCTGTCTGTCTTGAGGCGACGCACACAACACCTGGCGTAAGAGACAGGCTAACTACCCGTGTCCTCATTATATTGTTATGTTGTTTACTCGTACATAATAACTACCTGTTGTCTTTATTATCTTTATCTTTTATGTTTTGTTGTTGTTCAGTTTATTTATTTGTTTTGTTGTTGTTCAATTTATTTATTTGTTTTGTTTTGTTGTTCAGTTTATTATTAAGTTTCTGTTTAATGTCATTTATTTAACATTAACATCTCTTATTTAATTACCGTAAACAATAACTACCACACACACACACACACACACACACACACACACACACACGCACACTGGCTTTTTACACACACTGACGCAGAAATTTAACGTAGATAACGTGGCATTACACAATAAGCGTCTATGTATCACTTATAATACACATAAATAAATACATGAGTTACTGTAATCGCAATAATTATAATGTTCAGAGCTGCCAACAAATGAATTTCACTAACTGTAATTTGATATTTAGATTATGGTCAGTTATTTGTGCGTGTGTATCTCTGGCTCAACGGCTATGGGGCGCTTTCGTGTGTGTGTGTGTGTGTGTATGTATGTGTGTGTGTGTAGTGTGTGTGTGTATGTGTGTGTGTGGTGTGTGAGGTGTGTGTGTGCGTGTGTGTGTGAGGTGTGTGTGTGTGTGTGTGTGTGTGAGTGTGTGTGTGTGAGTGTGTGTGTGTGTGTGTGTGTGTGTGTGTGTGTGTGTGTGTGTCTCTTTCCCTGTCCGTTTCTCTTATTATCTGTTTATTTCTCTATTCCTCTTTCCGTTTGTCTCTTTCTCTTGCTGTATGTCTCCTTTCATCACATTTTCTAGTTCACATCGTCTCCCAGCAACGCTCAATCCTCACCCACCCAAAGGACAGAGCGTAGTCAGGGTGAGTCAGGGTGAGGGAGTAAGGGCGTAGTTAGGGTGAGGGAGGATGAGGGAGAGAGTTGAGCGTAGTTAGGGGAGAGAGAGAGAGAGAGAGAGAGAG
>NW_024743709.1:3443590-3458590 GCF_018991925.1 Homarus americanus
ATGCTCATTTGTTTTAGTACTTATACTTTATGGCGGATCTAACACTATTGCCGTATTAAATTTGATGTTTTTATTATTACAATATTCCTTAAATACGAGAAAAACCATCCAGAACTTCACTAAAGACCTCATACACCTCCTAGGACCCTAAGACCTCATCCACCTCCCAGAACATCACTAAAGACCTCATCCACCTCCCAGAACATCACTAAAGACCTCATCCACCTCCCAGAGCATCACTAAGACCTCATCCGCCTCCCAGAACTTCACTAAGGGCCTCATCCGCCTCCCAGAACTTCACTAAGGACCTCATCCGCCTCCCAGAACTTCACTAAGACCTCATCCGCCTCCCAGAACTTCACTAAGGGCCTCATCCGCCTCCCAGAACTTCACTAAAGACCTCATCCGCCTCCCAGAACTTCACTAGGGCCTCATCCGCCTCCCAGAACTTCACTAAAGACCTCATCATCCACCTCTAGAGCTTCACTAAACACCTATCACTAGCAAGTCTACGGACGTGGCGCACCCACATTCAACCACAACAACTCATCCACCTCCCAGAACCTCACTAAGGACCTCATACACCTCCAAAGCTTCACTAAAGACCTCATCATCCACCTCCACCGACTCCCACTAAGCATTTAATACCACCCACCTCCTCCCTCAGCACGCCTCCCCTAATCCATCCATCCCTCCCTTTCTCCCTCCCCTTACCCCCCCACCACCCACACACACCCTCCTGTTACCTGGCCTCCTCCTCCTCCTCCTCCTCCCGTATCTTCCATTTGTTATTTTCACTAGATTGCCGAGGTATTGGATTTCTGTTAGCAGGGGTGTCTATCGGATGGGGCCTCCTTCACTACCCGCCCCTCCTTTCTCCCCCACCCCTCCTCTCTCTCTTCCCACCCCTCCATCTGTCTCCTCTCCCCCCCCCCCTCCCTCTCTCCCCCCCCCCCTCCCTCTTCCCACCTCCTCCCCCCCCACAGGTGTAAGTTATGGATGCATTTGGTAATTTAATTGTGATTTGTCGCTCGCTGTGTTATTTTAATTATGTTTTGTTGTTTGTAAGAGGAGGGAAGGATGGGTGTGTTCTTGTGGATATTATTTCTATTTAGATTTTGATGAGGGCAGTGTAAGGCAGAGACACATACATAATGGTTGACCTCATTAACAAGGATGGCCGGCGAGGACCAGGAGCAATTTATTTAAGGTGTAGAAGCTGTCGCCACCACAACAACCACACCCTAAGTTAACAGGCTGTATGACCCAGTGCCAAGGAATAGTCCGAGAAGACCGGACAACTCGCCAACTGCACTGGCTAACCATTACTCCGGAATACGATCTGCAAATCGAATAACATCCAGGTTCCCAATTACTGCTGGGTAGACAGAGACAAAGAAACTTGCCCATAGTTTCACCCTGTCTGGGGATCGAACCCGAGTCCACTCGCTTACAAGGCGAGCATGCTGACCATTACACCACAGGTCGCCACATACATCCAACCAACCCTCCATCAACACTGTTATCACAAACGTTTGTGTACAGATCAACATTTTTCTTTGTGAACCATTTATCCACCATCGTCCATCTCCTCCTCTCTACACATACATTTCTATCAGTCTTTTCTCCACCTCCAATTACTCCCAGCAGTGAGTAATTCCTATCAGTCCTCTCCATTTTCCTATTACCCAACTCTTGAATATAAACCTTCCCAATCACTATCCCTCACAATAAACCTTTCAATACCTCTATTCAGGCCTTCCCAGAACCTCTTCCTCTCTCTCTCTCTCTCTCTATTCTCTTTATTCTTTTCAAATTTTGGCGTATTGTGATGCTTTATAAACTCTCTCTCTCTCTCTCTCTCTCTCTCTCTCTCTCTCTCTCTCTTATATATATATATATATATATATATATATATATATATATATATATATATATATATATATATATATATATATATATATATATATCTGTCTCTTCTCTCTCTATTCTCTTCATTCTTTTCATACTCAGGTGAATGTGTATGCTCTTTAAACCATCTCTCTATCTCTTTTTGTCTCTATTCTCTCTCTCTCTATTCTATCCTTCTCTCTATTATCTTCATTCTTCTCATACTCAGGTAAACATGTATGCTCTATAAACTCTCTCTCTCTCTCTTATTCTATCCTTCTCTATTATCTTCATTCTTCTCATACTCAGATAAACATGTATGCTCTATAAACCACTTTTCTCTTTCAATTTTCATTCTTAATCTTTAATATTCTACATCTACCAACATTATAGTCTTCTTACAGCTTATTTTACTTTCTTTAATAAAACCATTGTATTATCCTTCACTCTCGAGGCTCTCATGACTTTACTCCCTTCACTTACCCCGGGCAGAGTTTCCATTTGTCCTTCAGTTTAATTTAATAAAAAAAAGTATAAGGATATCCAGAGTCCTTTCACTTATCCTATTTTCAGTTATCCTATTATTAAATCTCTTTTCTTTTGTCTTTGTTTATATTTAGTAATTGTAATAACACTGTACATATATATATAACTACACAGATACTAAACCACATATATATATATTAATCTATTATATAACTACGTCACTTTTATATATCAAATCCCTCAAAGTGGTCGCCGGGTTACGAGAAGTTCAAGACGCCATTAAGTAAACAAACAACAATAACAACAATCTTGAACCAGAATTAAGCACTTAGGGAGTTAACAAAGCCTTATCGGGTCTAATTAACCACGAACTAAGCTTGTCTCGACGAGTTAACAGCACCGTATGTGAGTTTATTGTTGTCAAGTTAATTGCAGCGGATAAAACGAGTCTCTCTCTCTCTCTCTCTCTCTCTCTCTTGGGTCATCAACTGAGCCTCCTTTGATAGCTGTAGTGCTGGGAATATACGTGTATGTTGTGTTGATATTTATTTTACTATGTGGCTCTTTCTCTTTGTCTGTCTGTGGTGTGTGTGTGTGTAAGTGTGTGTGTGTGTGTGTGTGTGTGTGTGTGTGTGTAAGTGTGTGGAGACAGAGATACAATGCGGTGGAGGAGTCGCAAGAGTCAAACTTATGTCGCCTGAGTTGATCACGAGTGTTGGCATTATGTCCTTGAAGAATAGCTTAGTGCCGCTACAGCTTATTAAGGCGACGATAAGTGCTCTCTCTCTCTCTCTCTCTCTCTCTCTCTCTCTCTCTCTCCTCTCTCTTTCTTCTTTCCTCTGCTCACCTTTATTTACATCCACACAAACATCTCCTCTTTCCTGTTCCTCTCCTTCTTTCTTCTTTTTTCATTTTCTCCTATTCCCCTTCCTCCTCTTTTCACCACTCCCTCCCATCCCACACCTTCCCACCCTCACCATCCATCCCACCCCTTCCCACCCCTCCTTTCTCTCCCTCCTAGCTCCTCACCAAACTTCACGAAGTAGGAGCGACAGACTCACCAAGTGGCCTCAACAACAACCCAGACCTTTTGATATAATAACACGAGACGGTTTAACATAACATAACCTCTCCCCATCCCTTCGACCTCTCCCCATCCCTTGTGCCCCTCCCCTTTCTTCCCCCTCTCTTACCTCTACCCACCACACCCTTTCCTGCCTCAGCACCCCCCCAGCACATAAGTTACCAAGTTATCAAGTGATCAAGTTATCAAGTTATCAAGTGATCATTGATAACTTCTGGAATCATGACGTTAAGATTATAAATTAACAGACCCATAATACATAGTTTAGAAACCTTACAAAAAAAATTACAAACGATAAATAAAAAAATAAATAAATAAATTAGTTATGGTATATAGAGATCAATGGAGAATTATTCTGATATTTTCGTTATATTTCGTTCAACAGGAGTTTAATTATCGCTCGGAAATGTCTCACCTTGAGGCTGTTGGATGGCTGGACTAACTAACTAGACGGACAGGAGGGACAGTACTGTAACAATACCTTTCCTCTCCCCTTCCTTCCTTCCTCCCCTTCTCTCCCTTTCTCCCCCTTATCTCCATTCATTCCCTCCCTCCCTTTCTCCCCTTCTACTTCCTGCCACCTATTACCTTTCTCCCTCCCTCTCTCATCCCTTCCCCTCCCTCCCTAAACAAACAAAAGATCTAATGTATTCTTCACCCCCACACCTAACCCTGGCAGATGCTTCACCCAAGGATGAAGAAGCCACTGTTTATGTATGATATATGTATATATATATGTATATTCTGTTATGTATAATAATCTAAATGGATGGTGAAAAAATAAATCATAATCAGTAAAAAAAATCGCTGTAAATATTTAAATAGTAGTACTCGTAAATAGCAGTAAAAAAGTAGCTATTAACAGTAGACAAAAAAAAAATACTTGGATAAAAAACAACCCAGTAATTTGCCTCCATCCCTCCTGCACATATCACTAGATAGAGATTCACTCACTCACTCACTCACTCACTCGCTCACTCACTCACTCACTCGCTCACTCACTCACTCACGGACTAATCTGCCAGCGTTTGGGGATTGGGTGAAGCTAAACTCTGGGTCTGTTTACTCTAAAAACGTCATATTTCAGAGAGGTAAATTCTTCTCCGTCAGTGGGTGGGTGGTATGTAGTAGAATAAGCGAATGAATGCGTGTGATAGTGAGTGAGTGAGTGAGTGAGTGGTGATGAATGAAAAAGTAAAAGATTTTAGAGGTATTAATTCTTTTTTTCTCTTTTTTTTTTTTTTTTTTTTTGTATGTACATAAAAGAATTAAACTAAACAATTGTATTTAAGTCGAGTCTCAGAAGAACCTATCTTAGTTATGGTCAAATTAAAACAAATAGAAATACCCCGATATAACACGATAATTGTTAAAAAACAGAACATAAAACAAAATATTGTAACTAAAAACAAATAAAACACGTTAAGTAAAAAAAAACCCAGAAAATAAATCAAAACGATAATAATAATAGAAGATAAAAAAAAAAAAAGCTCCTGGGGGTTAAAATAAGTTTCCAGGGAATCGAAAATGATGTTACGCTTCTCTTCCCCTCTCTCTACAAATATTACCACAGTCAACTTAATTCTCCTTGGGTAAACACACAAAGCTGAAAGAAGGAAAGCAAAAGAAAATATCTGCCACACACACACACACACACAGACGCTATACACACACACAGACAGACGCCCACATATATACGTACACATACTCACATAACCCCCGCGCTCGCTTGAAGTTTTGGAGGGAAAATTTTTCGTCGTGTTCTTTTAAAGGATCGTTTACAGCAACACTTAAATGCTATGGTTTCTTACTTAATATATTTGAAATATTACTTAATTATATACTAAAGTGTATTAATATATTGACTTTGAGAATAGTGCTTAATATACCAGAGTTTTTAATGCAACTAAAACTAAGACCTAGAAATATACACATAACTGCCACTGAATTTCAAAATGTACAATTTCCTGATAGCTTTTGAACTAAAAGTGGCAAAGTTCAGCAAAATTTGTAGTTGAATGGAAAGTCATTTTCATTTCTTGCTGTTTCGCTAATTTCGTTTTCTTTTTTTTATAGAGGGAGTGGGGCTAAAAAATATCCCATTATATTGAATACTTCTAAAGTAAATTACGTAACTATAAAAGTGAAAATAAACTCCCCAAAATTCATTAGTGTTTTATATTATTTAGATTGTGTTCATTCGTCCTTATAAATACATTAATCCTGAGTTTTATTCATTTAGAGAAAGAATTTATTCTATTTAACCCAGCTCTCTCTCTCCTGCTGCTGCTGCCAGGTGAACGATAATTACTCAAATAAAACGATACTTTTTCCTCTTAATTTGTCAACATCCTTAATCACTTGAGTACGATAACTTAAGCCCCTCGAGTATGATAATTTAACCCTCTGAGTACGATGACTTTAAACCCTTGAATAAGATGACCTAACACCTTGAGGACGATGACTTAATCCCTTGAGTACAATGAATTAAGGAGGTTGAGGGTTTGAAATCATCGTACGAGAGAGAGAGAGAGAGAGAGAGAGAGAGAGAGAGAGAGAGCAACACTCACAAATCCCCACAATGTGATGATGCGGAAAGGCGTGGTTTTTACACAAAGGCGTCAGGTCTTTGTAGTGCCTAGGCCGGAACAGAGACAAATCCTGCATACAAGAAAACAAACACACAAACAAACACAAACAAACTAACAAGGACTATGAAATAAAATAAGAGAGAATTATAGTTAGAGGGCTATGGAACAGACACACACACGCACACACACACACAAACACACACACACGATTGTAAATTTGGATAACAATAATAATAATGATAATAATAATAATAATAATAATAATAATAATAATAATAATAATAATAATAATGTCCTGATAATTTACCTAATAATTACACATGAAAGTTCCATTATAGTTAAAACAAATATATAATAAAAACAAACAATAAAAAACAATAGACAAACAAACAATAAAAACCAACAAAAGAAAAACAATAAAGATAAAACAATAAAAACAAAAAAATTAAAAACTGAAAATTGTGAGTAAAAATTGCATCAGGAAATTATTTTATTCCTCCTTGGAGTCAAACAAAATTATTCCTGTTAAAAAATTATGTTAATTTCAGGTTATTTGATATACGGATTATATTAACTAGGGGTTTTGTTTTGACCTGTTGTTGTTTTGTTGTTGCCATTTGTTTTTTGTTGTGGTGTTGTTGGTTGAGGTGGTGTTTTTATTAATTAATGGTTGTAAGTAGTGTGATGGTGATGGTGAGTGGTGGTGTGGCTGGTACTGCAGGGTTGTTGTTAATGGTGATTAAGGTGTTTTTGTTGTTGGTGGTGGTGGTAGTTGATGGTAGTGGTGGATGGTGGTAGTGGATGGGGTTGTTGTTAATGGTGATGGTGGTTGTAGGTGGTGGTGGATGGTGGTAGTAGGTGGGGTTTTTGTTGGTGGTGGTGGTGGTAGTTGATGGTAGTGGTGGATGATGGTAGGGTGTGGTTGGTGTGGTTGTAGGTGATGGTGAGTTAAAAATAATATATATACACACACACGGGATTAGTACCATATCTTGACACTAGTCACGCCAGCCCACCAACCCACCAGCCCCAAGAATAAGCGCCAAGAATAAGACTAAAGAATAAGTAAGTTTATTTCTGGTTGTAGAGGTCCACGTGTGTTCAGTCAGTCCTTCCCTACCTCCCCGACCTTATCTTTACATGTTACAACCAGCTGCTGCGTCGTGGCCTCCTACGGGGTGTTGGGCGGAGAGGGGAGGGTGGGGGTTGGGGGGGGGGGGGTGGGGGGAGGAGGAAGGGGATGGGAGGATGATAGGAGGGAAAGAGGGTGGAAAGGGTGAGAGAGAGAGAGAGATGGGGATGTGGGTAATGTAGTAGGATAGGAAGGGATTGGAACAGAGAGGAAGAGAAGGGTAGGAAAGGGTAAGGGAAGGGGGAGGAAGGGATAGGTAGGGGAAGGGATAGGGATAGGGAAGGGGAGAAAAGAGAAAGGGGACAACCTTTCATTACCAGTTTTAAATATACAGCCAATATCACTGTAACACACTTCCACTTCAAAATACAGTTCCAATTTTCTCTTTGGCTGTAATTTCTACAGATCCATGATATACCCGGGGGAGTACATTACAAAACACAACACAGACTGTATTTCACCCAGCCACACACGGTACAGTATACAGTGTGGGATATGACTTTCAGAATGTGGCGTCCAATTATGATGGTGGAGCTTAGGACAGTGGTGGAGGTGACTGGGTGGTGAAGGAGGAGGAAGGAGGGAGGTGAGGAGAGGTAGAAGAGGAGGAGGAGAAGGAGGAGAAGAAAAGGAAAGGGGAGGTTGAGATGGAGGAGGAGGAGGAGGAGTAGGAGAAGGAGTATAAATCCAGATATCTTCCGAATGGTCACCCAAACTACCCAACAATGTAACAATAACTTATCTATACTGTACGTAGCTTTAAACAACAACAATAACATTAATAAAAAAAAAAAACATTCAACAATTTAACATAAACTTCTAACTAAACCTGAAACTGACATCATCCAGTTAAAGAATACCCGATAAAAAATATAAGCTTTAAAACAGAAAATTACATGAACGATAAATGAAGCTTCTATATTAAACCACCAAAGACATGATAATTAATTCCAGCTTAAACAACAACAAAAAAAAGCACATGTTATTGTTTACAACCGATCTGTTTACACCTGGAAGTACCGTACACGAGTTGTCGACAATAAATTAGCTAATACAAAGTCGTGGTAATTGTCGAGGTGAGTACACTGTAGACCAACACAATATGTCCGCGGTGTTTTATATGTCCTATTTACATTCTGTTTACATTTGGAACATATTTGCTCCCCCCACAGCGACGTGTATTTAACTCTGTTGACAGGTGGACCGTATTTTCCAGCCGGCAGCCATGTTGGAATTCCTTTCTCGTTTTCATATTTTATTTATTTTATTTTCTGAGTCGTAGGTACAGAGGTCAGGTTAATATACTATGGTCTTTTCTTATCTTTAAATGCAGTTGTTGGTTTCTTGGTGTCTTCCTTAACTTATTTGATATTATAAAAATGTCATATATTTTTCTTAACACTCGAATGCTATTACTGGCGCCTTGATCCCCCTTACATAGCTTCAGTACACGAGAGAAGAATCTGATATCTTTATAAAGCCTATTAGATCGTCTTTCCTAACTTGTTTATATAAAGTAAAATATATTACTATTTTTTTTTCAACCCAACACAAATTTCACATCTCGTCTATAGTTTGAGAATAATACAATAATATAACGGGAGATGGCAGCAGAAGTGTGGCAGACATTACCGTGGTGGAACTCGTCAGCGGGACATACAGACGTGACTCACTGTCCTGGTAATTTAGATAAGATTAAGTTAAAATAAATTACACTACCATGATGACTGTACGAATATTTGGTCTTATTTTATAGTTTATTTTTTTAATACTGTAGAATAATGAAACTCCAGCAGAAGTTATGAATTATGACCAGACAACAATTGTATATTATTATTTAGTCAAACTCTAAATATATTTAACCCTCGAAATAATAATAATTATCATCATCATCATCATCATTATTATTATTATTATTATTATTATTATTATTATTATTATTATTATTCCTTTTAAGACTTTTTCTCTTTTATTTACAATTAATAGTAAATTTTTATTCACTTATATTATTTAGAGCATAAGAGTATACCAAGCAGTGTGTGTGTGGTGTGGTGTGGTGAGGTGTGGTGAGGTGTGGTGTGGTACTGGTAGGTGTGGTGTGGTATGGTACAGGTGGTGTGGTGTGGTACTGGCAGGTGTGGTATGGTACAGGTGGTGTGGTGTGGTGTGGTACTGGCAGGTGCGGTGCGGTGTGGTACTGGCAGGTGCGGTGTGGCATGGTACTGGCAGGAACAACACACCCGGTACCTGCAGGTAATTGTACGCCGTTCACACCCGAGAGAGAGAGAGAGAGAGAGTAAACGTTCCAGCATCGTTAACATTCATTTCTTCCAGGTGGTTAGGTAGTTAACTGCGTGGCTATGAACTGTTGAACTAGAAATAGCGAAGTTCACCATGGAATACAAATGTTCTTTCATATAATCACGTCCGCATGTACTTAATATTCATATAAACTATTAAAATAAATTATTAAACATTAAAATATGTCCACCGTCATCGTTTATACCAATCTAGGGTAAATGTAAAGAAAATAAGCCACCGTTCGTCTATCTAATCCGCGTTAATCCGTCTCTGTTTACCAGCCAGTGTGAGTGATCAGAGCCAAGCCAGTGTGAGTGATCAGAGCCAAGCCAGTGTGAGTGATCAGAGCCAAGCCAGTGTGAGTGATCAGAGCCAAGCCAGTGTGAGTGATCAGAGCCAAGCCAGTGTGAGTGATCAGAGCCAAGCCAGTGTGAGTGATCAGAGCCAAGCCATTGTAGTGATCAGGAGAACTTTCTTTACCCCCCCCTCCCACACCCTCAGTTTATTTGCCTTCCAGGAGTAAAAAATAAATAAAAATATCCCACTTTTTGGGTTTGTTGTTGGGGAGGGAGAGGGAGGAAGGGAGAGGGAGGGAGAGGGAGGGAGAGAGGGAGAGGGGGAGGGAGGGAGGTTAGCACATCAAACGGTACATGGAACGACCTGTCCACTCAAATGCTGAAAAGATTGACCACGAGAGATGAAAAAAAAAGAGAAAAAACAAAGGAAAAAGAAAAAAAAATAGTTATCTGAACGGTGAAAAATTAATGAAAAGTCTGATGGTTGAATATTGAGTTGTGATTTTATTTGGTTAGATTTTGGTTAGGGTTTGGTTAGTGTCTGGTTAGATTTTGGTTAGTGTCTGGTTTAGGGTTTGGTTACGTTTTGGTTAGTGTTTGGTTAGGGTTTGGTTACGTTTTGGGTTTGGTTAGTGTTTGCCAGGGTTTGGTTAGTGTTTAGGGCCAGGTTATTTTTTAGGTTTGGTTAGTGTTTGTTGCGTTTTGGTTAGGGTTTGGTTGTGTTTGGGTTAGGGTTTGGTTAGGTTTGGTTAGGTTTGTTACGTTTTGGTTAGTGTCTGGTTAGATTTTGGTTAGTGTTTGTTAGTTGTTTGGTTGTTTACGTTTGCTGGTTTGGTTAGTGTTTGGGTTAGGCTTTGGTTAGGGTTTGTTAGTGCTTGTTAGGTGGTTTGGTTTGGTTACGTTTGGGTTAGGGGTCTTGGTTAGATTTGGTTTGGGTTTGGTTTGTGTTAGGCTTGGTTGGGGTTAGTGTTTGGTTACGGTTTTGTTAGTGTTTTGGCTAGTGTTTGGTTAGGTTAGTGTTGGTTTGGGTTAGGCTTTATTAGTTTTTGGTTGGTAGTTTTGGTTAGGTTTGGTTAAGGGTTAGGTTGGGTTTGGTTAGTGCTTGGTTTGGTTAGTGCTTTGGGCTTTTGGCCAGGGGTTTGGTTAGTGTTTGGTAGTTTGTAGTTAGGTTTGGATTAGGTTTGTGTTTGGTTATGTTAGTGTTTGGTTAGGTTAGTCGCGTTTGGTTTTAGGTTAGATTAAGTTAGGTGACGTAGATTGGACATTCCTTCCTATTTCTTTCCTTTTTCTCTGCCGTGTTAACTATCCTATCTCCTCCCTTCCTTCTTCCTTCCTTCCTTCCTTCCTCTTACCTCCCCTTCATTTCACCTTCTCTCCTACCTCCTTCCTCCCACAATCTCTCACCACCTCTGTCTCTCTCTCTCTCCTCTCTTTAATTCTCTCACATCAATGGGTCCAACCTTGCATTGAAACTCCAAACCATAACTTACTCTTGCTAGTTCCACACACACACACACACACACACACACAGACGACTTCACTCCTCAGGTACACAAGAGTTTCTACCTGTCTAATCACTGTCAATTTGTCCTCGTTCTATCCATTCTCTCTGTCTCTATCCATTTCCTCTGTCTTAATCATTCTCTCTCTGTCTCTTTCCCTTCTGTCTCTATTATGGGCTTATTCTTCCGTCTCTTCCTCTTCCCATCTTGTATAATCCCTTCTTCCTACCACCCACATCATGACCCACACCATGACCCACACCATCACCCACACCATGTCCCACACCTGAGTAACCACACCTTTGTAGTGAACGAGCCTGACTGCTGTTCTCACCCTGGCTCACGGTAATCACCTTCACCTCTGAGGTTTGCGTAGGTGAGACGCAGGTTTGTGTTGCTGAGAGACGCAGGTTTGTGTTGCTGAGAGACGCAGGTTTGTGTTGCTGAGAGACGCATGTTTGTGTTGCTGAGACGCAGGTTTGTGTTGGTGAGAGACGCATGTTTGTGTTGGTGAGAGACGCATGTTTGTGTTGGTGAGAGACGCATGTTTGTGTTGCTGAGAGACGCAGGTTTGTGTTGGTGGGAGACGCATGTTTGTGTTGGTGATAGACCCATGTTTGTGTTGGTGAGAGACGCATATTTGTATTGCTGCTTTAACACTACAACACACCACAACACCATCATAACCAGGAACTATGAGAACGTATCGTAACTCTGGCTGGTTGTAACGCAAGAGAGACGTAGAGCAACATGTGAAGGTCGACGTTTAGAAAAATACATCGACATTCTCTGTGTTGCCAAAAAAAGGGGAGAGTTGGAGGTAAAACGAAATATGTCACAGAAGGAAACTTGAAAACCCGGATATTGTTGACGGGTGATTTGTAAAGTTGTTTCCGGGTCGTGTTCCTGTGATTTTATTGAAGGAAAACATAACTATATAGCTGATTTGATATATATGTTTATCGAAATGTATATCTGTGTGTGTGTGTGTGTATTTTTGTGTATGTGTATTTTTGTGTATGTGTGTATGTGTGTACCACCACCACCATCATCATCATCATCATCATCATCATCAAACTTCTCCCATACATGACCCAAATTACGATCAGTAAAAAATAAAAAAAAAATAAAAAAAAAATTTACCTCATCTCTCCTCGCCCACAGCTGTAAGACTTCCCCTTCCCTTCCCTTCCCCTCCCCTCCCCTCATCCCCCTTCTCTCCCCCTCAACACCCCACCTCCCATCATTATTGTAATGAGAACACTTCCTAATTTAAACTTTGGAATTAATTGGACAGTCTCGGAGAAAGTATGTATTAATTACCTCAAAAGTGTTCCTCTCTCTCTCTCTCTCTCTCTCTCTCTCAAGAATTAGGAGTTTCTTTACTAACTTAACTTTACTGTGAGATACACTTTAAGATGAGAGGGAGGAGTTGTTGTTCTGTGTGTCTGTTAGTTTGTCTGTCTGTCTGTATTGATGTTAATATCTGTCTAGTTATACTCTATCTATCTATCGATCTATCAATCTATCTATCTATCCACCTGTCCTTCTGTCTGCCTATCTATTTATCTATCTACCCAACCATCTATCTATCTATCTATCCAGCCATCTATCTATCTATCTATCAATCTATCAATCTATCTATCTATCTATCTATTAAAAACATAAACCCACAGTGGTGTTTTCCCCCACAAACATACACACACACACACAATAAAAAAAAAAAGGTAAAATTCTCTACACCAGAAAAGACAACACTAACCTGTACTGTGTTTTACCTGTGTTGACACCTCCACTTAAGGCCGCCCGCCAGGTGAGTTCACGACTTACACTTCTTCAGATAATTTAATATTTTCTCCATGATACAAGACGCCAGTAGAAGGAGTTGGTTAAAATGCAGTAAATGTTAAAATAGGTGACGTTATTTTTTTAGTGTGTGTGTGTGTGTGTGTGTGTGTGTGTGATATTAGTGAATTGATTGGAAAGGTATTCTTCCACACGCCCCGCCTCGCCCCTCCAAACAATAACAAAGGCCACCACACAGGCCAATGCATGCTAAATTCTGGTGTCCGGTCACAAAAACACGCCTCACCTCCACTCATTTAATTAACCTTTTGATCTATAAACTCCAATAACTAAAATATCCCATTCGAAAATAAAAACAAACTATTCACGTTACGCCGTGATAAATTTCAGGGTTATATAAATAGATTAAAAGTACCAATAACTCGATTATGTAAACCGGATTGTAATATACCAGTGTTATATAAACGAAAACGTCACGTAAGATGGCAAGATGGCTGAGAGGAAAATAGTCCATGTTGTTCCTTTTTTGACTCTTGATGAGTTACCGAGAGGACAAACGACAAGAAAAGCTTCAATATTCAGCAGGGTCCTCATATTTACGGCATCCATCACACCCCTGTCGTGTCTTGTGGCAACCATCAACACTCAGGAGCAAGAATGATGTGTGTGTGTGTGTGTGTGTGTGTGTGTGTGTGTGTGTGTGTGTGTGTTTCAGAGTCCTGGAAGATTTATGTGACACACCGGACACAGAGGAGCACATGTGTCACGCCCCAAGTCAGGTATGGATCATAAAACTAACATCTAGAATCCCTTACCTGAGATCTTATTAACATAGGTGAGTTATGTGTCCCCAGTGGGTCATCAGTCAGGCACAAAATTACATACAAAAAAAAAATCATAATAATAATAAATAAGAAAAATAAAGAAAAATAATACGAAATATCCAATGTTAAAAAAATACGCAATATATATATTTTTAACACAATATTATCCCACAGTTCAAAAAAATCTCCCCAAAAATATACAAAAAAAATGATTTACAAATTAAAAACCAAACAATACCCCTTACACCTGTTCCCTTACCTGCATAAATTCGCTAATGACCCAATTTATTATTTTGTTTTAAACTCTCATATGCATAAAGTAAACACACAACATGATAATAATTAATACACAAATTGTCAATAACATAGTAATGGTGTAAACACGAGGACGTGCCCGGCTCTTGTCTCCCGTGTATACTGTTATTATAATGTAAATGAGAAATATTCGTTATAAGACACCTACCTGATATATGATCACCTGGCCTAATAACCTTCACCAGGTGTGTCAATCAGGGGGGAGTGTGGGTGAAGGCGGTGGTGGAGGAGGGGTGTGTGGGTGAAGGTGGTGGTGGAGGAGGGGTGTGTGGGTGAAGGTGGTGGTGGAGGTGGGGTGTGTGGGTGATGATGGTGGTGGAGGAGGAGATGGAGGGGAGCGTGGGTGACGGTGGTGGAGGAGGAGGGGCAGAAGGAGGAGGTGGGTGACGGTGGAGGAGGAGATGGAGGGGAGCGTGGGTGACGGTGGTGGAGGAGGAGATGGAGGGGAGCGTGGGTGACGGTGGTGGAGGAGGAGAGGAGTGTGAGTCGGTGGTGGAGGAGGAGGGGCAGAAGGAGGGGGTGGGCAGGAGATGGTGGTGAATAGAAAGAAGAGGTTAGGAGAAAGAAGAAAACATGGATAAAGGCAAAGGGAGAAACAGGCGAAAGAGAAGAAGAAGAAGGACGAGAAGAAGAAACAATAAGAAATGATAAAAGAGAATAATAAAAAGTTTAATAATAGCACTAATAAGAATAAGAAGAGGAAGAGAGAGATGATTAGACTTCTTTACTATGATGTAAGAATATGATTACATTTCTCAAGACTGTCGTGAGAG
>NW_024743709.1:3463590-3468590 GCF_018991925.1 Homarus americanus
GGGGGAGGGGGTATTTTCACTGTTAAACTATTCTCTTTAGTGTGTTTATTCTTCTCACTGTCAATTTAACTTCTGTAATACGTTTAAAACATTTACAGATGTGGTTCAGATTTACCTGGACACTTTTGGTCAATATCTGCCATCGTCTAATTCACGGTCATATAGGTTAGGTTAAGTTAGGTTAGATTAGGTTGGGTTAGGTTAGGTTAGTGTTAAGTTGGGTTGGGTTGGATTATTTGACCTAACCTAACCTAACCTAACCTAATCTAACCTAACCTAATCCAACCTCACCTCACCTCCCCTACCTGACCCCCACCTGTAGTGTCCCAGGTGAGGGTCTTCTGAGAATCTTACCTGGCCTTCAGGCTTGTATAAAGATATTCAATATTTATTACACAGTGGAGGGCGGGGGGTAATCCATCTCTGTCACCCGTCACACCCACCTACTTTACCAGAGTGGGTGATGGGCGTGGGGGGAGAGGGAGGAGGGGGGGGGCTGATGGTAGGTGGTGTGGTGATGGTGTAGAAGGGAGACGTGATGGTGTGGTGTTGGTGGTGGTGGTGGTGATGGTGTAGAAGGAGAGACGTGATGGTGGTGTTGGTGGTGGTGGTGGTGTGTGATGTGTAGAAGTGGGACAGTGGTGTTGTGTGTGTGGTGTGTGATGGTGTAGAAGGGATGTGATGGTGGGTGGTGGTGGTGGTGTGGTGTGATGGTGTAGAAGGGAGACGGAGTGGTGTGGTGGTGGTGGGGGTGTGGTGATGTGTAGAAGGGAGACGTGGATGGTGTGGTGTTGGTGGTGTGGTGGTAGTGAAGGGAGACGTGATGGTGTGGTGTTGGTGGTGGTAGGAGAATGGTGTGTACATTGGGTTTAAATAATGTTCTGTTTATTCATAGAGTTAAGAGCTGCAGGATGAAAATATACAAAACTTATATGTGTGTGTGTGTGTGTGTGTGTGTGTGTGTGTGTGTGTGTGTGTGAACCATTTCTTTTAAAAATAGCGTTAATAGCGGTCATTTCCTTTCTCCATTCCATCAACTTTTTCCGCTGGCCATTTAATTAAACTCAAAAGCATGATACATTTTTATTGGACTGTATAATGGATCCCGTCCCTTACCTCTCTCTCTCTCTCTCTCTCTTGTGCAAACGTTTCTCTCGTTCTTTCTTTCTTCCTCTCTTTCCGTCTTTCTTTGTTTATTTCTCTTCTTCGCTTTATCTCTCTCTCTCTCTCTCTCTCTTTTCCATCCTCACTCTCTTTCTCCCCCTCACCACTCTCTCTCTCTCTCTTTCTCATTTTCACACACGGATTTACATAATGACGCCAGACTCCTTGACGGTAAGAAATGCATATATAATAATTTGAATATGTTTAATGATGATAATAATAATGATGCTATTATTATTAACACGTTTACTACTACTACTACTACTACTACTACTACTACTACTACTACTACTACTACTGCTGCTACTACTGATAATAATAATAATAATAATAATAATAATAATAATAATAATAACAATAATCATAATCTATCTCTTTGACTGAGTGAGTGAGTAATTAGTATATGCGAGTGACAGACAGCCAGACAGACAGAGACAGACAGACAGACTTGATAAAAGAAAGTTTGTCACAAGTTACTATACTAGACAGAGATGCAGTGTTGTCAACGTCGAGAGAGAGAATCAATAGGAGTAAATAAAGGCGAAACAGTATTGAACCCTTGTGTATATACCCACAGGGAGATTGGCAACACTAACTCTCCTCTCTCCCTCCAACTACGTTCACAAGTCGACGAAATTATTATTATTATTATTATTATATTCATTCTCAACCTTAATCCTCACCTCTACCCTCTCTCCCTTCCCTTCACCTCCCTCCCTTCCTCTCCCTCATCCCCTCCCTCCATACCCTCTCCTACTTTCCCTTCACACGCCTCCACCAGTTCCCCCCCCCTCCCTCCACTCCTTCCCTCCCTCCCTCCCCTCCTTCCCACCTCCTTCCTCCCCGTAGACGACATCATGGGATAATGGTAAAACAAAGGCACAATACGAAAAATGAACCACATTGTTATAAATTTTGTGAGGCAGTCCTGTGTGTGTGTGTGTGTGTGTGTGTGTGTGTGTGTGTGTGTGTGTTCTCTGATTCCTCCTCTTTTTGCCTTTCACCTCGTGTTTTCCTCCTCTCTTCTTTCTCTCCATCCTACTCTTTCCCTCGTCACCTCCTGCCCTCCTTCTTCCTCTTCCCCCATCTCCACTCTTGCCTTCCTCCCTCCTCCCTCCTCCTCCTCCTGCTCTCACCCACAGGTTACCCTTCGCTACACACACCTTGCTGAGGTTGAGGGCAGTATTCACCTTCTTAGTCCAGTTCAGCGTAAAGCGGTGAGAGAGAGAGAGAGAGAGAGAGAGAGAGAGAGAGAGAGAGAGAGAGAGAGAAAGTTATTATACGACACTAGGTCTGATTCTCACAGGTGCGTTATGGTGTTGATGATCATCCCTTTACCTGCACCTTTATAACTCAATGGAGACGCCCCCCCCACCACACACACACACCTGGTAGTATCAAGAAGGAGTTAATTGAGATCACCTAAATATTACACACCTGATTTTATTGCACCTGATGATAGTTTATTATACCTGATGATTAAAACTCCTCTAATTCTACCTGGGGGGTGAGGTTAGATTAGGTTAGCTTTAGGTCAGGTTAGGTTAGGTTAGGTTAGGTTAAGAATCGGTGGCTAAAAGCTAGTGAGTCAGTCTAGTCACATCATGTATCAGGGACGCTGGCCCCACACGTGACAACCTAATCTAACCAATGATTGTTGTAGACTGTGGAAGGCTGCAACACCTGACCTTCTGACCTGACCAGCTGCTCCCCGCGTCAGCAATACACCATTTCCTGTTTCATTTCAGCTGTATCTCTTGAAACCCGGATTTAACAGAAGCTTCCCAGTATACGCGAATTATTGCATGACCTATAGATTTAACCTAACCTAACCTAACCATAACCTAACCTATCCCAACCCATCCATACCTAACCCATCCTATCCCAACCATACCCAACCTAACCATACCTAGCCTATCCTATCCCAACCTAACCCTCACCCAACCTAACCTAACCTAACATGACCTAACCTAACCATACCTAACCTAACCTAACCATACCTAGCCTGACCTGAACTAACCTAACATGACCTAACCTAACCATACCTAACCTAACCTAACCATACCTAGCCTGACCTGAACTAACCTAACATGACCTAACCTAACCATACCTAACCTAACCATACCTAGTCTGACCTGAACTAACCTAACCATACCTAACCTAACCATACCTAACCTAACCATACCTAACCTAACCTAACCTTACCTAACCTAATCCAATGTTTGCACACACACACACACACACACACACACACACACTATTCCTCCAGTATTTTGTCTTGCCATTTCTCTTCTGATCCTTCCTGGGCCGAGTTATATATCTTACAGTATTGTGAATATCTCGCTATTACCTCGCTATATCTCGCTATATATCTTAATATCTCGCCATGTCTCGCTATTACCTCGCTATATATCTTAATATCTCGCTATATCTCGTTATATCTCGCCATGTCTCGCTATTACCTCGCTATATATCTTAATATCTCGCTATATCTCGTTATATCTAGCTATATCTCTTTAAATCTCGCCTTTCTTTTAATGTCTCGCTATGTCTCGCTATATCTCGCTATGTCTCGCTATATCTCGCGCTACACTTCACGTAATGGTTGTCATTTATTACCTAATGGACCGCCGCCTCATATTTCCGACAAATCCTATTTTTCTTTTCTCATTTTTACTCGTATTTTCAGTCTTAATAATTTCAGTGTTTTCGTTTTCCTTTTGTTTATTTACGATATTTTCTATTTATTTGTTTACATACTGGCCACTCAGAGAGCTTATTATACTGGCCCACTCAGAGAGCTTATTATATTGACCACTCAGAGAGCTTATTATATTGACCACTCAGAGAGCTTGTTATATTGACCACTCAGAGAGCTTATTATATTGACCACTCAGAGAGCTTATTATATTGGCCACTCAGAGAGCTTATTATACTGGCCATTCAGAGAGCATACCCTGCCCGCCACTCAGAGAGCATTTATGAGTTAGTACGACAGTCAAGAGGGGCTTAAACGACAAATATACACAGACCAGGTGAAATACAGCAGGTAAATCTTCCTTCTTTCTGTTGTGGGAATGTTTGTTGATATTAATGATTATACAGATTATAGAAGGCAGGAGAGAGAGGCCCCCAGGAGAGAATTATAGAGCTATAATAACACCTAGTATTCCTCAACTTATTGTTTCAACCAACATTAAAACTTACCATAATGTGTTAATATATAATTGTATAAACTTTGGCGGTCGGTAATGTTCACGTTTGGGGGGAAGGACCCTACAGTAGCAACGTCTCTTTCCTACTACTATCACCATCATCAACACCATCATCACTACCACCACTACCACCACCACCACCACCACCATCGTCACCACCACCACCACCATCACCACCACCACCACCCACCACCTCCACCATCATCACTACCACCACCACCACCACCATCATCACCACCACCATCATCACCACCACCACCAACACTACTCCTACAACTAACATCTTCAACCACCATCACTACCACAATCCTCTCCAGAACCTCTCCTCCCACCAGCCCTCACCACCACCCCTCCCTCCCTCCCTCTACCACCCCCCCCTTTGCTTTCCCCTTCCACCTACCTACAATCCCAAGGGGAGAAGGGAAGAGGGAGACAGATGTGTGGAACATTGGGGAGGAGGGTGAGGTGAGGAAGGAGGTCGGTATGAAGGAAGAAGAAGAAGGAAGAGACTGTATGAAGGAAGAATGAAGGAAGAAAAGCGAAGTATAAAACCAAACCACACCAAGACAGCCTCGGAAACATACACCTTCAGGGCCACGATATACCTTAGGCCACGGTACA
>NW_024743709.1:3473590-3503590 GCF_018991925.1 Homarus americanus
AAGAAGGAGGAAGAAGAAGAAGGGGGAAGAAGAGGAAGGAGGAAGGGGAGAAGAAGAACAAGAACAAGAAAAACAAGAAGGACAAGAAAAAGAACAATAAGAAGAATAAAAAGAAGAACAAGAACAAAAACAAGAAAAACAAGAACTAGAAAAATAAGAACAAGAAAACAAGATGAAGAACTAGAAGAAGAACAACAAGAACAATAAGAACAAGAAGAACAAGAACAAGACAAAATAAATAATAAGCTATGTGTAACCACCATAGTCCCCTACACAGGTAACTAGTACAGGTGAACGAAGTCAGTGAAGAGTGAAATTGGAACCTAAGATATACAGATGAGATTCTAAATAGGGAATAATAGGGATTGTGTTATAATTTTCCTATTTCCTGTTGGTATTGGGGTTGTTGATATGCTTAGGTATAGAGAATGAATCATAAATAGGGGTTGTGTAATCTTTTTTTTTTCCTTATTCCCTTCTTGTGTTGTGGTTGTTGGTAAATTGGGACTTGAAATTGGTTAAGACGTGTAGAGTTATGTTCACTGAGGGTAAAATTGGATGTCAGGAGAGAGAGAGAGAGAAAGAGAGAGAGAGAGAGAGAGAGAGAAAGAAATTTTTTGTTTTTATATTCACTTCATATAAACAACAGAAAATGAACACCTCAGTTAGATGACCAACCCCACAACTCACCTGAACCGAGGAAGATAATGAAGTTTTAGCCAATGAAAACAAAATTATACTTCCTGCCGCTCGCTGATTGGTGGAAGCAACAACAGAAAAAGCCAAACTGAGAAGAAACTGCATCACATAGCAACCATAGAAAACGGTCTTGTTAAGGACAGACTAGCATAAACTCTCCACCCAACATCAGTGTTAACAAGAATGTCTGCTTCCATCTTCCTCTCGTGAACTTGAAGACTGAGAATTTTTTTTAGCTGGAAGTTGACTGGAGCAACATGTGTGTGTGTGTGTGTGGGGGAAGAGGTCTGTCTGTCTGTCTATAAACGCCCCCAAGGGAAGTCCTCTCGTGGTATCTTATCATTTACAAACAAATAAATTCCATCTTATCCTAACAAAAACACGATAAACAAGAAAAATAAAATTCCCTCAAGATCAAAATTTCAGTATTTTTAACATTTCCCACGATGGAAATATTTCGTCTTTTGACTTTTTATTTGATCTTGACTAAATAAAAGAAAAAAAAAATATTGCCAATCATCTGTGTGAAATTTTTTACCTAAAGTCGAGAGCACAAACCGTGAACCCGAGAACGTGTGTGTGTGTGTGTGTGTGTGTGTGTGTGTGTGTGTGTGTGTGTGTGTGTGTGTGAGGTGTGTGTGTGTGTGTGTGTGTGTGTGTGTGTGTGAGTGTGAGGTGTGTGTGTAAATAAAGGAATTGAACTAAACCAGGCTAATATACTCCCTGACAGGATCTCGACTTAAGTACAGAATTGAGGTTATTCCTTATGTGGTAGGACTGAGGGGTTGGAGGGAGTGGGGGGGAGGGGGGGCAGGAGGGAGTGGGAGCGGGTGGGGGGAGTGGGGGGAGGGAAGAAGAGGAGGGAAGAAGGCAGGGAGGGAAGTGGTTAGAGAAGGAAAGGAAGAAGGAAGGAGGGAAAGGAGAGGGGGGAAAGGTTAGGTTTGGTTAGGTTAGGTTTTGTGCCACACTACGATAAATCATTAACTAGTGACCATGACAACAACAACAATAATGACTCATTACCTGCATGAGAAAAAGGCGGCTCACCTTAATTAAAGTTAACACAACAGGTGGGATTACTTACTGGGGTTTTGAGTCAGGTGTTGAGTTTAAAACTATCTATTTTTGTTTGGTTTATGTTTCTCATTCTCTGTTTGTGTGTGTGTGAGAGAGAGAGAGAGAGAGAGAGAGAGAGAGAGAGAGAGAGTTTTAACACTGCCTTACAAGTACATACATTTTCATACAATTTACAGAGATTGAGTTCTTTCATTAGGCGTGAAGTCTCTCTCATCAACATCTGCAATAGGTCTTCACAATCGGTCATTTGTTCTCCTCTCCGGCACCATCTCTGCCTTCAGGAGACTGTCCATTCATCACTCGTGTACACCTCTCTATCCACCCCGGGGTATTAATGTCTCTCTCTCTCTTTCTCCCTTTCCTTCTTTTATCACGTATTTCCTCCCTTCCTACCTCGTTTATATCCCCTCCTCCCCTTCTACCTTTCCTCCATCCCTTCCGAACTCCTTCCCTGAAAATTCTCCCACCCATCCTCCTTCCCAGCCTCTCATCCTCCTTCCCACCCTCCCACCTTCCTTCCTAATACCCTCCCTTCCTTCCCTCTCCCTCCTTCCCAGAAATCTTCCCTCCTAGCCTCCCCCCCTCCCCATCCACCCTCCGCCCAGCCATCACAAATTCCTCCGTCTCCTCCTTCGTTACTCCCTACATGACCACGACATCTGAAAAGGCCTTCATCCACCTGACTTCTAATGACTCTCTCTCTCTCTCTCTCTCTCCCCCCTCTCTCTCCTCCCCCTCTCTCTCTCTTCCCCCTCTCTCTCCTCCCCCCTCTCTCTCTTCCCCCTCTCCCCACTCTCTCTCCCCTCTCTCTCTCTTTCCCCCTCTCTCTCACTCACCCTCTCTCTCTCCCCCCTCTCTCTCCTCCCCCCTCTCTCTCTCCCCCCCCTCCCCCACTCTCTCTCTTCCCCCTCTCTCTCCTCCTCCTCTCTCTCTCCCCCCTCTCTCTCCTCCTCCTCTCTCTCTCTCTCCCCCCCCTCTCTCTCTTCCCCCCTCTCCCCCACTCTCTCCCCCTCTCTCTCTCTTTCCCCTCTCTCTCACTCCTCCTCTCTCTCTCCCCCCCTCTCTCTCACTCCCCTCTCTCTCACTCCTCTCTCTCCCCCTCTCTCTCTCTCTCCCCCTCTCTCTCCTCCTCTCTCTCTTCCCCCTCTCTCTCTCCCCCCTCTCTCTCCTCCCTCTCTCTCTCTCCCCCTCTCTCTCCTCCCCTGCAATATACCCTCTGATCTTCACTTCCTCACTATCATACTTCATCTCAGTAAAGGTAGAATATTCAAGGTGTGTTTACATTTATGCACGGGATCTGGGTGGGGGCGGTTATACCTCCATTACGGAGTTTGTGAATACAGTGCATAGATCTCCTCCCCACCCCTCGACCTCCCCTCGACCCTCCCTCGACCCCCTCCCCTGACCTCCCTCGACCCTCCCCCACCTACCTGTTCGTTGGGATGTGATCGGCGACTTCATCATTAATTCCGTGTTGTTTTATTTATTTCTATTCCTGAATTACGTTTTCTCATGGTTTGGTTATGGTTAGGTTGGGTTGATTAGATTAGGTTAAGTTAGGGGTAGGGTAGGTTGAGGTTAGGTGGGTTGGGTTAGGTTAGGTTCTGTGTTCTCATGGTTGGTTAGGTTAGGATAGGATATAATAGGATATGGTGGGTAGGTTAGGTTAGGTTAGGATAGGTTAGGTTCTGTGTTCTCATGGTTAGGTTAGGATAGGATAGGATAGGATAGGATAGGTTAGGTTAGGATAGGTTAGGTTAAGTTAGGTTAGGTTCTGTGTTCTCATTGTTATATATCAAGCATAATGTTCCTCAGTGGGATAATATAACCCCCCTCCCTCCCACCTCTCATTATTCCTCAGCATCACAGAAACATTACAAGGAAGGTGTTGGGGAGATGAGAGATGTCTAGTTCCAATAACACGGCCTCTTGGGGTTTGTTTCCTCATTAAAAACAAAACAAATGACTTTCTATAGACGGCTGGCTCCTCCTCTGCCTCCACAACCCAGCCGAGTCTACCACAGCCGAGTCTACCACAGCCAGATCAACCACCACACAAGGTACAAAACTGACTGTCTTCTTCATCATCATCAACCATAGTGCTTTACCACACACACACACACACACACACACACACACACACACACACACACACACACACACACACACACACACACACACCACACACCACACTGGAATTTCTCAGATCCGCATTCTTCTTCTTTTCCAATTGTTGACCAAAACTTTACCTATTTCTCTAATCATACTGACAGAAGCTGGAAAACACCTCAAGTTATACCTCCAGTTATAAGTGAGGGTGACATGTTGAGAAATACCTAGAGTTTTACCTCCAGTGATAGGTGAGGTGACATGTTGAGAAATACTCGAGTCTTACCTCAAGTTATAAGTGAAGGGGTGACATGTTGAGATACCTCGAGTTTTACCTCCAGTGATAAGTGAAGGGTGACATGTTGAGAAATACCTCGGAGTCTTACCTCAAGTTATAAGTGAAGGGTGACATGTTGAGAAATACCTCGAGTCTTACCTCCAGTGATAAGTGAAGGGTGACATGTTGAGAAATACCTCGAGTCTTACCTCCAGTGATAAGTGAAGGTGACATGTTGAGAAATACCTGGAGTCTTACCTCCAGTGATAAGTGAAGGGTGACATGTTAAGAAATACCTCAAGTCTTACCTCCAGTGATAAGTGAAGGGTGACATGTTGAGAAATACCCTGAGTCTTACCTCCAGTGATAAGTGAAGGATGACATGTTGAGAAATACCTCGAGTCTTACCCATTGATAAGTGAAGGATGACATGGGTAATATTACACGAGCCAGCGACAGACAAACACTCATCCAGATGTTCTCTAATTAAACCTATTGTAACTTGTATTAATATTTGACTATGATTCTCTTGGTGACAATTAGATCCACACTACCAGACCCTTGACGTGTAACACAGACAGACAGACAGACAGACAGACAGACAGACAGAAACATAGAGAAAGAGACAGAATGACAGACAGACAAACACAAACAAGGAGAAGCACCAGTAATTGTTTGCTGTGTACATAAACTTAGGCCAATGTGTACAAGAAGATACAAGAGAGAGGCGCACACACACACACACACACACACACACACACACACACACACACACACACACACACACACACACACACATACATACTGGTATATATATATATATGTACAAAAAACATACACACACACACGCAAACAGAAATACACATACACACACCTGGCAATAATCTACATCCAAACAATGTATCACAAACACCTGTAGACGCCAATAGCATAAGTTTTCTACAAAATACTAAACAAACAGACAATATGACTGTAATGTACCACCACTAGAGATACAGACGTGCAGCATAATGTAAACACACACAAAAACACACAGACACAGACACAGACAGTAGCGAACATAGCCTTACCTGTAGAGAAGCGAGGTGAGACAGGTGTGTGTGTGGGGGGGAATCAATACCTGTAATTATTTATCCTTACCATCTAAATTTCGTGACCAAACTCCTCACACTAAACGGAGACCAAGTTGATTGTGGTCTTTTTTATGTTTATTTATATTATGAAAACAAACTTCAAGATAAGTGAAGAATAAGAGAAGGAAACAAGTTACAGATATCACTTAAGTTGACGTGAAGCTGAGAGGCACATGAGTGTGTATGTGTGTGTGGGTTGGTGTCCACATGGACCTCAGAGGGGAGGGAGGACCGCCGGCAGCAGCGCGCACACCAACTTCCCGACCAACACTGAGTTCCCCGGCCGCCCCACTCAGGTATTTATACGTGTGAGGAGAGAGGTGCCGTGGCAACCCGTGGCAGTGTGGCACCCTTGATATTCTTAATGGAATTAACTTATACCAGACCTGTTGTTAATGGCTTCTGTTTCTTAGTGTGTGTGTGCGCGTTGGTGTGTGGTTGGTGTGTGTGTGTGTTGGTGTGTGTGCGTTGGTGTGTGTGTGTGTGTGTGTGTGTGTGTGTGTGTACCTAATCACCATAGACTAACAAATGTAACTTAACATCTCAAATTATTTAATGTTTTCACTAAAGCTCATTTAGTGTTATCATTAATGTAGGAGGAGGGAGGAGGAGGAGGAGGAGGGAGGGTAGGAGAAAGAGAATGAGAAGAGGGGGAAGAGGGAGAAGGGAGTGAAAGAAAGAGGGAGGGAGAAGAGGAGGGTGAGGGGAGGGGTGAGAGAAAGAGAGAAGGCGGGAGGGAAATAGATGGGAAGGTCCGTCAGTGTCAACCCTACATTTTATATTAGTCACACACACGCACACGCACGCACACACACACACACACACACAATCTCCAAATTATCACTATTAAAACATCATATAACTCTACGGTGAGGCCAACCCGTATTTAACTATCTATATTATGGCACCAGGTATTACCATAGTGGCGTTATGTGTATATAATATTTCCTCTCTCATAAACACCTATTAATACTGTTTCTATTATACCTTCAACAACCAAATAAACATATAATAGTTACAATTATATCACTATAAGGTGTAATATCAAGTAAATATTTTTCAAAAGATAATTTAATAAAGTTAGACGATTCGTTATTACACCTTAAACCTTCAGTCATATAAGAGGTTATTATTAGTCAGCGATTATTATTTGTGTCTATGTAAAATTATCCTAATAGAGTAAATGTTTCCGGATAGAGTAATAATAATTAAACACGATAACATTACTAAAAACAATAAGCGTTTATATGGATTCTTTAAATATTGATATGTAACCTCAGATAAATAGCCAATGACAACGAAGTATTTTTTAATGTATCTGAAATCTCATTGGATGCTCGCATAACTCATATCATCAACGGATAAATATTTAAATAACTCATAAATTAATAATGTAACATGTAGTCTTTCAGTTTTAATTAGTTCTTGAGGAAATTACATCATTCAATTACACTGAGGAATAATATTGGAACCTGCGTGGTGTACCTTATAATCACAGTAAACTCCGCACTTCTTCTATCCGCTCATATTAATGGAGGCCTTTAGACGACATCTTTCCCCGCTGAAGAACTTGTGAGAGTGTTATGGAGCAAAAAAACATGAGCCAATAGTTTGAGCCATGACTCAGAATATAAGCGATCATCTAAGTTGTGAGAGAGATGGGTTAAAGACTTTGCGAAGACGAACGAGATATCAAGATGTTCCAATGTTATTTTTTGGTCCGTGTGTGTGCGTGTTTGTGTTTTGTTTTCGCTCGTCTTCTTTGCTGTTTTTAATCGTTTCGTGTTATCTAAAGTTTTCTGGATATTTATAGAGGTTTATTGTGTTTATTTTAGGAGGAAGAAGAGATGAGGAGAGAGAGATAGAGGTTTGAGAGAGAGGGAGAGGTAGAGAGAGAAGAGAGAGATGAGGAAGAGAGCAAGTTTAATGACATAGTTTCATGGTTGGATGGCGTTCAGCATTATGATAAAGCTAGCATGTACACCCCCGTCACTCACTCACTCACACACACACACACTCACACACACACACACACACACACACACACACACACACACACACAGGGTAACCAGAAGTACTGCTAAATGAGTAATCTCCATTTCAATTACTTGTGTAAATTAAGGATTCACTTTGTATCAGAATAAACGTGGTAAGTTAGGGTGTTGACTAAGATTACTCCCTCTGCCTGCCCTCTCCTTGTCTTCTCCTCCCTCTCACTGCCCTCTCAATGCCCTCTCACTGCCCACTCCTCCCTCCCACCTGCCCTCACACACACACACACACACACGGGGTGGTTACACGTTCACAGGGAGCGGAGGGGAGGTCCTTTAACTAACATCAAGGAGAGATAGAGGGTGTGGAGGGGGCGTTTTAAATTATATCCATCCATCTCTTTCTCTCGTGAAAACATTACACCACTGAACACAACAGAGGTCGCTTACAGAACGTGTCGGAGAGGAACATTTGACCCCCCCACCCCCACACACCTATACCCCCTTACCCCACACCTACCCCCACCTTCCCCACATGCACACCCCCACCACCACCACACACAGAGCCTCGGGGTAAACAACACTTTTAATATTCTTTCTTCGTTCCGTTTAAGACAGTGAGAGGCATTACCCAAGACACACAGCTGTCATATTCTTCCGAGGAACTGGTTGGGTTGGGTTAGGTTAGGTTAGGTTAGGTTAGCTGTTGTTATTAAAGTCATAGAAACTATCTATTATTTTATAAGGAGTCATTGGTTAGGTAACTTCCTAATTAGATACAGGTGCACCATACAGGTTACTCCTTAATTATACACACAGGTAACTTCCTAATTAGATACACAGGTACACCACACAGGTAACTCCTTAATTAGTTACACAGGTACAGGTGTCCAATATAATCAATTAATATCCACACTAATACCCATCCAAATCAACTTATACCACCTAATATCCACAAATTTCCACTAACAATCCACAATTAAAGTCCCTCTGACATCCAGTACCCTCAATAATATCCACAAGGGGCCTTTATTACCCAGCAGTATCCACCTGACATCCACATGCACCCACAGCTTTGAGATTCGTCAAAGATACGAATTATTTCAGTATAACATCATGATACTCCCAAGCTTAGTGGCATATTTAAGCTTAATAATAACCTAGTGGTATATTTAAGCTTGGTAATAGCCTAGTGGTATATTTCAGCTTAACAATAGCCTAGTGGCATATTTAAGCTTAGTGATATAATAAGCTTAATATTAACCTAGCGATATATTTAAGCTTAGTGATATATTCAAGCTTAATAATAGCCTAGTGGTATATTTAATCTCAATAATACCCTAGTGATATATTTAAGCTTAATAGCCTAGCGATACATTTAAGCTTAAAAATATTCAAGCTTAATAATAGCCGAAACGTAGAAATATGACCTTTTTAAACATTTGAGGGAATAAAATACCAAATTAACTTTCATATATTAACTTTGTCTGTATGAATGTTAGTATATTATTAGCGTATTAGATTTTCTTAGTCTCGTATCCATTTGGTATGTAGATTAGAATAACCATCGTCCTCAAAGGGTTAAACCATCGTCCTCAAAGGGTTAAACCATCGTCCTCAAAGGTTAAATCCATCGTCCTCAAAGGGTTAAACCATCGTCCTCAAAGGGTTAAACCATCGTCCTCAAAGGGTTAAATCATCGTCCTCAAAGGGTTAAACCATCGTCCTCAAAGGGTTAAATCATCGTCCTCAAAGGGTTAAACCATCGTCCTCAAAGGGTTAAACCATCGTCCTCAAAGGTTAAATCCATCGTCCTCAAAGGTTAAATCCATCGTCCTTAAAGGGTTAAATCCATCGTCCTCAAAGGGTTAAATCCATCGTCCTCAAAGGGTTAAACCATCGTCCTCAAAGGGTTAAAACCATCGTCCTCCAAGGGTTAAACCATCGTCCTCAAAGGGTTAAATCCATCGTCCTCAAAGGGTTAAATCCATCGTCCTCAAGGTTAAATCCATCGTCATAAAGGGTTAAATCCATCGTCCTCAAAGGTTAAATCCATCGTCCTCAAAGGGTTAAACCATCGTCCTCAAAGGGTTAAATCCATCGTCCTCAAAGGGTTAAATCCATCGTCCAAAGGGTTAAATCCATCGTCCTCAAACGGTTAAATCCATCGTCCTCAAGGGTTAAACCATCGTCCTCAAAGGGTTAAACCATCGTCCTCAAAGGGTTAAAACCATCGTCCTCAAAGGGTTAAACCATCGTCCTCAAAGGGTTAAATCCATCGTCCTTAAAGGGTTAAATCCATCGTCCTTAAAGGGTTAAATCCATCGTCCTCAAAGGGTTAAACCATCGTCCTCAAAGGGTTAAACCATCGTCCTCAAAGGGTTAAAACCATCGTCCTCAAAGAATTAAAGAAAAAAACCATTGGCTGTGTTTGTTTACAAGTAAGGCCGAACAGTATTCACATTTCTAAACACTATCTTTCTTTATTCATCGTCATATGTCAACAGCAACTTATCTCTATGAGTGATATCCGTGTTGTGTAGAGGCCAAATGGAAACTCTTACCTCTATGAGTGATATCCGTGTTGTGTAGAAGCCAAATGGAAACTCACATCATAAAAGAGTTCATAGAAATTCCTCCTGAACTCGGTAATGTCAGGCTGCAATATTTACTGCCTCGGTTAATTTCATCTGAGCACTCCAGCGTTTTAATTAGGTAAACAAACATGAAGCTTTGAATATGACAAGTTTAGATAGAGAACTTGTGCTTTTATTCAACACGGATATAATTCATGAAGCAAACGAGTATAAACAGATTATGACGGCTTTATATAGTGGACTTATCTTTTATATAATACGAATATAATTAACTAATTTATGACCTTTTAAATAATTAAACATTTAGAATATTTAAAAAGTAAATTAATCTGTACCGGTAAGTTTTCAATCACTCTTATATATTTCCTTAAGACTATCTTTAGGATATAATCTCGTTAGTCTTCATTTTCTAAAAAACATCGCTTCACGTCTAATATTCGTCTGACCTAATAAACTTGATTATAGTGGACTGGACCTCCCTAGTGTACGAGCGCGAGAGGACTCCCTCCAACACCCCTTCCATAGGGGTGGACGGAAATCCCAAGTCATCACGTTATAAAACTTAGGCTACACTAGCAATTTCCTTAAACCTTAAATTTGTTACAGCAGTCACCCCTAACCCACTGCCGTTTTCTATGATGAGCAGACGTCACGACACGTCTGCAAACGGCTCCTGGTTGTCTCATTTATATCACGTTGGGTGACTGATGCAGAGAGTGGGAGGGAGACAAAGTCGGGCCGGAACTGTCGTACACTAGCTCGGCACAGCCACCAAAAATAGGCTTTTCAATCCTTCAAAGCCTTTATTTTAGTGGACTGCCTCCCTTGTGTACGAGCGCTACTTCCCGAGTGGAAGAGGACTGCAACAGGAAGCCACGTCTACTACAGTCGTGTCCAGTATGGCCAGGTGATGTGAGTGAACATACCTTGACATTGGCCAGTTTATACCTCAGACTTACAGTACAAAAAAAAAGTATCATGGGGCAGTACACGTGTTGTTTATTATGTTACAACAAAACCTGCTGCCGAGCTTGACGGCCACACACTGAGGGCCATGTGGTGGGGGTCTGGGTCACTGAAGGAAGAACCCCAAGTGTCACACATGGCGTGTCTTCTACGTGTTGGTCTACGTACCTCTTACAGAAGGAGTCTGAGTTTTCACTGTCTCCCTTCTTTGGTCAGGTCGAGCGACCTGGATCGGAGGAAGGTGAGGGTTGCCGCACGTCCTTCCAGATCGTGCGTGCCAGGTGCAGGGTCCGGATCCGCCCTCTCAATAACCCGGGGAAAGATCAAAGATAAATTTTTGTCGATGTACGGGGGCGGCCAGAGTCAGGCCAGATGAAGAGAGATTCCTGACTTCTAGATGGTGACGCCTTCATGTATACGAGCAGTACACACACACATTGGGCAGAGAGGTTGTAGGCGACCTTCAACTGACCAGGAGGAAAGTAAAACTATCGATAAACAACCCGACTGTGGTTAACGTAGAGTAAACCCAACACAATGTATCCCATAGAAAGGCGGGAATACATGTACCACACTGCCAGTACTACCTGGAACACGTGGTAACAGTGAGGAAGTAACGTCTGTACGCTACCACAGGCGGGTGAAAAATGAGTCAGAACCAGGGTGACAGGTCCAGTCCAGGGACCCGCTTCCAGACGTGTCGTGTCGTCTGCACATCATAGAAAACGGCAGTGGGCTAGGGGTGACTGCTGCAACAAATTTAAGGAAATTGCTAGTGTAGCCTAAGTTTTATAACGTGATGACTTGGGATTCTGGTTCACCCCTCTGGAATGGGTGTTAGAGGGAGTCCTCTAGGGCTCGTCCACTAGGGAGGTTCAGTCCACTAAAAATAGGCTTTTCAACCCTTCAAAGCCTTTATTTTCGGCACTTGGATCATAACATGGATTTTGTTCAAATTTTATACTATTTTGCATGCTGGAACTGGGTTCACAATTGAAAATAAAAATTGGAATATCTAGTGTTAAGTATTCAAATATAAACATAGATTATAACGGGTTTATATAGATTATAGAGGACTTCTCTTTTATGCAACACGGATAAAATTATAACATTATAAAGAGTTTAGATACGAGACTAGCGCTTTTATACAACACTGATATAAATTATTAAACATACAAACACAAACATAACGAGCTTAAATACACGGCTAACTCTTTTATACAACACGGGTATACATTAACAGTTGAAGCTTGGAGTCTAGTTTCATCACTGTGCAGTATTTATTAATAGCAGTTTGACCTCAAGACAAAACAAACATTTCTTAATCTATCCAGGGCCAAGTTAACCTAACCAAGCATAAGTTTACCGAATCTGAAATGAACCTCAGATGAAATGAACCTCAGGTGAAATGAACCTCAGGTGAAATGAACCTCAGGTGAAATGAACCTCAGGTGAAATGAACCTCAGGTGAAATGAACCTCAGGTGAAATGAACCTAACACAACCTAACCTAACCTAACCAAGCGAACGTCCCGAATTTAAGGGGTTGGGAGGGAGGAAAAGTTGTCCTGAATACCAGTTAGATTACCTTAAATACCACAACATCACCATCTAATACCCTCTAGTACCTGTGTGGGAAGGGAGAGGTGGGGAGACGAAGGGATAGGAAGGGGGACGAGGGGAAGGGATGGGAAGGGAGAGGTGGGAGGGAAGGTAAGGGGAGGTGGGGAGGTTATTGACTCGGGCGACGGAGGGCTGTGTTAGGTCAAGGTATTACGGGATAGTAATTACTGTCTTGACCTCACCTGCCCTGTGCCTTCCTGTCTGCCTTCCTTCCCTCGGGCTGTGTGGAGAGCGTAGGGGAGGAGAGAAGGAAGAGGGAGAGAGGAAGAGGAGTAGGAGAAAGAGAAGAGGAGGAAGAGGAAAAGAGAGAAGGAAGAGGGAGAGAGGAGGAGGAGTAGGAGAAAGAGAAGAGGAGGAAGAGGAAAAGAGAGAAGGAGAGGGGAGGAGGATGAAAAAGGGGAAGAAAGAAGAAGAGGAAGAGGGAAAGAGAAGATAAAGAAAGAAAAAGAAAAGTAGAAAGAGTAGGGGAAAGCTGTGAAAAAAATATAAAAGAAAACTATAGAGATAGAAATGAAAGAAGCCAGAAATACAGGGTAAATAAAGACTGCAGTGGCCACATCATCAGGCGAGACTCATACGGTGTGCAGCCACAAACATACACACGGTACATCTTGTGTGTGTGTGTGTGTGTGTCAACAGTCTCACCCCCAACGCCCACTGACCTCGGTAGGATGGCCAAGTTGACTCAAGATTCTCAAATCCTTCATATTTTTCACCCCCAAATATGCAGTTGTATACGCTTCGTCCACAGCCAAAAATGTATAGAGGTAAAAATGAAACTATGGATCAGCTGAAGATTAGACACCCCCTACGGCTTATTTTTGCTCCAAGATTAAGTCGATGTAATGCTATCTGGAAGGGGTTGGGTTGGGGTGGGTTGGGTTGGGGTGGGGTGGGGTTGGGTTGGGTTGGGTTGGGGTGGGGGTGGGGTGGGATGGGGTTGTGGGGTTGTGGGGTGGGGGGTGGGGTGGGGTTGGGGTGGGGTGGGGTGGGGTTGGGGTGGGGTGGGGTGGGTTAGGTTGGGGTGGGGTGATGCGGGTAGGGTAGGATAGGGTAGGGTAATGGTGGGGTGGTGTGGGTAGTGGTGGGGGGTTTGACCTTGACCTCTAGGCTGGGGTGACACGCGACCTTCTATGAGTTAAGACGTGTCACCAACTTGTGTCGCTCGGAACAATCAGTAATGGTGACTTGAGATCAACTTTAATCAGGTTAAGTGAATTTGCCACGAGTTTCATAAGTGCGGTAGCTGAGTGAATAGAGCACTCGACTTATGTTCTGAGGGTTCGATAGTTCACGCCCAGTTAACACCCCCCGCCCACCCCACCCCTCCCAATCTATCTCGTTAGTTAAGGTCATAGTTAGGTTAGGTTAGGCTGGGTTAGGTTAGGTAATTATTAGGGTGTTTAATTATCAGGTAAAATAAACTTGGGTGTCTAATCTTCAGGTGATCCGTGAAAACAAGTGGGCGAGAGGGAGACCACCAGTTAGGCTGTGTATCTGTGTCAGGTCCAGTGTCAGTGTGTCAGTATCAGGTCCAGTGTCAGAATCAGGTCCAATATCAGGTCCAGTGTCAGTGTCAAGTGTGAGCCTTTGATAACGTAGGAGGAAGTAATGGTGACATGAAGGAAAGTTGTCTGAGGTGAACAATGTGAGAGTGACGCGCGCCCTTCCTCACTTAATTATGTGGAGCCGCGAGTTGTCAGTACAAAGCCTCGATCTCTTTGATGAGGGGGAGTAAGAACTACCACTTCTCACCCCCCACCCACACCTCAGTCCCTTATCTTCCCTCACCTGAGACCTCCCTCACCCCACACCTTCCCTCACCCCTTCACCTGGAACCTCCCTCACCCCTTCACCTGGAACCTCCCTCACCCCCTCACCTGACACTTCCCTCATCTTCCATCACCCCCCTCCTCAACCCTCAACCCTGACCTTCCCTTACCCCTCATCTTCCCTCCTCACTCCCTCACGTGACAATTCCATCTCCATATCTATCTATCTATCTATCTATCTATCTATCTTCTTTTCCATTTCTGTTTCTCTTTCTTTCCCTCTCCTCTTCTCTCTCTCTCTCCCTCACCCTATCTTCCTCCCCCAGGGCCCACTAAGACAGCTACAGAGGGGTGCGCCACGAGCCATTTGTCCAAGTAATTGCTTCTCCTCTCCTCTCTTCTCCTCGTTTTTCCACTCCTCTCCTCTCTTCTCCTCTCCTCTCCTCGCTTCTCTTCTCCTCTCTTCTCCTCTCCTCTCCTCTCCTCACTCCCACTCTACTGTTATCATGCTAACTGGCCCTGTCTTACTGCCCATTAAAACAGCATTGTTCGCCCCTCCCCCACTTTGTACATCACCCTGACAGCTGGACACTACTAACAGCTATACACCACTAACAGTTGTACACTACTAACAGCTATACACCACTAACAGTTGTACACTACTAACAGCTATACACCACTAACAGCTGTACACTACTAACAGCTATACACCACTAACAGCTATACACCACTAACAGCTATACACCACTAACAGCTGTACACCACTAACAGCTGTACACCACTAACAGCTATACACCACTAATAGCTATACACCACTAACAGCTATACACCACTAACAGCTGTACACACACCACTAACACATACACCACTACAGCAACAGCTGTATTACCAGCTGTACACCACAGCTGCACAGCCGTACACCACTAACAGCTGTACACCACTAACAGTACACCACTAACAGCTGTACACCACTAACAGCTGTACACCACTAACAGCTTTATTTAATACCCACCAACAGCACACCACTGTAGCTGTAACAGCTGTACACTGTACACACTAACATTTGTACCACTAACAGCTGTACACCACTAACGGCTGTACACCAATAACGGCTGTGCAAATGTTTATTACACCACTAACAGCTTTGTACACCATAACAGCTGTGCACACACTAACAACATACCACTAACATACTAACACCACTATGACTATACACCACTAACAGCTGTACACCACTAACATTGTACACCACTACTAACAGCTGTACACCACTAACAGCTGTGCTTTGCCACTATACACTTACTAATAGCTGTACACTACTAACAGTTGTACTAGCTGTATACCACTAACAGCTGTAATAATTGTACACCACTGTAACAGTTATACATTACTAGCTGTACACACCACTAACAGCTGCTGTACACCACTACACTACTAACTGTTACACCACTAACAGCTGTACACCACTAACAGCTGTACACCACTAACAGCTGTACACCACTAACAGCTATACACCACTAACAGCTGTACACCACTAACAGCCACTAACACTAACCAGCTGTACACCACTAACAGTTGCACACCACTAACAGCTATACACCACCTAACAGCTGTCCAACACACCACTACTATACACCATAACAGCTGTACACCACTAACAAGCTAACAGTACTATACACCACTAACAGCTGTACACCACCCCACAGCTGTACACCACCAACAACTTTACACCACTAACAGCTGTACCACTAACAGCTGTACACCACTAACAACTATACACCACTAACAGCTGTACACTAACACTGTACAACAGCTGTACACCACTAACAGCTATACACCACTGCTATACACAGCTGACAGCCACTAACATTGTACACTAACAGCTATCACTAACAGCTATACACCACTGACAGCTATACACCACTAACAGCTGTACACCACTAACAGCTATACACCACTGACAGCTGTACACCACTAACAGCTGTACACCACTAACAGCTATACACCACTGACAGCTGTACACCACTAACAGCTGTACACCACTAACTGCTATACACCACTAACAGCTATACACCACTAACAGCTGTACACCACTAACTATACACCACTAACAGCTATACACTACTAACAGCTATACACCACTAACAGCTGTACACCACTAACAGCTGTACACCACTAACAGCTATACACCACTAACAGCTGTACACCACGCTATAAATACCTTATCACATTAAACAAAATATATATCACCACCGTCAATAAATATAGTCATTGCAAAAAATAAATAAATAAATAAGAATTATACGTCGTTCCTTCCAATACAAATATATGAAAAAAATGTTCCTTCAAATTTGTAAGTCACCCATACGTCCCAATCTGGTCGGAAATAATATAAAATTCCGCTGGTATTATATTTCCCTCTTGTTGTGTGGTCACTTGCGTGTAAAATAGTTATCCTTAAACACGTAAAAAAAAAAGACGTTTTCTATGACTTAAAAGAAATTCATTTTATAGGAGACTCGTCAATATTCTTCATGTGCAACAACAGTCTGGGCAAATATAAGATTCTCGCTACACATTTTTACAGAGGAATAGACAACTCTTTAATTAGTAAGATAATCAGTAACAATTGAGACGATTAACTTGCCAACCACCTTATTCGCTCACGTTAAATACCATTTATACACAAACAATCATTATAGACACTGACCACTGCAACCTCGGCTAATTAAATGATATTCAGTAAACAGTATTGATATAGTAATGTTAAATCAATGCAAATGGTGGAGGTATTATAGGTACTGTAGTGTTATATAGGTTCATAACATAACTAGAGGAAGCAATTTCACCACACTCTCATTAACCACACTCTCATTAACCACACTCTCTCATTAACCACACTCTCTCATTAACCACACTCTCCCATTAACCACACTCTCTCATTAACCACACTTGCCACCATCCCTCACTGTCCACACGAACTTTTTTCTTGTGACTTTATTTTCGTCCACCAATATATCATCTCCCTCTCTTTATTCCCTTCGTTGTGTTCAGAACGTCACCGACCATGGACAACTGAAGGTAATAATTTATCACACCGATTCGTAATTTTATTAATATTATCTATAAAGGAAAACGTCTTTATTATTTCTTGAATATATTAAAAACGACGGAGGAATTCTTTATTACTTGTATTTGTTCGATGATTTTGTTGACTAGAATTTAATATGATTCTGGCCACTTGGTCGATATAGTCCCTCCCCCTACTGATAATAAGGTAACTAAATAACACCTTAACGTAACCTAACCTGAGCAAGAATAATGTACACCCATCCAAGGTTAGGTTAGGTTAGGTTAGGTTATCTTTATTGACCATATATCGTTGTCGCTACGGGAGAAATGTACTACGGGTTATTTAAGTAGTACCGAACTAATAAGAAGAAAATTACCGTAAATTATTGATGTTTGTTGGTAAATTAACATTAATATTATCATTATTTTATTTTAATGCTATTATTATATTATTACTATATGTTGTGACTGGTTTTTTGTGTTTATGGAAAGGAAACGGCAATATAAACAATGAAACGTTGGTCTCTCAGAGCTGACTTAAATAAGTCATAGTTCAGGACGAAAAAAATCACAAAAAATAAGTTAGAAATTTTAAATTCCTCCACCATATTTTTATATTTTACAAGAGGTAAAAAAAAATAGTTTTCCTCTTAGACAGATTGTGAAGTTGCTCCTCCTCACCAAGTGGTGTCAACTTCAAAATATAAAATATCAATCTTCCAAAGTCATATATGAACTACGGCTATAAAATAAACGCAAACCTAACTATTTACTAATGAAACAATAACCAGGACTAACCAGTACTCCAATCAGGAGAGTTATGCAGTTAGAAGTTTTGTAGGTGACTGTACGTCCTATGTTGACGGTGTGATAGCCATGTCCTTCCTGCCTTAACTGTGAGTGATGAACTCGGTCGTGGCTCGTAGGTGCTCGAACAACATAGTGGATGGACGCAGCGGCAGTAAACGAATCATTTGGTTGTCTGGTTATGGAGTGACGTATACCAACCAAACGACTAAAGGTCACGGTACACTGGGAGCTTCACTGGTCGAGTTAGTCCTCAAATGAGCATTATATTAGGTGTTGAATATTCAATTAAATTTTAAATAAATCTCGAAACAATAATAAATTAAAATATAACACTAAATGCGCCTCTTTAAAACTTCTTTAGCATTATTAAATCATTATTCAGGTTCTTCTCTGACCAGCCAGCCGCCGCCACGTTTAAAGAATCTTCATGACGCACACGTTGTCTCTCCTTATGTTTTTGCAGACGCCTCATTTGCTTCAGTATTTAAAGATAATGTGTCCGGTTTGCCGCTACCGTAATTTGTTCACAGATGCTAGACTTGGTATGATTTTTTCTACAGGTGAATATTAAAACTTACCAAGTGTTTTGTAGGGAAAATAAAACACACTGTTTTGCCCACTTATATGTAATTAAATATATATTTATATATTAGTAATTATAAAAACAATATTGATAATAATAATAATAATAATAATAATAATAATAATAATAATAATAATAATAATAATAATAACGATAATGAAAAAAAAAAAAAATAATAATAATAATAATAATAATAATAGTAATAACAATAATAATAATAATAATAATAATAATAATAATAATAATAATAATAATAATAACAATAATAATAATAATAATAATAATAATAATAATAATAATAATAATAATAATAACAATAATAATAATAATAATAATAATAATCATAACCAGTATTCTCAGGTATTACTCCTAAGACAATAAGAGAGACCATGTTGGCCTATGTGTATGTGTGTCCAGTACCCGGAGCAACACACCAGCATAGACGAAGCCAAGGTATAACTTAACCCTTCTCCAGCACCAAGGAGCACCGTGTTGGAGAGATAAGTGACAGTACAAGGCCCCCATGATCTGTTGCCCTAACGCTATCAACCCTTCAAACATACGTCAAATATTTCATAGCTTCAGTTTTAAGGGTTTTAAGGATCTTGTGTTTTGGCTACCACTTGGCCTCGTGGGTTACAGAGAAGGCCAGAATAAGTGCCAGACCCCACCAGTGCCACTTGACTCTGTGTTTAGGTAGGCAGGTGCGTGGGGAGGTTACAGCTATATACAGAAGGATATGTGAAATATACAGTGACTTAGTAAATACAATAATGTTTTGGGAATTCGTCACAAAAGATATAATATATTTTTTTCTAATATGTTTTGACTCTTAGTTGATCCACTTAGGAGAAAAATATTTTGTTAAAGTTTAATATTGACGATAATATCACCACAGTTTATTTTGTTTTTGTTTTTTATATTTTCAAACACTATATATACATGTACAGTATTTCGTTCAGTGGTGGTCCAGGAGAGGAAGACTTGTCACATAGTGCGTCGCCTCAACACCTTCTGAACCACGAGTCACAGGGGTATATGTTTGTGTGATGATTCCAGCGTTATTATCACCGACGACCAGCAGTTGCTTTCACAGTGGTCCAAAACAGCGGTACTTACTGATCTCTGTTCAACACATCCCCTGTATAAAGTGATCACACCTTTTGTTTCCACCTGTCATATCTCGTCACTAATAAGGTGTTCTGTCCTCACCACTACTCCTCACCTCACTGTCCTCACCTCACTGTCCTCACCTGTACTCCTCACCTCACTGTCCTCACCTCTCTGCCCTCACCTCACTGTCCAACGCTAAGTAAAAGTTCTTCCACCAAATGTCTTCACTGCTTCACATTGTTCCACAGGAATTACAGGTTAAATTTCTTCAGTTTTTTTTTATTAATATATCACCAGGGTTTTATGCCTTACCATTGTACTATAATAATCTCATATATTTCAATGTCTCCTACAGCTGTGTGTGTGTGTGTGTGTGTGTGTGTGTGTTAAGTGGAGGGACGAAAGCTTGATCCTACAGGTGTGTGTATGTATGTATGTATGTATGTATGTATGTATGTGTGTGTGTGTGTGTGTGTGTGTGTGTGTGTGTTTGACGGTGTTAAGGACTGTTGCCATGACTTAGCGAGCATTATAACAATACACAATAATGAGATTCACCATTATGTACCTTTGAAACTATATCGATCTGTACCTCCACACGTCAGCTTAGTCAACCATATAGCTTAGGCAGGTGAAACAGGCGGTCACAGCGTTGATGTAGAGTGAGGAGAGAGTGATGTTAGAGTGAGGAGAGAGTGATGTTAGAGTGAGGAGCGTGTGTAATGTTAGAGTGAGGAGGGAGTGTAATGTTAGAGTGAGGAGAGAGTGAAGTTAGAGTGAGGAGAGAGTGAAGTTAGAGTGAGGAGAGAGTGTAATGCTAGAGTGAGGAGGGAGTGTAATGTTAGAGTGAGGTGCTAGAGTGAGGAAAGAGTGAGTTAGAGTGAGGGGGAATGAAGTTAGGTGAGGAGAGTGATGAGTGAGAGAGTGAAGTTGAGGAAGTGAGGAGAGAGTGAAGTTAGAGTGAGAGAGTGAAGTTAGAGTGAGGAGAGTGTAATGCTAGAGTGAGGAGTGTAGTGTTGTTAGAGTGAGGAGAGGTGAGAGTTGAAGGTGAGGAGAGGTGAAGTTGAAATTGAGGAGAGAGTGATGTTAGAGTGAGGAGAGAGTGTGAAGTTAGAGTGAGGAGAGTGTAATGCTAGGTGAGGAGAGTGTAATGTTAGAGTGAGGAGAGGAAGTTAGAGTGAGAGAGTGTGTAATGTTAGAGTGAGGAGAGTGATGTTAGAGTGAGGAGAGTGTGTGTGAGTGAGGAGAGTGTGTAATGTTAGAGTGAGGAGAGAGTGATGTTAGAGTGTGAGAGAGTGATGTTAGAGTGAGGAGAGTGTGTGTGTTAGAGTGTGAGAGTGTGTAATGTTAGAGTGAGGGAGGTGTGTGTTGTTGGGGTGAGGAGAGTGATGTTAGAGTGAGGAGAGTGTGTAATGTTAGAGGAGAGTGTGTAATGTTAGAGTGAGGAGAGAGTGATGTTAGAGTGAGGAGAGAGTGATGTTAGAGTGAGGAGAGAGTGAGGACAGTGTAGGGTAAAAATAGGTCTAAGGTAGAATGAGGTTAGGTTGGGTAGTATAGAGGCAGCGTGTCTCTGTGTACTGTAATAACACCACAGCCGGAGGAGAACCATCCATTCATCCAACACACACACACACACACACACACACACAAACACACACACACACACACACACACAAACACACACACACACACATACACACACACACACACACACACACACGTTTCTCTTTTTCTTAATGCCATCCTTCAAGGCTCGTCTACAAGAGTATATAATTATATCATTAAGAACTTGTAACATTCTATACCAACGCTGAAGAACTGGGGAGTTAGATTAGGTTAGGTTAGATTAGGTTAGGTTAGGTTAGGTTAGGTTAGGTTAGCATTAGGGTGTTTAATCTTCATGTGATCCTATAAACCCTTACCCCCATCTACTGTAGTACAATTAAGTCTCTTTTAAACTTAAATGGCACATTCCTATATATAAGTGGGTCTTTATTTTAAGGACACCACTGCTATCTATACACTGACCTTACTGTACGGGTGTAAACACCACACTGTATTGTACATGATCATAACACAAACTGGAGTCTATGAGAGCCCAGAGTACATGGGTGGAGTGGTATAGGTCTTGATGAGAGGAGGGAAGTGGTGAGCAGTGGTGCCAGGGAGGAGACACCAGGTCGCCCATTAGCCTTTGTGTCTCTAATTGGCAGGTTATACATCCTTCCCCTCCCCCACCCCCATGATGTGATTGGTCGAGACGGGTATGATCACTTCCTTATGCCATGGAATGTATTAGAAGTCCCTTATTATCTTATTATCTCACATTCTTTGTACTTACGCGGTCTCACATTCCCCCATTTTCAGTCACTTGTGGGTATCGTGGTACCCAAACTAATATTCTATAATGCTCAAGAGGTATCGGCAGTGTTTATCTTGAGGTAATCTCCATAAAGTGAGCGCTGGGTGAGACCTGGCCCAGCGGGAAAGGCTCGATGCTACATGTAGGACGTGGAGTTGGGCGGCTCAGTGGTCAGAGGTTTGGTTATGGCTTTCAGTAACCTTGACCAAAACAACTTCTGCCCCTCGGCGTCCGTCACCCAGGCCAGGTAGGTCCGGGTCTTGAGCAACAGCCGGAGTTTCTTAGGTTGACTCCCCGACGGGATGACCTCTAGCAGCAGCAGGATTAACTTACTCTTCTTCTCGTCCAGTATCTTGTTGGTGGCCATCTGTAGCTCAAACATACACCAGCTGCTCTCCACGAAGGACGGCGACAGCACCACGATCACCTGAGGGATACAATTACGCCTCAGTCACAACACTTAATAATAGTTCACCTTTCACCCGCATGGCACTACTCTCGTTCATCACTTACCACTATTAAACTATATATGTGATCATTGACTCAGTAGATTGACCGAAATACATGTGTGTGTATTTTATGTGTATACTGTACATAAAGGGAATAGACTGTGTGTTTGTTTATTTGTCTGATCGTGATAGATAGAGAGGTGCTGGTAATAATAACAGAGGGAGGGAGGTGGTAGGGGTCGTAAGGGAGGGTGGGTAGGGAGGGAGGGAGGGAGGTGGTAGGGGTTGTAAGAGGTCGTAACAGAGAGAGAGAAGGAAGGGGAAACGGAGGCACTGGGACACTTACCTTACGTGAACGCTCGACACTGTTGATAATGTTCTGAGTTATCTCTTGACCCACTGTGAAATCTCGCTCGTGCACACACACCCGGTACCTGTGTGTACATGATGATCAGATACCTGTTTACGCACATACATACATACATTACAGTATTATGTACAGTATCTTACAACACCTATTTCCCTGTGTTAATTAGCATGTAAAGTAGTACCTTTGTATGGAATTTAAACAAAATCCTTTTTTTTACCCAAGGTGTCGAAAACCAAGGTATTAGGTCAAGAGTATTTGTGGCGTCAAACGACATATTTTGGAAAGTGAAAAATAACGTATTTATAAAGTAAAACTAGTCTATATAACTGTATTTAAGAAACTGAATATAATGGTGATTTAAAAAAATACCGGCACAACGTAATTGACGTTTTAAATACAGTAATCTAATATGTTTAATTATTTCAAAGGTCATTAATTAACACTAATTACTCGAATTTTTTAATTGTTAACCTAAAGCATTAAGTTACAACACAAAACCTTTTACAAGAGTTATTATGATAGAAATAGGTTTTGTTTTACCAATAATCTCTCGTCTGTTTGTGTAGAAAGAGAGATAGGGTATAGTAGACATAGATAGATAGATGATAGATAGAGAGAGAGATCCATGATATTCTCTCACAACCCATAAACTAACCACGTGACCACTGACCTTCCACCATCCTCCAGTTTGACCAAGAGATGCTCGAACACCCACTGACGGTCGGCCTGGGAGTAGCAGACGAAGGTGTCATACAGGTACTGGTCTGAGTCCTCCTTCTGCACCGCCATCCTCACCCGTATATTGTACATCACATACCGAACGTACCTGAAGGAGGCAATGAGCGTATGTACAGTCGCCTACACTTATACCTGGTACAGTGTCTGGCGCATATTATGAGATGTGGCAACTCTGTGTTTGTTTACATTGTATTGAACTTCCCAGAATGGCCCTAAGGAAGCTCGTAATAGTAGCCACAGTGTTGCCACATCTCATAAAACGCGCCAATTACTGTATCAGGTAAAAGTGCAGGCTACTGTGTGTTTACTTAATAATATATAAGAAAGTAAGTTAATTAAACACGGGGAATGATGAGAGTGAGAGACAAGAAGCACCCAGAGACCTCACAGCTTTACGGTCTTTTGATAAATCATCTTTAGAGTTACTGACTAGATTTCTTTTGCAGATTTTTGTAAGGAAATTTATATAGATTTTCCTGGACTTTAGAATGCTCTCACATGTTTGGTAAATGTGTCTTGTTGTGAAGAATTATTAATGACACTCTGTTAATTTTAAGTATATGAGGATAATGACAATTGGTGTATATAGATGTGAGTAATGACTGTGCCAACACTCACCAGCGCTTCCTGTACACTGTTACCGCCACCAGGAGAAGAGACAGCGTGACGGATATACTGACGAGGATGGTGGTGGTGGTGTTGATGGGTGTCAGGTTGGTAGGTTTGTTTGGTGTGTCCTGGCAGGTGGAGTTGACGATGTAGTCAAGAAAGAAGATCAGGTCGCCATCTTCAGAACACTGATAAGATGACCACGAAACGAAGTGCGTTTTGTTGAGTGTGTTGTTGAGGCTGGCGATGGTACAGTCGCACTGGAACACGTTGAAGCGAAGGTCCACCGTCACCAGGCTATCTGTACTGAAATCCTTAACCATTGCCTTCGTCAGGTGAATGAGTGAGTTCCTCTGTAGTGAGAGTACTGACAGATTAGTTTGGTTGTAGAAGTTAGGTACATTCCAGGCGGCGATGTTATTAGAGTCCAGATTCAGATAAGACAGTTCATGGAGGTCCTCCCATAGCTCAGGAATTATTGTCCGTATTTCATTTTCTGACAAATCAAGGTGTGAGACAGAGTGGAGTCCTTGAAACGGAAGATAAAATTTAGGTTGTGCACCGCGAGCCCCAAGGGGTGTCTGGGCCTGTTGCTGTTGCCTCACGCTACTAGTACTCCTCTTGATCACCGTCACCCAGGTCGTCGAATAACCATTGTCGAGTAATTTATCGATCTCTTGAGTGTGACGCTTGTGACGACCATTTTGTTGAGTCAATCTGACCATATTGACGGGAGTGTGAGGCGGGACACGGCGGGAGGAGGAGGAGGAGGGACCAGCGGCCGCCTCTAATGACAGTGTTGAGGGACTGTTGGTGAAATCATTATTGTACTGGAAGACTATCTTGTTGTTTGAGAGGTCGAGGTAGGTGAGGCTGGTGAGGCCAGAGAAGGTGTCGTTGTACAGGACCTGGATGCTGTTCTCGTTCAGGTACAGTTTCTCCAGTTTGGATAAATTCCTGAAAACGTAACAATTGTTGCATAAACTGTATAGGCCACTAATGAACTTCACCCTGACATAACCCTTGACCTAACCTAACCTAATCCACCCTGACATAACCCCTAACCTAACCTAACCTAACCCAATCACGTATACTTCACACTCAGTACCCACCGCAGGCATGTTAGTACTATCCCCTGAGCTAGAGTGTGTTGTGAACTAAGTGAGCATTAGACCTACCTGAAGCTGTTAGGGTCGATGTGAGTAATACAACAGGTAGACAGGTGTAGGAACTGAAGATTGTGTAGAGTGTTGAAGTACGATTCTCTCACCTGTCCCAGCGGCACCTGTCCAGAGGTGGGGGAGAAAGAGGTTTTCAGTCTTAATTACAATTTGGGTTATTTTTTTTGTAGTGTGTGTTTTATAATGTGTTTGTTGTGTGTATTTGTGTGTTCAATTGACTCTCTCTCTCTCTCTCTCTCTCTCTCTCTCTCTCTCTCTCTCTCTCTCTCTCCCATATAATCCGTTGAATGGAGTTTACATCTAACAGGCCCTCTATAACAGACTTTCATATTCGTAAAACCAGTAATGAGTTTCACTACCTGAGAGAGAGAGTCAATTGAACACACAAATACACAACAAACACATTATAAAACACACACACACACACACACACACACCTACTCACCCTATCAAAGGAGGTATTGGTGAGAAAGTCGAGGTTCCTGAAGATTACCTCGTCCATGTTAAACGTTTGAGGTCCTCCGCTGCCTGTGTTACGAGGGTTGTCACTCAGAGTCAACACCTGTAGGGGGAGGAGAGGTAGGGGGAGGGAGGTAGGGAGAGGGAGGTGGGGGGAGGAGGCAGGGGGGGAGGAAGGTGGGGAGGGAGGAGTGGGGAGAAGGTAGGGGAGGGAGGTGGGGGAGGAGGAGGTGGGGAAGGTGGGGAGGGAGGTGGGGAGAGGGGGTAGGGGGAGGGAGGCAGGGGAGGGTAGGGAGGGAGTGGGGAGGAGAGGTAGGGGAGGGAGGTGAGGGGAGGGGGAGGCAGGGGGAGGAAGGTGGGGGAGGGAGGTGGGGAGGAGAGGGTGGGGGGGGGGGAGGTGGGGGGAGGGAGGAGTGGGGAGGGGGGCGAGGAAAGGTAGGAGGTAGGGAGGAGGTAGGAGGGAGGGAGGAGGGAAAGGGAGTTAGGAAGATTGAATAGAAAAAAAATAAGAAAGAAAAAACCAAGAGGAAGCAATACGGGAGGAAAAGGAGAGAGAGAGAGAGAGATATAAGTAGATAAATAGAGAGAGAGAGAGAGGGGGGGGGGAAACAAAAACATTAATTTCCATATCATCATTTCACCGACCTAGTGCACATAATGTACAAACGTATTCTTAAATTATTTTACTTTAGTTTACCCTAAAAGCATAATCAAAGAAAACGTAACAAAAAGTCGATGTATAGCTCAACTAAAACTTTCAGCTTGACCCTAAACCACAATATTCGAAATAATATATTAAAAATACTCAATTATCTAACTAAATATTAACATTAAGTGGTTTGTATTGCTATATAAGGGTTTAAACGTACGTGGAGAGTGGGTAACATGACGTCAGGAGGCACAGTAACCAGTCCATTGCTGTCTAAGTAAAGTTCTCTCAATGAAGGGAAGCCATCGAAGGTATCGTACTGCACCTGGGTTAAGATAGATACTGTTATGTTAGGTAGTACACAGTGGCTACTAATGGAGTTTTATTGACCTTGTATGTATCTGTCATAACTACATACAACTTAAACTTTGTGTTGTAGATTAAATAAATAAATAAGTTAGACACGTTTTAAGATCTAGATGGGGCCCTGTCAGGTCATGTTAGGTGAATTGTGTATCAGGTGACTTTTTCCACTTGGTATGGTTCATGGATACGTAAATCATGGTACGCTAGTTATGAAATGTTTACTTGCTGTTATGACTTGTTGAATTATTTACTTATCGGGTTAGATTAGGTCACTCACCGTGTAGATGTGGCAAGGTTAAGTTAGGTCACTTCGCGTGTTGATCCGGCAGTACATGGGTAAGGTCAGATCAGGTCACTCACCATATTAATCCGGCAGTACATAGGTAAGGTCAGATCAGGTCACTCACCATATTAATCCGGCAGTACATAGGTAAGGTCAGATCAGGTCACTCACCATATTAATCCGGCAATACATGGGTAAGGTCAGATCAGGTCACTCACCGTATTAATCCGGCAGTACATGAGGTTGAGCGTGACCAATTTGTTCATAACAGGGAAGGAGCTGTTGTCCAGACACTCAAAAGCCGACCCGTGCAAGTCTAAGATCTCCAGAGTCTCGTTCACCTGTAATTAACAACAAGTACCACAGGTGTTATATATCTACAGCTGGGAGGGGAGGGAGTGAGGCGGTACAGCGGCTAGAGGGGTGTTATCCAGTTGTCCTTATCATTACCAAACATCATTCCTGGTTTCCTCCTGTACTAACACTGGATAAACCAACCACCTAAACGTCTAGTTAAGCTGATAAGGTGTGAAAGCGATTAAAAAAAAAAAAAAAAAACATGGGTTGATACAAAGTTCGACTCAACTAAAGTTATTTACGATTAGGTTAAAAAATAGATTAATTAGCTATGGAATATTTTGTATAAAGATCAGAATAAAATTTGGTTGTTAATGTGTAAGGAAATAGACAAAGATGTGTGTGTGATGGTGTGTGTAGGTGTGTGTATGTGAGAGAGAGAGAGAGAGAGTGTGTGTGTGTGTGTGTGTGAGAGAGAGAGAGAGAGAGTGTGTGTGTGTGTGTGTGTGTGTGTGTGAGAGAGAGATAGAGAGAGAGTGTGTGTGTGTGTGTGTGTGTGAGAGAGAGAGAGTGTGTGTGTGTATGTGTGAGAGAGAGAGAGAGAGTGTGTGTGTGTGTGTGTCAGTGGTTAAGGCTAACTATGTTAACAAGATCCCCGGATGTGTGTGTGTGTGTGTGTTCTCAGTGACGTAGCCTTAACACTGTATAAGTATAACTAAACACTAACTTAACCCCTCGTTGAGATGGTGATAAGGACAAGTGTTTCCTGACTGCCTCTCCTTACATGAGACACAAGGAGCGGCCCAGGGAGGTCTTGCACGGTATACTGCCATGTGTTGCACGCTTAAGTGGAAAATTGCACATAAGTGGTAAATCATACTGCCCTCCCTCTCTCTCTCTCTCTCTGTCTGTCATTTCCTTCCTCCCTCCCTTCATCTTTCCCTTCCTTCTTGTTCTTGTTCTTCTTCCTTTTTCCTTCCTGCTTCCCTGCTCCCTTCTCTCTCCCTCCCTCTATCCATCTATCCATCACTCCCTTCTTCCCTCTCTCTCCCCTACACACACCCACACACACACACACACACACACACACACACACGTGGAGATAACAATACCCTCAGGAGCCAAGACACTCACTAGTTCCAGAGCTCCTGTAGGGACGCGGCCGTAGTTGTTGTTGCTGAGGTACAGTTCCCTCAGGTTGCCTCTCTCCAGCGGCTGCAGTAGTTCCTCCAACTCCTCCGGGGACAGACCGTGGTTCTTGCTCAGATCCAGAATCTCCAGCCCCTTCAGGTACTGCAGCGGTGACCCTTCTACGTGTGCTGGGAGAGAGAGAGAGAGAGGTTGTTATCAGGTGGGGGTATACACAGGTAGTGGAGCATAACACAGGTAGTGGAGCATAACACAGGTAGTGGAGCATAACACAGGTAGTAGACTGGAAACATAGCACAGGCAGTAGGGGAGCGTAACAAAGGTATTGGACTGGAAACATAACACAGGCAGTGGTGGAGGAAGCAAAATACAGCAAAGCACAGCGTAGTACAGCAGAGCACAGCGTAGTACAGCACAGCACAGTATACTCACAGAACTGGCCAATGGAACAGTTTCTCAGGAAGAGGCTCTTGACAGGGCTCTCCCTCAGGGGCTTGAAGAGCTTGGCTGGCAGGTTACACAGCGGGTTGTTGTTCATGGCTAACACCTCCAGGTAAGGCAGCACCGTCTCGTTCCCCCCGACAGGTTCTGGCTGTAACACAAACAGCCCAATTTGATAATTCATTCCTTCCTCCTCTGTCATTGGTCACCTACAGATAGCTTGGTGGGGCTGACATTAGAGGGACTTCTATAGTCAGTCGTGTGTCAGCCGTAATCAGTCACATGTCAGGAGTAATGATACAGTTAGACGTTAGCCGTGTGAGTCAGGTTCTGGTTGGGATTCGATTTGGGGTTCGAATTAAGGTTCGGGTTTAAATAAGGTTCACTCAGTCCTCCATAGGTAAGTCAAAGGGGAGGTTTAGGTGGTCTCGGAAGGTTCAGGTGGTCATGATAATGTTCAGGTGGTCTCAGGAAAGGTTCAGGTGGTCTCAGGAAAGGTTCAGGTGATCTCAAGAAAGGTTCAGGTGGTCCCAGGGACGGTTCAGATGGTCTCAGGAAAGGTTTAGTTGGTCTCAGAAGGTTCAGGTGGTCTCAGAAGGTTAAGGCGGTCCCAGGAAAGGTTCAGGTGGTCTCAGGGAAGGTTCAGGTGGTCTTAGGATAGGTTCAGGTGGTTTTAAGAAAGGTTCAGGTGGTCTCAAAAGGTTCAGGAGGTCCCAGAAAGTTCAGGAGGTCCTAGGAAAGGGTTCACAGGGTGGTCTCAGGAAAGGTTCAGTGTGCCTTGTAGCTGCTCCAGGGGAGGTCCCAGGAAAGCGTTCAGGTGGTCTCA